>NC_080041.1:45917314-46266758 GCF_012489685.1 Lotus japonicus | reverse complement strand
CACAAGGAAGTGCTAGTCGCACTTGGTAACTTCCCTAGTCAGTTTGGCTCACCGTCTCGATGGCCAACCAAACTGTTCCACGAGCAAAAAAATGCATCTCGCAGTCAGTGACCTTTCAAGTTACCCTGGCTCACCATCTCGATGGCCAAACAACTCATCAACGATTAGAGAGAATGCTGCTCGCATTCTGTGACTTCTCGTCACAACAACTCATCCTCTTGAAGACTGAACCAAATGCTCAAGGAGCAAGGAGTGTCATCCGCACTCAGTGACTGTCCCAGTCACAACGCTAGGATCGCCGACACTTCCCGTTTTCAAACTTATTTCAGATCCTAAGTCTTTTCCAAAAAATTGTTATTACTATTTGAAGATGTTCTATCTTTGGTTAATGCATTATGAATTTCATTTATGAAGTCAAGTTTCGTTTCTCTTTTGTTACAAAACTCTATAAGTAAAAAGATCCCAATAAACCCAAGTAATTCTCCGGGAAGGTCTCGATCCTAGAATGACTATGGCTTAAACCTCCGGTCAAAGCCTGCCTATAAGTTCACACGTCTCATATCATGTTCACTCGGCCGAAGCCTCCAGAAAACATTTTCCAGTTCAAAGCGATAAACAACATTCAATGCAATCTTCAATATCAAGCAGTATTCAAGTCGAAGTTATCGACGCCTACAATACAAATAGCTAGTAAGTAAGTTGCCCTCACCTCGAGTTGTTCCAGTCTCGCGGTGTAGGTCTCCCTCACAAGCTTGTTCAGTCAACCCCAAAGTTTCCACAATTGAACCTTTGAGCAAACAAAGCAATAATGAATCAAAACTAGTCGAAACAATCCTAACTAATGTTCGACAAAGCTCAAGAAGCTTCAGAGTACAAAATTTAGGCACGAATGGAAAGCTTTCCCCGAATGGATGAGTTTTGACTCGATTCAAGTTTTGTACAAAAACACCTCATTCGCTAAAACGTGCATAACTCGAGCTACAGAACTCGGAATGACACGAAACCAAAGCCAAAATTTCGACAACGTAGAGGGCTACGCTATAACTCAAGTCATACAGACCCAAAAATTATTTTTGGACACGGTACCATAGCAAATAAGTTTCGGCCACTATCAAAATAGGGTCTAATTTAATTCCTAGGTATTCTTAGGCGATATCTAGGCAGGGAAACTCTCAGAAAAATTATCGGGTCGAAAACTAACACATGGGTATTTTGGTCAGTGTTTTTAGCCCAAAAACTAGAAGTCGGAATTTTGAGAAATAAATTTGATGAGCGTGTTCCTAACGACATTTATAACAACAATATTATCCTTAACCTTTTCCTGAACTATCACCTTCATAAATTTATTCCATTTGATGAACTCTTGTTCAGTTTTCTTCCTTCACGTTACATCGAACTTAATCGTGAGTAGGAATTTTACCAATTTATTCTAAGCTTAAAAATTTGGGTCTCACATAGATCTTGGGACATATGCCTTTCTCCCGTCATGTGTTGTCTGCATCCACTATCCAGGTTCCATGGTTGGAGTTTCGATGGACCTATTGAGGATATCTGCAACATATATAATCTTATCCCTAGGTACCCGCTTTCTGGGTCCTTTCTTGTTAGTTAGCCCAGAAGTTCTGACAACTTTGGGCATTTCAGCAGGATAATATAAAGGAATTTGAGCATGATATTTTGACATAGAGAAAGTTCCTTTCTTAAGAGATGATGGAGCAACTTCAGAAGGTTTAGAATAGCCAATGCCATATATTCCATTTCTGCTTATGCCATAGATCATTGAAGCCATTAAGCTTCTGTCTACGCTTTTAGCCAGGAATCTTTGAAAGGATTTTTCATATTTAGATTCATTCTTACTATCAGAGGCATCACAAGCAATAACTTCTTCTAACTTAATAATTTGATTTTTGAGCACAGAGTTAGAGTTAACTAAAGCATGATTACTCACATTTAATTCAGAAATCTTTTTCTCATGTTCAACAGAAGTTTCAGAGTCAGCAGAGAAATTCTTTTTCAACTTTTTATGCTTAGTCAAGAGAGAGTTGTATTTATCCATAATTTCAGACAAAGCATCTTTAAGTTTAGAAGTTGAGAAAGAGGCAAATACCTCATTTTCATCGTCAGAGTCTGGCTCTTCCTCTGATGTAGATTCAGCATTAGGTGCATCCTTAGACTCTGCATCTTTGTTCTTGACAATAGCCATGAGTCCTTCAACAACTTCTCCATCAGAGTCAACATCCTCTGACTCTGATTCATCAAAAGTCACCATGAGGCCTTTCTTTGCTTTGAAATGCTTCTTTGACTTTTTGTCCTTTGATGAGCCTTTGTATTTTCTCTGCCCGTGCTTCCAGATGCAGTTGAGCTTTTTGGATATCAGGGTTAGCTCATCCTCATCAGAATCTTCAGAGGTTTTTCTTCAGATTCTTCTACAGCTGCTTGGAGAGCTTTAGCCTTTTCAGATTTGAATTTCAAGGCTATAGACTTCTTCTTCTGATCCTGATGTTCAGCACGCTTCAGTTCATGACACTTCAGTATGCTTCTGAGTTCTTTCAAACTCATATGCACAACATCTCTTGTGAGCTCCAAGGAAGTTATCAAAGGCATCCAGCTTTCAGGAAGACCTCTAAGGATCCTCATGACATGATCAGCAGTGGTGTAGCTTTTGTTGAGGGGTCTTATTCCAGCAATGAGCAACTGAAATCTGGAAAACATATCCTCAATGGACTCACTGGGTTCCATTTGGAAGGATTCATACTTCCTGATCAAAGACAACGCCTTTGATTCTTTCACCTTCTTGTTTCCTTCATGGGTCATCTTCAAGGAGTCAAGGATACACTTAGCAGAACCACGATCAGTAATTTTCTCATATTCTTCATATGAAATGGCACTTTGCAGAATAGCTCTTGATCTGTGATGATCTCTGAACTCCTTCTTTTGATCTTCACTCATCTTCTCCCTTGGGATCTTTACACCATGTTCATCAACAGGAGGGGTGTAGCCATCAACAACAAAATCCCAGAGATCAGGATCAAAGCCAAGAAAGAAGCTTTTGATTCTGTCTTTCCAGAAATAAAATCTTTGACCATCAAAGATAGGTGGTCTTGCACTGTATTGATATTTGCTTGTAGTAGTGGTGGAATCCATGAGTTTTTCACACTAGCCCGGATCTACTGAACACTGTTAAGTATGGTAATCATAACTTGCGCTCTGATACCAATTGAAGGTGTGAAAAACGATTAGAAGGGGGGGTTGAATAGAGTTTGGAATATAAAAACTTTCCCCTTAAGATTTAAAGTAAATATTTTAAGTTTCTCTGAGATAGAAGGTGTAGCGGATACAGATTGAGAGAAGAGAAAAGCACACAAGTATTTTATCCTGGTTCACTTTATAAATCCCTCAAGCTATTCTAGTCCACCCATTAAGGTGATTTCTTCCTTCTTAAAATGAAGGCAATCCACTAATCAGAGTTTGTTACAACTGCACTTGCAACCTGCAAAGTGACTAACAATACACTGACTTAGCTATCACTAAGATTCACTCTCTTAGTCTTCTCAAGGATACTAACCTAACTGGTCCCTAAAGGAATCACCACTAAGATACACAGATCCTAGTCTTCTTAAGGATACTGACCTACCTGGTCCCTTAAGGAAAAACAAACAACTGTTTGAGGTTGGTGTTTATAAAGGTTTGCTTCTGAATAAGCTAAGTGTAAACTAAATAAGAACAGATGAAGAAAGTGGAGGCTTGAATCTTTTCTTGTATTGCAGCTCTTGGTTTCTCTCTCCTCAGTCTTTCTTCTCTTCTTCAGCCTTAAATAGTCCAAGGTGCAAAGGATATTTCTGTTGAGAAAATGTGACCAATGGAGGGCATTTCTGGAACTTCCAGAACCTGCTGTGCTGAACCTTGGTAGGTAGGCTTGTCAGAATAGTACACTGCTCTTGTACTTCTTGATAGTGACATTTGCCTTTAACCATTGACTTCTGATCTGACGACGCTTCATGTTGGAATTTGTGAAGCTTGGTGATCAGAGTCAGAGGGAAGCTTGGATCCTCTGACCTTCGTAACTTCTGCTTCTGGACCTCAGAGTCGAAAGTACTTGGTCTTCAGAGCCAGCTTACTCTTGGACTTCAGAGTCTTCACTTCTTAGCTTCTGGACCTTCAGAGCTTCTGGACCTTCAGAGCCTCTGGACCTTCAAAGCCTCTGGTCCTTCAGAGCTTCTGGACCTTCAGAGCCTCTGGACCTTCAGAGCCTCTGGTCCTTCAGAGCTTCTGGTCCTTCAGATCTTCTGATGAATATATCTTCTGGTATTAGAATCAGAACTTGTTTGTCAAAACACTCAAGACAAACGTTAGAGTACCATAATTGTTCATCCACAAATAAATATTTGTTATCATCAAAACATAGAGTTGTACCACATGACCAAATCTTGATCTTACATATGGTAGTCTCAAATACCATACTTATAAAATAAAGGACATTTATTTGTCTTTATATTAATTTTTTTAATATCTTTCCAGTTTTCCAATCATAAAATTTGATTAATATATTTCATTTAATAGTAATATCAAAATTATAATCATTAAATCAATCACTAAACCGTCATGATTCAAAGATTAAATGAGCCACCCAAATATAATAATTGGAATAATAAATTATAAAATTATAATGAAGAAATAAAATCAATTTCAGAATGAAAATAATTTGCAACAGTCAACCATTAAATATACTTGCCTTTATGTGTTCATATTTTTTTGTTTTCAAAAAAAAAAAATTATAACTATTTACTTTTTGATTCAAAATATTTACTTAAATATCAATGGAAGTTAATTATTAGTATTATCTTGTAATCATTATCATCATAATCTAGTAAAAGTTTATTTAAAAAAGGTATAGTCGTCATGGAATTTAAATGAGTACTATTGAAACGGAACAATGAAGTCAATATGCATTTATTTTGTTTCCCTCTAACGATAAAATAATTTTAAATTTTGCAAGTAGTTAAATATATTTCCAAATACTATATAATTTGATAAGATATTAAATATTACTATTTAATCAACAATTTTCTATTAGAATGATTAATCATTTTATGCTTTCATATATTATGATCCATATTTACCGTATAAAATAAACTATCTTAAATCAAGAATAAATCAATATGGTAGTCTCAAATACCATATTTATAAAATAAAAGACATTTATTTATCTTTATATTAAATTTTTTAATATCTTTCCAGTTTTCCTTTTTTTTTGGTACATCGGAAAATAATCTTTCCAATTTTCCAATCATAAAATTTGATTAATATATTTAATTTAGTAGTAATATCAAAATTATAATCATTAAATCAATCACTAAACCATCATGAGTACGCTATTTTCAAAAATCAAACTAAACATGTTTTCTACCTTATTTTCTGTTTTCTTTGAAAATGAAAACAGAAAATGGGCAAACCAAACAAGCCCTAAATGAGTCACCCAATTATAATAATTGGAATAATAAATTACAAAATTATAATGAAGAAATAAAATCAATTTTGGAATGAAAATAATTTGCAAAAGTCAACCATTAAATTTACTTGCCTTTATGTGATCATATAAATGGAAGATAATTATTAGTATTATCTTGTAATCATTATCATCTTAATCTAGTAAATTTATTTAAAACAGGTATAGTCGTCATGGAATTTAAATGAGTACTATTGAAACGGAACAATGAAGTTAAAATGCTTTTATTTTGTTTCCCTCTAACGAAAAAATAATTTTAAATCTTGCAGTAGTTAAATATATTTCCAAATACTATATAATTAGATAAGATATTAAATAATACTATTTAATCAACAATTTTCTATTAGAATGATCAATCATTTTATGCTTTCATATATTATGATCCATTTTTACCGTATAAAACAAACTATCTCAAATCAAGAATCAATCAATATGGTAGTCTCAAATACCATATTTATAAAATAAAGGACCTTTATTTATCTTTATATTAATTTTTTTTAATATCTTTCCTGTTTTGAATTTTTTCGGACATTTTCCGTACAAATTTAAAATGTATTTTATCTCATATTTTGAAAAGAGAAACGTGAAAAATAAATTTTTATTGATATTTTATTTTAATTTTTGGTATTTTGATAAATACATTAATCTTCTTAATTAATTTTTAGGTTATTATATTATTAAATATTTTACATTTTTGAGTTGTTGGTCATTTGAAAAAGGTATTGCATTTTGAGTTTTTTTTTTGAAATATATTTTGAGTTGTTGGTCATAAATAAAATAGATTATTACATTTCTACTTTGTCATTTACACCTTAAAATAATTTTTTTCTCTACTTTGTTGTCTTTTCGAAAAAAAAAAGATAATTAAAAATAAATATTTTTATTGACATCGTATTATATTTTGTTTCATTTATAATTTTTAAAAGATAAATACATTAATATTCATAATTACTTATTAGATTATCATGTTATTAATTTTCTTACATTTGTTTTTCAACTTTTGGTCATTTTATAATGGTATGATATCTCTTTTTTTTCTCATTTTGTCATTTACTATTTTATTTCTTGTTATTTTTCCAAGAAAGGAAACATGAGGTCATTAATATTTGATTTTCTCGAATTGAATTTTTTTTTTGGATCAAGAAAATATTCACATTTTCTATTCAAGTTTTTTGTTATTGACCATTTATCCGTAATTTCAAATTATAATAATCAACAAATTTTTGTTTTTTTGGTAACAATGAGTGGGAGACACGGCCACAAGCACTAAGGCAAGACAGAACCACCCTTGTTCCAGCCAAGAACCATAGAAAGAAGGTATAGCACCTAGAGTTAAAGGATTGCAATGAGGGAATCTAGAGAGAGAGAGAGCGTGTAACCGCTTAGAAAGGGAGTGTAACTGAATTTTAAGTTTGTTATTTAGTAAAATGAGCTAAGAGTCCTTTACATTTGGTAACCGTCCCCTGTTTATAGGCTAGGGGTTAGGCCTGACGCCCCTTACCGCCTTCAGTGGGCCGGTTGGGCCTCTCGGGGGGAGGCCCAATTCCCTGGCTCTTGTGTCGCCCTGAGGCAAGCCTCTCTAGGTGAGGGTCCCAGGTGTAACACCCCGATTTCCAGGTGTCACTTTAGTAACCAAAAATAATCTTTACGCGGAAAACAGGTAATTTTTTTTTTGATTGTTTCCTTTTAATAAAAGCAATAAAGAAATAAAAACAAAACCCAACTACTAAACTAACCGATATACAACATATATACATGTACAACCTCAGCTGCATTCCATGTCACGCGCACTCGCAGTGACTCCAAAGCAGTGTGCCCGTAGGCAAATATATACAGACCCAGAAGTGTAAGTGAGAAAATTATAATTACAAACCACTAGGAGAAAGTCGGCCTCAATATGGCCTAAGAAAAGACCCCTATGGTCCAAATGACTCACTGTGATCCCTCAGTAAGAGAACCACACGAAAAGTCATGCGTCGGAAACCTACCCGATCCCAAAAGCAAAACGAATCAGAGCTCTACACAAAACATGACGCCTGCCCAAACCTAACCTCCCAGTGCCAAACCCACAACGATCTGAAGTCGGCAAGTTGAAGCTCAACTCCATGCGCCATAGAACTCCTTTCGTCAGACGTCCACGCTCGTCAGTCCGGTCCTCCATGACCCTTCCCCGATACGTCGCCCGGTGACCAGCAACATCGATAACCCAAGCGGTGGGGCATCCCGATCCTGCAGCTCATATCTGATCCCCCCCCGAGGGAGAGACCACCGAGAACCAGTCGGCCATCGACATCTGGCAGCAGGCCGACCGCCCAAACACAAACATACAAACAAAGCCAAGGCGCTAGGGTCAACTCACAGCAATAAGTACATATACACTCAACATGTGACAGGGTATATATATAAGTTGTTATATAAGCATATAAGTAATCCTAGCATGTTATGGCTCTAACATTGCTTCAATAAACAAACAGCACACAGTCTCAGTCAGCATGAATGTATGCGTGAAATGCACAATATGAATCCGGATTTGTGACGCGTTCCTGTTCGCCACAAGTGAAGCATTCCCGTTCTTCACTATGGATGGACCATTCCCGTTATCCATCCTGGATGAAATCCATCCTGGATGAACCATTCCCGTTATTCATCCTTGGTGAACCATTCCCGTTATTCACCATATGATGAACCATTCCCGTTATTCATCATTTATGCAAGGTGAACCATTCCCGTTATTCACCATGATATGCACAGGTGAACCATTCCCGTTATTCACCCGATTGAATGCAACGTGGTTAGCCAAACAACGAATCGCCCTTACCACGAAAGTGTTTAGCTCACAACCCAATCTCAACAAACCCATGAGTTGGTGTCGGTCAATACAACACAACTCGGAGTAAGTGTCGGTCAATACAACACAGCTCCACCAACAAGAATACACAAGGGTCTAGTGTCGGTCAATACAACACAGCCCAAACAACAAGAGCGCTAAGTGTCGGTCAATACAACACCGCTCCAACAACAAGAGAACCCAAGGGATTAGTGTCGGTCAATACAACACAACCCCATCAACAAGAGTACGTAAAGTACTCGGTGACTTTCAATCATCACCATAGCTCACCTTAGTGGCTTTCCCCAATTCCAATAACTCACAACAAAGGTCGACTTTTCCCCGTCTTTCGTAAATATTTTCCCCTTCAGTTTTCCTATACTTAAACATTAATAAAAATGATTTCAATTCATATTAGTCAGGTTATGAGTTTATTTCTCAAAATCTAGGTTTCCCAAGTCTTTAGTTTTCGAAATTCTAATCCTTCTACGTTTTCCGAAAACCAACCACCCAAAAGAAGTTTCCCGGGGAAAGTCTAAGTAAACCAACAAATACCAACCAGGCTAGGTCTCATACCCCTCATTTGGACTTGCCTAGGGTTGCTCATCCAACCCAAAATATCAAAGATCACCAGATCAATGAATCTCCACTCCGAAGTCGCGTCAAAACGCTCAATTCAACACAACATCACATCATAAGTTATGAAAACAATCATAACAATAAACCATCATCATAATCAATATCATAGCAAAGCATAAGTCGAATTTATCGACGCCTATCATGCAATCATAGCTAATATATATGTAAGTTGCCCTAACCTCGAGCTGATCCAGCTTCGCAATCACAAGCAAAGGCTCCTTCACTCAATTGCTTTGAAGTTCCTAAAGTTCCTTCAACTGAACCTCGGAGAAAACAAAGCAGAATCCAAACAAAATCGATTAGCTCGATCGCAATACAACACATAAACGATTGACAAAGCATTAAAGCTTCAGAATAAGACAATCGGGTATGAAAAGACAAGTTTTCGAAACCGAAAAACTCCCCCCCCTTAAAGGAATAGCCCACGGCCCTAAAGGAAAAAGGGCTTCGGCTCTTTTTCTTCGACCAAATCACTTCACAAGGTAGTTTTAGGGTAAAACTAAGGCAAAGAAACTGTCAGAACAATTTTCGGACAAACGGGTCGAAATACGGCTATCCAGGGGCATTTTGGTCCAAAATAAAAGCTCAAAACCTCAAAGTTATCAGATCGGAAAACAAATTTGACAGCAATGATCCTCACGACATATGTAACAACTAATCCTAAAGGCACGAAGTCAGATTATGACTTCTCGAAAATAAAGTTTCGAAATGTGAGACAAAAAGGGTTTTGAAACAGTTTTTCAGATCCTGGACAACTGGATCACAATCAGCGTTTACTGACAGAGGTTTTAGACTCAGGGGAACGTAAGGAACATAACCCAACCAAGAAATCGAAGAAATCGGACAATTTTAGAAAAAGCTCAAAACTTAGAGCACAGAAACGACGTCAGAAACGCAACAGAAACAACAATCAGAGATAGGATTCGTGTTAGTTACCTCGATACCTAGAAGTAGGGACGAACTACGCGAAGATTGGTCAAGTTTTCGCGAAAATCTCCTCCCCCCTTGCTCTCCACGAATTTGGGCCACTAATGGAGGAAAATGGAAGATATTTTGCTTTTTCGCCTATTTATAGGCGGGCGAAATCCCGGGAAAATGAAAATTTCGCGATTCCGATTTTTGCAGCACGATCACCGTGGAATTCTAAGAGAGATTCTGGCGTCAGAATTCCAGAACTCAAAACAAATATCTAAGATTTGGGAAAAACGATATCCAAAACGCCAAAAGCGGTGTAAGTTAGTCTGTCCCGAAAAACTACTTTTTGCTGTGATGCTCAGACGACAAAACTTCCAACAGAAGAAAGATTGGAAATGTCGAAACAAGTCTGGCAACGTGGACGGAATCTTCGTTAGATGTCCCGAATAGAAAAAGTCTTCATCCTTCGCTCAAAAGTAAGGTTTCGAAGCAAAGAAATTAGCGTCGGCGGACATCCGAAAAGTTAAACCTATCGTGCGTACAGTCCAGAGTTCCGAAATGAAACGCTGGTCGATGGAAAAATAAAGAGAAACTTTAAATTTTCCAAGAGTTCGAAATCTCACTTAAAACGTTGCTTTAAGAGCGAAATAGCCTATTCTGGACATGCTCGCCATAAGGCAGGTGTGCAGACGACTCGCACTAGCTCCGAAAGAAACAACGCCACATTCCTCGAGCAATTCCTGAACTTTCTTCTTCATTAATCTTTCTCAAATATCAAACTCCTGTCACGCTTACACTGATTCCACGCGTGAGTCGGAAATTAACTTGTTCCGAAAATCCGGGTCTTACAATACTCCCCTCCAAAAAGAAAGTTTCGTCCTCGAAACTCAGAGTTCTGAGAAAAGTCCGGAATACAGTTCCTTGATCTGGTCTTCCAATTCCCCTGTAGCATTGCCCGTGTCATTGTTCCTCATAACCTTTACTTAAGCAAGTTGTTTTCCCCTTAACTGTTTCACTCTTCTATCCCCACTGCTAACTGTCGGTGTCTCAAAAGACAAACCATCATTCAACTTCATGTCGTCTGGCTCGATCACTTGCGTCGGATCTCTTCTTGAAATGATACCGGTTGGCATTCCGTGAAGTCGCACAATCTTAGCCACTTACTTCTTTACTTTCGGTCGTCCGGAATTCTTCTTAAACTCAGTGCCTCTCTGTCATCTCAAAGTAGATACTCAACTTGTCCTCGTGATCTTTATCTACAGTCCAAAACTCCACTTGTTCGTTCGATAACTTCTAGACGAATCCTCCCCCTTGGAAACCGCTAGTCCATTAAAACACCTCTAACTTCGTAACTATTTTTACACACACCAAGTAATCAAACTTCTACTTAGTCACTATTCGAATTAAAACTCGACTTATGTCCTTATTCCTTGTCCTTCACTAATCTTATCCCCCTTCAACATCAATTTATCAACAACTTATAAGATAATCCTCCTCTTAATATCTAACAATCCGTTTTTACCGTCTTCTTCCTCGAAACTTCCCTCACTCAAACCTATTTACACTCACTGAAATCCCTAACCCTTCGCACAAATCGAGACTTATCCTCTAGAAGATTACATCATAACTATACCTCAAGGGACTTAACTAGCCATTGACTCTTAAACTCTACGAAACTCGTCAAAATATAACAACCTCAGATATTCGTCTTAATACTAACACCTTCCTTTTTGTGACTCAATCACCATCTCGTCAATCAACTTCTTAATTTCTCAATCAAATTCTGACAAACTTCAAGTCCTACACACCTTAGACAGACATTCATAGATTTAAAACCTAAACCTTCACCAAGTTTGGTCCTCTAATGACCTTTAATCCTTCAATACTTCTTAAATGAATATCCGTTTCTTAAAAACTATAGCTCCTTCACTACCCAAACGACCTGACCAGTGTCGTCATGCTTTCACATTCACAACTTATTATGCTAACATCATTCAAGTCTTATCACATGGTCATTATGTCCGCAATCTCATAATCAACATCAATCGATCACCGACCTTAACACTCCACACAACCCAGAATTCCCTTACTTCAAGATCTCTCTTATACTACACCTCAATGGTCTTAACCCGAAACTCACCTTCAGGTCTTCAATCTTCTAAGATTCAACTCCTATTGTCACACCTACAACCATAAGATCTCCTCCTCGTACGTGATTCTCGGCTCTCAAGATTCAATCTTAACCCTAAGATTTCAATCCAACTTAGTAAATCTCACTTAGTAATCTTAGCATATTTCCTTGGAATCCATATCAACAACCTCAAGTATTCAACTTATGCTAAAACTTTCTTTCTCCAACTTAATCATTAATTCAACACTTTTCAAGCGAAAATTCATCTCTTAAGACTATAATGTCTCCACATATTAATCAAACGCTTAGCAAAACTTATTCCTCGAACTCGACTATAACAATCTAGTTCAGAGCTAATTCTTCTCAATCTCGCTACCATCAAGCTATCATCTAAAACCTGATTACATTCAACTTATTTAGTCTCTAACAATTCCACTCAGTAATCACATAACCTATGACTTCATAACTTCCGAGAAACTACTTAATACTTTTCCGGCATTAAACCTCTTGACTTAGTCTACCTCTACTTGGAGTAATCACACGAACTAACCAATCAATGTCTATACGACACTCATCGAATTCCAAAGATTTAAATCTTAATCTTTCACAATCAAGTGCTTAACACGAACTTTCCTCCCAAATCCGACTAATCCTCAATCAATTCAAATTCATCTTACCCGTCCTTCTATCAAAGTCCATAACCAGCTGTGATTCCGAATATCACCCCCTCAATATTAGGTTGATCAGGCCTAATACATCGAAGGTGGAAATTTAGAAAAACCCACTGGAACAGACAATGAGTTCCTAACATCCAGTAACCACAAATATCCTGATATCAAGTTCCTAACGATTCTGCTACGGAACCACACACCCTCAATCCATGTAAAAGGTTAATCTTTCCTCGTCAGTTGAGCCAAGGGTCCAACAATCTTGGCAAATCCCTCAATGAAGCGTCTATAATATCCAGCTAAATCCACAAAACTTCTGATCTCTGTCACCATCTTCGGTTGCTCCCAAGCCAAAACAGTCTCCACTTTCGCCGGATCCACAGCTATGCCCTCCTTCGAGATAGCATGGCCTAAGAAATTGACTTCCTCCAGCCAGAATTCACACTTGGAAGGGTTCGCATGCAGCTTTTTCTCCCTCAACACTTGTAAAACTTGGCGCAAATGTCCTTCATGTTCCTTTGCGTCCTTCGAATAGATCAATGTGTCCTCAATAAACACCACCACACGCCGATCTAAGAACTCCTGAAAGATGCGGTTCATGTAATCCATGAAAACAGCAGGTACATTCGTCACTCCAAACGGCATCACTAGGTACTCATAGTGTCCGTAGCGTGTTCTGAAAGCAGTCATCGGTATATCCTCAGTCTTCACTCTGATCTGATGGTAGCCTGACTTCAAGTCTACCTTGGAAAATACGGCAGCCCCTCCTAATTGATCTATCAAATCATCTATCCTCGGCAACGGGTATCGGTTCTTGATCGTCGCCTTGTTCAGTTGTCGATAATCCACACACAATCTCGACCTTCCGTCTTTCTTCTTGACTAAAAGCATTGGCGCTCCCCACGGTGATACACTTGGTCGAATGAATCCTTTTGCCGAAAGATCCTCCATCGAATCCGCTTCAAAACTAAACGCCCTAAAATCCTACGTATCGTACCCATAAGGAATTCCCCTGAGGTCCTAGCTTCCTTATCGATGCCTCGGTAAAACAACTCCCTAGCTCCGCGTGCTATTCTAGATCTCGTGTAACCTCTATAGTTAAATCACGAGCAACTTCGAATAAGGTCCTACTAGGGATAATAATCATAGGATCATAGTCTAAGTAGTAAATACAAGTTAGGCGCGTCACACTCGTTTCGAAGATAAAGGAGTAAGTTATTCTAGAATAAGAGAACAGTTAAAATATTACCATCGTTCCCACGTTCTTCCTCGTTCGACTCCTCAACTCTTGCTCCTTCCTTGATATGAATCCTTTCCTCTGTAGCAAGTTGTTTCCCTTTCCCAACATTCCTTGATGATTCGCCCTTGAGTGCCTTACAATCTCTGGAGAAATGTCCCGGTTGGTTGCAATTAAAGCATAGTTTTCCCTTGATCTTGCACTTACTAGCATAGTGCCCTACTTCCCTGCACCTGTAACACGTCACTGCTCTTCCCGAAGTCTTGTTTCCTGTCCCTTCGGTAGCATCATTCCCTTTCATCTTACTATCAGACGTTTCCTCCTGGGGTGTCTTGTAGTTCACAGCTAGATGCCCCTCTCAATTACACTTGAAGCATCTCCGTCCAGTCACTGAGCACTTGTTAGCAAAATGCCCAAACTTTCCACAACGAGTACATGTCACACCTTTGTAACCAACTGGCTCCCCTCCAGTATCAGCAGTCGTTGGTTTGTAGACTCTTGAGATAAGATCTCTTCCCTTGAAACGCTGATACGGTCCCCACTGATGGTAGCTCTCCCTTCTGTTGTAGCCTTGAGATCCTGACCTTATTGGTCCCCCAGCTCCTGTTCGGTTCATTCCTCTTTGTTGATACATCGCCGTCGCCATCAATCGTTGGTGATGCTCACGTGCAGCCTCTTCAGCGCGCATATAAGCGTCTTCCGCAGCCTGGTTCATCATTGCCTCGATCAGTGTAGCTATTGCCTCCGCCATCCGGTTAAGGTCCACCATCCTATATCTCATCAAACGTCCGATTAGTACTAGCCATACGGTAGCACTAGACAAACCACTCAATCCGATTAAGTAGTAACGCAAACAATTAGAGCGAAATTCGCTCTGCAGACAATCAATTTTCACTCTTTGCAGAGTCACACAACCTAGCACAGAAGACCTATTCCCCAAAGACTCCCAAAAGACTCGACTAAGCTCTGATACCACAATGTAACACCCCGATTTCCAGGTGTCACTTTAGTAACCAAAAATAATCTTTACGCGGAAAACAGGTAATTTTTTTTTTTGATTGTTTCCTTTTAATAAAAGCAATAAAGAAATAAAAACAAAACCCAACTACTAAACTAACCGATATACAACATATATACATGTACAGCCTCAGCTGCACTCCATGTCACGCGCACTCGCAGTGACTCCAAAGCAGTGTGCCCGTAGGCAAATATATACAGACCCAGAAGTGTAAGTGAGAAAATTATAATTACAAACCACTAGGAGAAAGTCGGCCTCAATATGGCCTAAGCAAAGACCCCTATGGTCCAACTGACTCACTGTGATCCCTCAGTAAGAGAACCACACGAAAAGTCATGCGTCGGAAACCTACCCGATCCCAAAAGCAAAACGAATCAGAGCTCTACACAAAACATGACGCCTGCCCAAACCTAACCTCCCAGTGCCAAACCCACAACGATCTGAAGTCGGCAAGTTGAAGCTCAACTCCATGCGCCATAGAACTCCTTTCGTCAGACGTCCACGCTCGTCAGTCCGGTCCTCCATGACCCTTCCCCGATACGTCGCCCGGTGACCAGCAACATCGATCACCCAAGCGGTGGGGCATCCCGATCCTGCAGCTCATATCTGATCCCCCCCCGAGGGAGAGACCACCGAGAACCAGTCGGCCATCGACATCTGGCAGCAGGCCGACCGCCCAAACACAAACATACAAACAAAGCCAAGGCGCTAGGGTCAACTCACAGCAATAAGTACATATACACTCAACATGTGACAGGGTATATATATAAGTTGTTATATAAGCATATAAGTAATCCTAGCATGTTATGGCTCTAACATTGCTTCAATAAACAAACAGCACACAGTCTCAGTCAGCATGAATGTATGCGTGAAATGCACAATATGAATCCGGATTTGTGACGCGTTCCTGTTCGCCACAAGTGAAGCATTCCCGTTCTTCACTATGGATGGACCATTCCCGTTATCCATCCTGGATGAACCATTCCCGTTATTCATCCTTGGTGAACCATTCCCGTTATTCACCATATGATGAACCATTCCCGTTATTCATCATTTATGCAAGGTGAACCATTCCCGTTATTCACCATGATATGCACAGGTGAACATTCCCGTTATTCACCCGATTGAATGCAACGTGGTTAGCCAAACAACGAATCGCCCTTACCACGAAAGTGTTTAGCTCACAACCCAATCTCAACAAACCCATGAGTTAGTGTCGGTCAATACAACACAACTCGGAGTAAGTGTCGGTCAATACAACACAGCTCCACCAACAAGAATACGCAAGGGTCTAGTGTCGGTCAATACAACACAGCCCAAACAACAAGGGCGCTAAGTGTCGGTCAATACAACACCGCTCAACAACAAGAGAACCCAAGGGATTAGTGTCGGTCAATACAACACAACCCCATCAACAAGAGTACGTAAAGTACTCGGTGACTTTCAATCATCACCATAGCTCACCTTAGTGGCTTTCCCCAATTCCAATAACTCACAACAAAGGTCGACTTTTCCCCGTCTTTCGTAAATATTTTCCCCTTCAGTTTTCCTATACTTAAACATTAATAAAAATGATTTCAATTCAGATTAGTCAGGTTATGAGTTTATTTCTCAAAATCTAGGTTTCCCAAGTCTTTAGTTTTCGAAATTCTAATCCTTCTACGTTTTCCGAAAACCAACCACCCAAAAGAAGTTTCCCGGGGAAAGTCTAAGTAAACCAACAAATACCAACCAGGCTAGGTCTCAAACCCCTCATTTGGACTTGCCTAGGGTTGCTCATCCAACCCAAAATATCAAAGATCACCAGATCAATGAATCTCCACTCCGAAGTCGCGTCAAAACGCTCAATTCAACACAACATCACATCATAAGTTATGAAAACAATCATAACAATAAACCATCATCATAATCAATATCATAGCAAAGCATAAGTCGAATTTATCGACGCCTATCATGCAATCATAGCTAATATATATGTAAGTTGCCCTAACCTCGAGCTGATCCAGCTTCGCAATCACAAGCAAAGGCTCCTTCACTCAATTGCTTTGAAGTTCCTAAAGTTCCTTCAACTGAACCTCGGAGAAAACAAAGCAGAATCCAAACAAAATCGATTAGCTCGATCGCAATACAACACATAAACGATAGACAAAGCATTAAAGCTTCAGAATAAGACAATCGGGTATGAAAAGACAAGTTTTCGAAACCGAAAAACTCCCCCCCTTAAAGGAATAGCCCACGACCCTAAAGGAAAAAGGGCTTCAGCTCTTTTTCTTCGACCAAATCACTTCACAAGGTAGTTTTAGGGTAAAACTAAGGCAAATAAACTGTCAGAACAATTTTCGGACAAACGGGTCGAAATACGGCTATCCAGGGGCATTTTGGTCCAAAATAAAAGCTCAAAACCTCAAAGTTATCAGATCGGAAAACAAATTTGACAGCAATGATCCTCACGACATATGTAACAACTAATCCTAAAGGCACGAAGTCAGATTATGACTTCTCGACAATAAAGTTTCGAAATGTGAGACAAAAAGGGTTTTGAAACAGTTTTTCAGATCCTGGACAACTGGATCACAATAAGCGTTTACTGACAGAGGTTTTAGACTCAGGGGAACGTAAGGAACATAACCCAACCAAGAAATCGAAGAAATCGGACAATTTTAGAAAAAGCTCAAAACTTAGAGCACAGAAACGACGTCAGAAACGCAACAGAAACAACAATCAGAGATAAGATTCGTGTTAGTTACCTCGATACCTAGAAGTAGGGACGAACTACGCGAAGATTGGTCAAGTTTTCGCGAAAATCTCCTCCCCCTTGCTCTCCACGAATTTGGGCCACTAATGGAGGAAAATGGAAGATATTTTGCTTTTTCGCCTATTTATAGGCGGGCGAAATCCCGGGAAAATGAAAATTTCGCGATTCCGATTTTTGCAGCACGATGACCGTGGAATTCTAAGAGAGATTTTGGCGTCAGAATTCCAGAACTCAAAACAAATATCTAAGATTTGGGAAAAACGATATCCAAAACGCCAAAAGCGGTGTAAGTTAGTCTGTCCCGAAAAACTACTTTTTGCTGTGATGCTCAGACGACAAAACTTCCAACAGAAGAAAGATTGGAAATGTTGAAACAAGTCTGGCATCGTGAACGGAATCTTCGTTAGGTGTCCCGAATAGAAAAAGTCTTCATGCTTCGCTCAAAACTAAGGTTTCGAAGCAAAGAAATTAGCGTCGGCGGACATCCGAAAAGTTAAACCTATCGTGCGTACAGTCCAGAGTTCCGAAATGAAACGCTGGTCGATGGAAAAATAAAGAGAAACTTTAAATTTTCCAAGAGTTCGAAATCTCACTTAAAACGTTGCTTTAAGAGCGAAATAGCCTATTCTGGACATGCTCGCCATAAGGCAGGTGTGCAGACGACTCGCACTAGCTCCGAAAGAAACAACGCCACATTCCTCGAGAAATTCCTGAACTTTCTTCTTCATTAATCTTTCTCAAATATCAACCTCCTGTCACGCTTACACTGATTCCACGCGTGAGTCGGAAATTAACTTGTTCCGAAAATCCGGGTCTTACACCAGGGGTCTCGCCCAGTCCACAAGTTCACAAGAGACCGAGCTCGAAGCATGAGAGCTAAGAGTATCTTTAATAACAGGGGCGACAAGCATGGGAAAAACTAACTAATGTTAAGGCCTAGCTATCAAGAATAATTGCCAACATGGCACAGTAGGTAAAGCTAAACTTTGATTTCACTTTACGGGTCCCTCTGAACTCACGAGTTCACAAGTAGGATTGTGGCGACAACGCTTGGTTCTCTCGCCCAGCTGCAGCTGTGATCGCCGCGAATCATGGTGGCTTGACGCGTGTGGGCCACACGTAATATGCTGAGGAAATGTAAAGGTCAGCGAATCTGCAGAATCTCAACCGCTATCCTCGAAACATCCCCTCAAATCATGATAAAGCCTGTTAATTTTGAATTCAAACCAATTAGCTTCAGCCGTTGTGACTCCCCATTTAATGCGTCACTCCCACTCCTCCAAAACACGTGTCTCCTTCCCAAGTAATCATTTCACATTGTCATCATGGGACATGATCTCCCATTACCTTCACACGCGGACGCGACCCCAACCGTTACTCCTTCATCCTTCTAAATAACCCATTTCCCCTATCATTTGCCACTCTCAGAATCCTTGAACCCTGCTTCCTTACTTTTGCTCCCCAATTCCTTCAAAGAGCTGATACCCTTAACACCACTTTCTCATCCCTGTGCCCCCGCCCTTCTCCTTTCACCTTTTACAGAATGACTTCCCAACGCCATCACCAGAAATATTCCCGTACCCAAGGCTCTGTCCCTGCATCTCCACCCCCGGTTAGTCCACCTCCTCCAGGAGGGTTTCCCCTCGGCGAGGAGCTCATCGTGTGTTCGCCACCCTTCCTGAGCTCATAGACCAGGTTCCCACTCAGGAGGCCATCTGCCAGCCCTCCGAACAGGCTTCCGATTAATCTGTCTTAGAGACGGCCCGCCGCCCTTGGCAGCGCCGCACAGTTGACCATGGTGCGAAGAAACCCCACTTCTTCTATGTTTATGAGTACTTGTTCCTCGACCTAGGGATCAAGCTGCCCTTCTCCTCCTTCCTACGCCAAGTGATGAGGGAGATCAACGTCGCCCGATGCCATCTGCATCAAAACGCCTAGGCCTTCCCCCGGTGTTTTGAGATTCTGTGTGGCGCCGTCGGCCTTGAGCCGAAGGTCGCGCATTTCTTCTACTTTTATGCCGTGGAGCCAAAGTCTCTGAATACCCAAGCCTGGGTTTCTCTGAAATCCCGCACGGGTCGACATCGCCTTAACCCCTATAAAAGCAACGTCAAGATGGGGCCCGAACGCCGGTACTTCCGCGTGGTCGTGCATCCCACATATCCCGAAGCTTTCACCCTACGGGACGGAACTGCCCAGTTCCCCTTTTACTGGACCAAAAATCCCTGTATCGTTCTGTCGCCCTCGGACGTGTCGCTGAGTGATTAAGACAAAATCATTCTCAGCTTCTTTGCCAGCCTTCCCATTCTCGAGTGCTCGCAACTGCTTGCAGCCGCTCGTGAGAACACCCTTGATTCACTCTTAGGTTTGACTTCTTTCCTACATCGCACCATTATTTTTCCCTGTTGTATCCTTTACTAACACTTGTTCTTGCTTTTCCTGCTTCTTCCGTTCTCAGGAGAAATGAAGTTCACCAAGGTCGATTTGGAGGGTGCCCTTGCTGCCAAAGTGATTAAGTTTCCTGCCACTTTCAACACTGGCGGGGGTAAGAGGAGACGCACTGCCGCGTTGGGTGCTGACGTCGGGACCGCCATTCCATCACCGAAAAAGCAAACCAAAGAGTTTTGTAAGACCGCACCTGTTGAGTCAACATCGGGTACTGCAAGCGGGGCAACCCTTCTCGAATCCGGTGAACCCACGCCGGGCGCCGCCGGCAAGACCTCCCTTCCTGAGTCTGGTGGGCCAACGCCGAGTGCCGTCGATGATACTATTCTTCCCTCACCGAAGAAAAAATCCCGCAAATCCAAAGAAGCCGAAACTGGCGAGCCATCGTTGGATGGAAAGGGCAAGATCGTCGCTCCCTTGTTAAAAAAGAAAAAGAAGAAGACCAAGGAACCCAAATCTGGCGAGACCGTCATCTCCCACCGACGCCCGGCTGCCGAGAGCAACCCAAATCCAGAAGGCGAGGCGAGAACATCATCCGCCCCCAAGGAGACCCTCATCAGCCAGGCCGCGCCCGAGGGCACCGCCTCGGTCGCCCCTCAGCCAGTCCCTTCTTCTGATCACTCGGCTCAACAAGTCGAGGTGAGCTCACCCCAGGGCTCCCCTACTCGCCCAATGAGTGGCAACGGTGAGGACCAGGCCCCTGTCGCCCTGCCGTCACCCCTGCTTTCCCCTCGTCACTCTTCTCATGCCCCTGACCACTTGATCATCGAGGAGAAAGAGAATTCCCCAGTAGATCAACAATTCACCGTCGTCGACTTTATGTTGACCGACCCCTTCTTTGGGAGTTCAAAGGAGGCAGAAAATCCCAATCTTGATGGCGTGGCTCAAGAAGCCATCTTGAGCCTTCTTCGCGCTGGATGCCTATTTGCTAAGTTTTTCAGGGATTCGGTCACCGCCACCGAGGTTGAAGAGCTTCGCCAGAAAGAGGAGGGGTACCGCACTGCCACGCTTGCGGCGTACGTCGAGCGCGATAGGTAGTTGGCCCAGGTGGCGGACAAGGTGACCAGGCTGAAAAGATTGGGCGTCGAAATGGGAGAACGCGAGTCTGACTTGTCTGCCTCCGAGGGGAGAGTTAAAGAGTTGGAAGATGAACTCGACGATAAGCAGAAGGATTTGGACGCTCGGGACCATGCGATCGTTGTGGGTAAGGAAACCTGCGTTGCCAAGGATAAAGAGCTTGCGTTCCTACGCGGGGAACTATTGTCGACGAGCGAGGCCCTTGCCACGGCGATAACCCATATAGAGGCTGAAGACAACTTTATCGCGGAAGCGGAGGCCCAGGCATCCTCTGACGCCAAAGCCCTTAGAACGAAGCTGTAGATTGAAGCTGCTACTGAGGCTGTGGAAGAGCGCGGCCGCGACTTCTTTCTTGCTATGGCCCAGATCCAGCATCTTTACAAAGGGCTAGACCTTAGAGAGATAGGGGGCCTTCAAGAGAATCACCCCTGAAGGCTTGGTCGGCCCGAACGAACCACCAGGCTTCAACGCGGAGTACTTCTTGGCTGCTGAAAATGAAAGAGAAAAAGAAAATATCAATGTAGTCTGACCACTCGTATTTACTTTTCGTTACCACCTTTGTAATTATGATCGCCCGTGGAGGCTAACCATTAATGAGAATTTATCGCAACTCTTTCTGTCTCCTTCTGCTTATCGCTTTGCCATTTTGCATTTGCGCTTGTTTTACGATTTAAGTTTGAATTACGTTTGGCGACCTTGGGCATGTGCCAGGTTTTAACTAGGACTTTTGCTCAGTTTTGAACTGAGGCTTTGTTCACACGCTTTTCCCGTAAGATCGGGTGTGGCATTGCCAGTTTTTTCCTGGCGAGGACTTACAGTGGCTGGGGTCCCAATGGCCATGTAGGTTGCCCGAGGCTTAGCCTAGTTATGAGTGCTCGCCCATATTTTGGGGAGGCTTTTGGGATAAGAAACTTATCCGCACACGTCGCCAACGTGGGAGCGGTCGCGCCGGACTTTCCGGAGCGATCCCCAGACATCAAGGTCTTGTTGGGATCGCCACCTTCAGGGAATTTTTCGCACCGGGCAACCGTCACAATTCAGTTGTAAGTTGGGAGTATTGCTGAGAATATCCTTCTGTATTTGATTGTAAAAAGGATTTTACATTTATTGAGGGATGCCTCATTAAAAAACTCCCGTGATGGAGAAAAATAGTATATCTTTATTTTTGTCCTTGCTACACTCCTTCCCGTCACGCCACTGCTCCTGCTCTGCATTTACTCCGCTCTCCCCGTAGTGATCCTTTCTGACTAGAGCATCGTGCCAATCACCTCATCTTTCAGACCCGATGTGCTTGCCTGCCAATCTTTACCCTTGTGAGACCGGTCTTCTTGCCCGGCCGCCCTATGGTAGAAGGAATTCTTTCCCAACTTGTTTCCTTGCTTGTCGTGCCGTGCCGCCCCTGAAGGTTTGAAGATCGCAGTCCTTACTGGTTTCCAATACCCCGCCTTCTCTTTCCCTTTGCTCCCGCGGCGATGCTCTTGGCTCCGTTCCCCTACTTTCTTCGGCTCAGCCCAGGGCTGTTCGAACTTTCCCACTCGCCACGTTCGCCACCACCCCGCTGTAGATTTAGCCGAACCGCACCTTGCATCAATGCCTCCTTTTCTCCATTCCCCTCCTGTCGAGTGCCCAAAAGAGTTGGCTTCTTGAACCTGGGTAATCCCCAGAACGCCGCGTCCTTCTAACTCCAATTGAAGAGGTCAAAATTGTCCTCCACCAACTTCTCCATGCGTCTTTCCTGACTAATTGTGAGCCTGGGTTGAATCGCCATTACTCCCCTACTGAATTTGTACATTTCCAAGTCCGCAATTACGTTTGCCCAGCGCTCCTCCGCACAAATGTCCGTGAATTGCCCATCTCTTCCTGTCCTATCATCTGGCCTTTCCTGATTCCGGTTGCTCCCCGGACCCCCAAACCTTTCACCAGTCCACCGTCCCCGCCTTCTCGCGCCGCTTTGGCTCCGGTCCTGTTCGCCCTGCTGACTTTGATCGCCTTCCAAGATCTCAATCTCGTGACATATGTGCCCATCGTTGGCTCCCTTCTTCCCACATAAACTAAGGCAGTTGTTGTAGCATTCCCTCGCCCGCCGCTGATCTACCGCGATCTTTCCTATTTTTCCGTAGATCAGTGGGTACTTCACCGCCAGGTGAGCTGTCGATATCACTGCGCAGAGGCGATTCAGCGTGTTCTGACCAATGATAACATTGTACGATGCCACTACCTGCAAAACCAAATACCTAACGTGCATGAGCTTTGCGTTCTCGTCCACACCAAAAATTGTGTCCAAATCCAAGTATCCACGCACCCAGACTTGTTCCCCCGAGAAGCCTACCAAAGTCCCTGAGTATGGCATTAGGTGTTTGTATGTTAACCCCAACTGGTCAAATGCATCGTCATAGATGATATCTGCAGAACTACCCTGATCTAAGAGCACTCTTCGTACATTGAAACTATTAATCCTTACCATTACCACCACGAGATCGTCCTTATGTGTTTTAATCCCTTCAAAATCGGCCGACGATATCACTATGTCCGGGTGCTGAAAACCAAATGGAGTTGAAAATTCTTGTACTGAACTCACCGCCCTCACATGCCTGCATCTTGCAGCCGGCGTGTCGCCGCCTCTGCCGAAGCCGCCTGCGATTGTGTTGATCGTCTCAACCGACGGTTCGAGGTCCTTGTTGAAGGTTTCTTCCGCTCCTTTCTTTCTCGTCGCCAATGTCTCCTTTTTGTCCACTGCTGGCGTCTGACGAAGGTCATCCCGCCTGTGATCATCCTGTTGGCGGTTTCCCTTGTAGTGATTCCCCTGTTGGCGATCGCCCTGCCAGCGATCACCACGATCATTCAATTGTGAGCGACCCGCCCTGATCAACCTTTCAATTTCATTTTTCAACGTGAAGCAATCTCTAGTGTCATGGCCTGTCGAGCGATGATACTCGCACCACTTGGTTTTGTCCACCGCCACTCGTGGCGGATTAACGTCCCTTTCGCTTTCCACGACCACATGCGTTGCCTTTACTTCCCGGAGTAGTTCTGTCAAATGCATGCTCAGACTTTTGCCTGATCCTTCTCGCCGGCAATAGTCAGCCTGGGACCACGGGCGCCGGCGTTCGAAGCTTTCCTTCTTTGGATAGAGTTGTTCCTTCACAAACTTGTCTGACGACTTTGGTTTATTATCCCTTCGCTTGCTGCTTTCCCCCTTCTCCCTACCCTGCCTGTTTACCGGCGATATGTCCTTTTGACTGCCATCTTTCTCTGCCTTTGCGCGCCTCCTTTTGAATGCGTCGTCCTCTTCATCCAGGATCTAAGTGTTCGCCCGAGCTCGTACTTCCGCCATCGAGCGAGCTGGCTTCCGACTTAGCTTGTTGTTCAGCTTTCCCGGTTGTAGGCCATTTTTGAATGCGCGCGCGCAGGCTTGCGGTTCCGACTCCTCAATCTTAACAGACGTCGCACTGTACCGCCTTACATACTGCTTCAGAGTTTCACCTTCTGATTGGCGAACGTTGTACAGATCATCAATTGTGACCAGCCTGATCTTGCTTGCAAGGAACTGAACGAGGAATTTCGACGAGAAATCACGAAAGTTCATAAAGGATCCACGAGGCAGAGTCGTGAACCAAGCCATCGCTGTGCCTGTGAATGTTGACGGGAACATCCTGCACTTCACCGCATCAGAAGCTGCACTTATCACCATTTTTGTGTTGGAATAAAGCTGATGATCCTTCGAATCAGTATTTCCACTATACGTCTCTAGAACAAGATTCTTCATGTTGTCAGGTATGGCTACCTCCCTTAACGCCGCCAAGAATGGCTCAAACTCCGCCACAGCCTCTGCTTCCCGCTCTCCTTCATCTTGCTGCTCAAGGCGATAGTAATCTAACTACTCTTGCAAGTTATCATTCCGCTGCCATATGTTGTCAACGTTGCGGATCAAGCGTCTCCCATCTCTGTGAGTGATCGGAGCTTGAGGCAACGACAATCCACCTCCTGAGACCTCCGGGGAGCGTGTCGGAGATCCTTGCTGTGAAGGTGAGGACGGTGGAGAAGGTAACAAAGGCATTGGAGAAGGAGGAGGCAGTGGAGGTGGAGGAGAAGTCGGTTGCTCAAGTTGCTCGCGACGAACCTCCTCTTGGCGCGGCCTTCCCCTCACACGTCGTGGTGGTAAACCGCGCCTCTGCTCTAGCGTTTCGCTGCGTCGACAACGGCAAGTCTCCATCAGATTTCAAACGCGAACCAGAAATTCAACCAAAAACACGAAAATCAGAGAAAATCGCACAAGATTTCAAACTTCTCTGAACCAAAATCACAATCCACGTAGTCCGGGAATCGAAATCTACCGATCCCCACACACGGCGCCAAATGTTTCAGCCAAGAACATAGAAAGAAGGTATAGTACCTAGAGTGAAAGGATTGCAATGAGGGAATCTAGAGAGAGAGAGAGAGCGTGTAACCGCTTAAAGAGGGAGTGTAACTGAATTTTAAGTTTGTTATTTAGTAAAATGAGCTAAGAGTCCTTTACATTTAGTAACCGCCTCTTTTTATAGGCTAGGAGTTGGGCCTGGCGCCCCTTACTGCCTTCAGTGGGCCTGTTGGGCCTCTCGGGGGGAGGCCCAATTCCCTGGCTCTTGTGTCGCCTTGAGGCAAGCCTCCTTGGGCGAGAGCTCCAGGGGTCTCGCAATGTTCCAGCCAATAACATAGAAAGAAGGTATAGTACCTCGAGTGAAAGGATTGCAATGAGGGAATCTAGAGAGAGAGAGCGTGTAATCGCTTAGAGAGGGAGTGTAACTGAATTTTAAGTTTGTTATTTAGTAAAATGAGCTAAGAGTCCTTTACATTTGGTAACCGCCCCCTGTTTATAGGCTAGGGGTTGGGCCTGGCGCCCTTTACTGTCTTCAGTGGGCCGGTTGGGCCTCTCGAGGGGAGGCCCAATTCCCTGGCTCTTGTGTCGCTCTGAGGCAAGCCTCCCTGGGCGAGGGCCTCAGGGGTCTCGCCTAGTCAAACCCTGCCGGTGGTAATCAACAAATTTATGCATCATACATTATTATCCATTTCTACAATATATAACAAACTTTCTCAAATTATGAATTAATAAATATTTTAATCGCCAATACCATATTTATAAAAGAAAGGACGACCTATATTTATTTGGGAATTTATTATGCAAATTTAATGTCTTTCTAATCTTTGAATTTCTTGGGGCATTTCTTATGCAAATTTAAAAGGTACATTTCCACTCTTATTTTGATTTTGATAAGAGAAACAAGAAAAATAAATATTTTATTTCAAGTTTTGTTATTTAGATAAAGGCATTAATCTTCTTAATTATTATTGAGTAGGTTACGTTATCTTATTATTGAATATTTCAAAGTATGAGTTGTGGGTCATTTAAAAAAGGTATGATATCTCTTAGTTTTATTTGTTATTTTATATTATTACTTTGTCATTTATTATTTAAAAGTTATATTTTCTCACTTCTTTTTCTAGTAAGAGAAAAGTTGAAAATAAATATTTTTTTATTTTTATTTTATTTTATTTTTTACAATTATTATTTTGAAAAGTTAAATACATTATTTTTATTAATTATTGATTAGGTCATTATGCTATTGATATTTTTACATTTGTGTTATTTCAAATTTCAGCGATTTTAAAATAGTATAATATATCTTAGTTTTCATTTATCATTTTTCATTATCATTTTGTCTTTTATTATTTTATTTTCTTGTTATTTTTTTCAAAAAGGGAAACATTAGGTACTTATTATTTGATTTTTTCAAATTTTTATGTGAAATTAACTACTTGACTTCGTTATTTTTAATGGGTGAATTATTTGATTTTTTTTATGTGAGTTTTTCTTTATCGTTTTGTGAGTATGTATTTGATAAAAATTTAATCATTAGATGTATTTCACTCTTGAAAATTTAATACATGTATTTTTCACTCAAATTTCATTATCTTATTAGGTATTTTTAACTTTCCATTTGGATCAAAAGTAAATTTTTTTCAGTTTTGGTCTTATCATTAATTTATTGAATTTTTAATTTCCTATTACAATAACCAATCAATTTGTGCTCATATATTATTATTATTATTATTATATATTTTTCAATATATAACAAACTATCAAAAATTATGAATCAATCAATATGGTAGTAACAAACACCATATTATTGAATATTTTGCATTATGATTTGTTGGTCATTTAAAATAAGTTATGATATCTCTTATTTTTAATTTCTTATTTTGCACTATTACTTTGTCATTCATTATTTAAACGATACATTTTCAATAAAATATTTCAAATAAGAGAAACATGAAAAATAAATATTATTAATGACATTTTGTTTACTTATTGTCATTTATTATTTTGCAAAGATAAATACATTAATCTTCTTAATTATTGATTACAATATTATTTTATAATTTTCTTTACAATATGTTTTTTTATCTACTTTTGGTCATTTTAAAATGGTATGATATCTCTTACATCATGTTATATTATCTGGACTTGGCGAGCTCCCCAGGGGGCCTCGCCCAGGGCTACCCGCCTCGTGGCGGTCACGCAAGGCTAGAATTGGGCTTCCCTCGCGAGGCCCAACCGACCCAATAGGGATAGTTAGCTTACGAGACCCAGCCTATAGCCTATAAATATGGAGCGGTTACCACATGTAAGAAACTCTTAGCTCATTTCTCAATAACAAACTCTAAATTCAGTTACTCACTCACTCTCTCTCTCTAAGCGGTTATTTTCTCTCTCTAGGCAGTTACACATTCATCTCTCTAGATTCTCTCTCATGGCAATCCCTTCACTATAGGTACTGCACCCTATCTCTATGTTCTTAGCTGGAACATTTGGCGCCGTCTGTGGGGACCGGTGAATTTCGATTCCCAGACTACGTGGATTGCTTTACGATCGAGAGAAGTTTGAAATTCTGTTGAATTCTTCAATTTCTAGTGGTTTTCGGTTTGATTTCACCGTTTACGGTTGATTTTTGATGGAAACTCTTCGTCAACGACGCAGCGAGACGCAGGAGCAGGGACGCGGTTCACCACCGCGTCGAGTGAGGGGAAGACCGCGTCGCGAGGAGGTGCGTCATGAGCAGTCTGAGTAACTGACTCCTCGTCCACCTCCATCGCCTTCTCCTCATCCTCCTTCTCCAACGCCTCCGCTGCCTACTCCGCCATCCTCACCTTCACAGCAAGGATCTTCGGAGAATTCCCCGATCCTTACGGAAAATGGATCCCCGCAGCCTCAGAGGCCGGTTACTCATAGAGATTGGCGGCGTTTGATCTGCAACGTCGACAAAATTCGACAGCGGAATGACTATTTGCAAGAGCAGCTTGACTACCTCCGCCATGAGCAGCAGGACGAGGGAGTGCGAGAGGCGGAGGCTGTAGCGGAGTTTGAGCCTTTCTCGGCAGTGGTGAGAGAAGTTACAATTCCGGACAACATGAAGAATCTCGTCTTGGAATCCTACAGCGGAAAGACGGATCCGAAGGATCACCTCCTATGTTTCAACATGAAGATGGTGATCAGTGCGGCTTCGGACGCAGTGAAGTGCCGGATGTTTCCGTCAACGTTCAAAGGAACAACAATGGAATGGTTCATTACTCTGCCTCGTGGATTTATCACAAACTTCCGTGAATTCTCCTCAAAATTTCTTGTTCAGTTTTCCGCGAGCAAGCTCAAGCAGATCACGATTGATGACCTGTACAACGTTCGCCAGATGGAAGGAGAGACTATAAAGCAGTATGTGGCAAGGTACAACGCAGCGTCTGTCAAGATCGAGGAATTAGAGTCGCACGCTTATGCGAGAGCCTTCAAGAACGGACTGTTACCTGGAATGCTGAACAACAAGCTAAGTAGGAAACCAGCTCATTCCATGGCGGAGATTCGTGCGCGAGCAAACACCTACATTTTAGACGAGGAGGATGACGCGTTCAATAGAAAGCGCGCGAAGAAGGAGAAATATGGCGGACAAGTGAAGGAGACAAATATGAAGAAGGACGGGCAAGGACGAGAAAAAGGTGAAAGCAGCAAGTGAAGGGAGAAGAAAAGTAAGTCGTTAGAGAAGTACGTTAAGGAGCAGTTATATCCGAAGAAAGAGAGTTTTGAGCGTCGTCGCCCTTGGCTGCAGCAACGATCACACTGGCGAGAGGAGGCGAACAAGGACCTGAGCGCACATTTGACAGATTTTCTTCATGAGGTGAAAGCAACGCATGCAGTTGCGGAAGTTGAGCAAGAGGCGCGCTCGCCATGAGCGGCGGTAGACAAGACTAAATGGTGCGAGTACCACCGCTCGGCGGGCCATGACACTGACGACTGCTTCACTCTGAAGAAGGAAATTATGAGTTTGTTCAAGGCAGGACGCTCACAAAAGTATGATCCAGGCGATCGTCAGCAGGGTGATTGCCAATGGGACGAGCGCCGACAAGACGACCGTCGCACGACCCCGACGAGAGATCGGAAGGAGACATTGGCGACAGGGAAGAAGGGAGCTGAGGAAACCTTCAACAAAGAACTGGAACCGCCAATTGGTACCATTAATACAATCTCTGGGGGCTTCGGTGGTGAGGGTGACTCTCAGGCGGCAAGGCGACGGCACGTCAAGGCGTTGAGTTCGGTACAAGAGATTCTGTTTGGCTTTCAGCATCCAGATATAGTAGTGTCGTTGTCTGATTTTGAAGGGATTAAAACTCACAAGGATGATCCCATAGTGGTTATGGTAAGGGTCAATAGTTTCAATGTGAGGCGAGTACTCCTGAATCAATGCAGTTTAGCAGATATAATCTACGGCGATGCGGTCGACCAACTCGGGCTGACGGATCGAGACCTGACACCGTACACAGGTACTTTGGTGGGATTTTCAGGAGAGCAAGTTTGGGTGCGTGGCTACCTGGATCTGGATACGATCTTTAGCATTGATGACAACGCAAAGGTTCTGCGAGTAAGGTATTTGGTTTTGCAGGTGGTAGCATCGCACAACGTCATCATGGGTCAGAACACAATGAATCGCCTGTGCGCGATAATTTCAACGGCTCACCTGGCGGTGAAGTATCCACTAGACAACGGTAAGGTAGGAAAGCTGACAGTTGATCAGCGGCGGTCGAGGGAATGTTATAACACTTGTTTGAGTCTATATGGCAAGAAGGGGGCTGCCGCAGGTCACAGGTGCCACGAAATTGAGGTTTTAGAGGGCACTCAAGAGCAAGACTAGGCGGAACGAGCAGACAGGGAAAGTTGACGGGCGCATGGAACGGCGGGCGCAGAGCAAGCCGACATGAGGGAGGAGCAGAAAGGAGGGTAGATAAAAGCGAGCAATTCGCCAGCCCTCACACTAAGGAGCGCGGGGCGAGTTGGTTCTGGGACCTTGAAATGTTTAAGTTTGCAAGGGGAGTACTGGCGGTTGGGCCTCGACTCACAGAGGAGCAAGAGGGTCGTCTGGAGAAGCTGCTGCGAGAAAATTAGGACTTTTTCGACTGGAGCGAGAAGGACGCCAAGTGGGAACCGCCCAAGATGAAGGGGCTAATTCCCCAGAAGCCGGCGACGCTTTTCCGGAATCCCCGCAGCAGAGGTAAAAGAAATAGGAAGGGTGTTCAAAAGGGCGACAGTCAGGGAAAATCTGGAAAGATAAGGGCAGCGCATCAGGAGGACCGCCTGAAGAGCAAAGGAAAGGAGAAAATGGTACATTCGGAGGCGGCATGGCTGACAAAGTTCAAGCCAACCTGACAGCTTAAAGACAAGTTCAAGCTTGGTAAAAACCAGTTTCTTCACAGAAAACACGGGCGAGAGGACTGGTTCCAAGAGGAGGCAGGTTGGGTGGCAAGTACTTCAAGGCTGAAAGATGGGATGCATGGCGAGGTGCTCTGACTGGTGATGAAGGACTAAAGAATCAACGTGGTGGGACGAGCAGGGACTTGGTTTCAGCATGGCTAGTTCGGAGCAAAAGAAATTATGACTAAAAATAAAGATGTACTCTTTTTCTCCACCACGAGAGTTTTTTAATGATGCATCCCTCAAAAATGTAAAAACACTTATTACAATCAAATATAAAAGGATATTCTCAGCAATACTCCTACAAAACAACTAAATTGTAACGGTTGCTCGGTGGGAAAACTTCCCTAAAGGTGGCGATCCCAACACGACCATGATGTCTGGGGATCGCTCCGGAAAGTCCGGCGCAATCGCTGCTACCCATTGACGACGTGTGGGATAAGCTTCTTATCTAAAAAGTCTCCCCGTATAAGGGTGAGCATACTTAACTAGGCCAACCTCGGGCAACCCGAATGGCCATTGGAACCCTAGCCACCGTAAGTCCTCGCCAAGTAGAGTTGGTGTGGCCACACCTGCTCTTACGGGAAAAGTGTGTGAACAAAGTCTAGGTTCAAATAAACCAAGCACAAGTCCTAGTTAAACCCTACACACTTTCCTTGTCGTTAAAAACATAATTCAGATTTAAGTTTAAAACATGCAAACTGGCAACATCGGACACGACGAGAAAACAAGAAGAACGTCAGAAAAATGAAGTCAAAATAGCGACCGTTTTTCATTAAGAGTTAGCCCCAAAGGGCGGTCAAAATTACAGGTCAAAATTACAAACAAAGGTAAACGAAAGTTACCTGAGAGGATGAGGTGGCAGCGTCAGCCGTTGTAGCAGCTCGCTGGTTGGGCTTTCCCTGATCAGGGGTGGCAGTGTGAGGAGCTTTCTTCTTAGGCGGCAATGAGCAGGCATCACTGTTGTCATCTTCGTGAGGACACTTCTTTTTGTCGCCCTCCATGTTAAACTGCGGGGGAAAGGGGGCGACCTTCTTCTTCTCAAAGGCTTCTAGGAGGTCAACGCTGGTGAAGTTCATGTTTTCTGTTCAGCAAAAATAAGAGGTAAAATCAGTAAAACGCGACTAAAGAATAAGAGTAACAAAAGCATGGGAAAAACAAACGGGGGAATCTGGCGACCTAAATATTTGGGGGTCAGTGAGTTTTTAGCTTCCTCAATGACGTAAGCACAGTTTAAGATCGAAAGCTTGGCGAAGAAGCTGATAATGATTTTATCCTCCTTGGTCAAGGAGCTTTCTGGCGGGTCAGCAATCCTGACAGGCTTGTCCGTCCAGAAAAAGGAAAGCGGGCGGTGCCGTCTCTCTGAGTGAAAGCTTTGGGGTACTCGTGGGACGCACCAATCTTGAAGTATTTATGGGTGAAGGTATCTTTGATGTTGGACCAGAAGGGTTGAAGCGCTTGCGGTCGGACCTGACTTTCCAGGACACCCATGTGGGCGATTGCGAGGGTTGAGCGACCACGTCGTAAAAGTAGAAGAAGTGAGCGGGCGACGGTTCACGATGGATGGCGTCGCAAAGAATTTCAAAGCACCGCAAGAATGCCCAACTGTTAGGATGCAGTTGGCAGCGGACGACGTTGATGTCGCGCAATATTGAGCAGATGAAGGGAGAAAAAGGAAGCCTTATCTCTAAGTCGGTGAACATGTACTCGTACATGAAGGTATGAAAAACGGTAGAAAGGGGGGGGGGTTTGAATAACGTTTTCAAGATAAAGCTTCCACCTTAAAGATTTTGACAAATCTTTCGAGAACTTAAGTGCTAAAGATAAGAGATAGAAAAGCACACAAGGATTTTATCCTGGTTCACTTGATAAATCACTCAAGCTACTCCAGTCCACCCGTTAAGGTGATTTCTTCCTTCTTAGAATGAAGGCAATCCACTAATCAGGTAAGAGTTACAACTGCACTTGAAACCTACAAGTGACTAACAATTACACTGACTTAGCTCACACTAAGATTCACTCTCTTAGTCTTCTCTAGGATCCGATCAACCTTGATCTCCTAAAGGAACTAAACAAACTGTTTATCAAAGAATTGTTTACAAGAGATTTGCTTCTAAAAAGCTAATAGTAAACTCAATGAATTTCAGATGAAAGAAAGCTTAGAAGAATTTGAATTTGTCTTGCGCGTATGTGAATGCTTCTAGCCACTTCTTTCAGTCTTCAGCCTCTTTATATACTCCAAGGATTAGGGTTGAGCGTTGCATGGGAAATGCTACCGTTGGAGGGCAGTTCTGGAAAATCCAGCTTCTCCTGTGTCTGAGACTGTTAGGTAGGTCGTCAAGAAGGTACAGTTGCTTTTGTACTTGGATAGCGAATTGACCTTTAAACCTAGGAGACTTCTGATCAGGAGAAAGCTTCATGTTGGAACTTGTGAAGCCGGTTGATCAGAGTCAGAGGGAAAGCCCAGATCCTCTGACCATTGTTTCTTCTGATTCTGAACTCAGAGGGAAGTACATGGTCTTCAGAGTATCTTGCTTCTGGACATCATAATTTCACTAATCAGCTTCTGGATCTTCAGAGTCTTCTACACCATCAGAATATCTGAGCCTTCAGTGTTTCTTGGTTATCAGACTTTCTGGATCTTCAGAACTTCTAGTGACTGAGTCCACATCAGAGTTTGTATAACTTCAGAACTTCTGAAGCTTTTCCACTGTTCATACTGAACATGGTGAATGCGAAAGCGTTGCTTGGGTCGCTCTTTATACACAGTGCTTCTGATTTGTGTGAGATTGAGTTGAGGTCAGAGCCTGTAAATAGCACACTCAGAAAAACACGTTAGAGTACCACAATTGTTCATATCAAAAGGTTAACTTGTAATCATCAAAACATAGAGTTGTACTACTAGATCAAAACTTGATCTTACAGTACACGTAGAAGAATTGGAAGTTGCTTACATCCCTCGCCGCGCGACGAAACCAGGGGCGCTCGGTCACCGTACAACCACCATAACGAGAATGTTGTCGAGAGGCTTTTCATGACAAAAGCCTCCAATCTTTGAAGAAAGGTCAGAGATTGAGACCCGCTTCTCATAATCAGAGGGTTGGTCGACGGATCCCGCCGGTCAACCGGATTTAAGGGGAAGGGGCAAAGACTCGTAGGACTTAAGGAGAAAATCAGGGATCTCTGACGACTTAAGGGAAACCCCACCAGGCGGAGGGAGGTCGTCTGGTGCCGGGCTGTACCACAAAGGGGTAGCTACGGTGACGCCGTGAGAAGAGCTTTTGTTCCGGCGTTTTGAAGTCATAACGGAAAGAAGGAAAGTGGTTTCGAGGTAAAGTAAAGTAGTTAAGGGAGTTCAGAAGACTCACCAGGGAAAGTTAAGGGTGGGGGATGACCAAGAGGATGAAAAGCGACACTGACGGGACGATGGTTCGCTGAGAGACTTTTGGGTGCAAGTAAGGACGCAAAGAGTGGAGGTTTCGAAAGTGGCAGATGGTGAAGGAATAAGGTTTTTATAGGAAGGGGGTGACTGTTGGGGAAGGACGCGTGTGGATCTCATGTGGATGGTTGGTTAAGATCGCGGGGAAGTAGAGGAGAATCGTGCCCCATGATGACGGAGAGAAATGATTACCTTTTGGAAGGGCGCAGATTTTCGGGAAGAACAAACGACGCATTAAATAAAAGCTACAGCGTTTGATTGGCTTAAATCTGAAAGGATAGGCTTTATTATGATTTGAGGGGACGTTTCGAGAGCAGCGGTTGAGATTCTGAAGATTCGCTGACTTTTGCAATTCAACTAACACATCACGCGTGGCCCTCACGTGCCAAGACTCCAAACTAACTAGCGCTCGCCAAAGCAGCAAAGCAAGCGAGCTTATCTTCGTCGCCACAAGTGGACTTGTGGACTTAGGAAAATTTGTATACACCTCGGGCCATGTTGGCGACCTACTGCATTCCTCAGTAGACTTGACTTAGGCTAACTTATTTGGTATCTGTAACTTTATTTTTAAAGACACACTTAGCTCTCATGCTTCGAGCTCGATGTCTTGTGGACTGGGCGAGCTCCCTAGGGCTACCCGCCTCTTGGCGGTCACGCAAGGCCAGAGTTGGGTCTCCCTCACGAGGCCCAACCGGCCCAATACGGATAGTTAGCTTACGAGGCCCAGCCCCTAGCCTATAAATAGGGAGCGGTTACCACATGTAAGGGACTCTTAGCTCATTTCTCAATAACAAACTCTAAATTCAGTTACTCACTCTCTCTCTAAGTGATTATTTTCTCTCTCTAGGCAGTTACACATTCATCTCTCTAGATTATCTCTCATGGAAATCCCTTCACTATAGGTACTACACCATATCTCTATATTCTTGGGTGGAACATTATCATTTTTCACCTTTTCTCATGTAACCAAAATATATTATGATTTTGTCATTTATTATTTTATTTTCTTGTTATTTTGCCAAGAAGGGAAACCTGAGCTAGGTAGTTATTGTTTTATTTTTTGAAATTAACTATTTGGCTTTATGATATCTAATGGGTGAAGTTTTTTGTTCCTTTCTATGAGTTTTTGTTTATCATTTTGTGAGTATTGTTGTGTCTAAAATAACACATGCTATAAAATAAAGTTCACTCTATCTCTCAAGTAATATATTGATGTAAGTTGTAGTTATTGAATGAAGGGACTAGGTGGAAAACTAGCCTAGTGTTCATAGTTTATGTAATTCAATAGTTGAGTTGTTTATGGTGGTGTGCGTGTACGAGTAAGCGCAGATAACTAAAGTTAGAACGAGACAGGATTAAAAGACTCGAGACTACAATGCAATTGGACAATCTACCCCCTCTTTATTACATGTATCTTATTTACTATTGTGTCAACCATACCCTCCTAAAGTAATTAACTCACGGGTTAAGTTAATGATAATCGTTCTATCTAGTTGCACTTACTCACAAGAAAACCTTCATCGTAAGTTGATTAAGAAAACATGTGTGAAGCGCTTAGAGGTATCCTTGAGATATATTACTGCTTTCGTAGGAAGTTGAGAGTAAATGTCAGTTAATCCTAATACCTCGGGTAATTAAGAGTGTATTGATAGCGCATCTGTAAGTGCATAGATTGCCCGAAGTAATAAAAACATAGAACCTCAGGAATTGTGAATGTTATACTCTAAATTTATTGAATTCATTGTGAAAGAACGGAAAAAATAAAAGTACAAGGTTAATCGATTTTATAGAGAAAACACACTAGGAATCCGATTTCGTTAACCTCTCTCTATGTCCATACCCACATCATTTATACAATATGAACTCAATTATCTATGCCCTCGGTGCTTTGCCTAGTTGTCCACTTACCAATCCCTTAGCTAAGTGTCCCTTCTAGTTGATTAATGATAATCAATTTCTTAGCATCTAATCCTAATAGACTAGAGATGAATTCAATTTCAGGCTGACATAGACAATTCGTTGTCCTTTTTTTTTATAGACAAATGTTAGTTGTAAGTTATGTCAGTAAATTAGTTATCCTCAGGGTTCGAACCAGTGTTTGCAGAACTGAACCAGACCGGCCGGTCGAACCAGTATGACCTGGAACCGGGGCTTTGTCTGGTTCGGTCCTCTTCTATAACCGGAGGAGACGAAAACCGGTGAAGAACCGTTAGAACCGGTGGAAAAAAGGTGAAACCGACCAAAATCAGTGTGAAAACTGTTGAAGTTTTCCGGTCATCCTCCTCGCCGCTTCACGACGTCGCTGTGTGAGATCTGATCTACGAGTTCACACTCCCTTTGGCTTTGACAGATCCACAAGTCATCAATCCACCTTAGATTTTTTCTACTACACAACCAGCAACAACAATCGGTGGCCTTGCTGCAACATCGTCTAAATGGTAGATGAATGAAAATGGTTGCAATTGGAATTGGTGGTATATTAGCGTCCCACGAGTTCCTTATCATATTCCAAGATGTGCTTTATGACTAAGAAAATGATGACAGCTAGCCTTGCATTCAATTTTTTCATTTACAAAATATTGGAAACAGTGTATACATAATTCAAATAAGAAATCAAAAGCAACTAAATGAAACCAAAAGCCACTGTACGTAGTAACTTGTATAATTTTTTTTATTTTGCATTCTTTTTTACTAATCTTATTTATATATTACAAATTATGCCAAAAAAAAATTATATTTGAATATACAAAGTCATAGATTTTATATTTTAATATCACTGAGTGTTTATATGCCTTACCTAAAAAAAAACTGAGTGTTTATATTCCACAAGAATATTAAAATTAAATTATTTATTTAATACCGGTTCAACCTCGGTTTGACCCTGGTCCAACCTTTAAACCTTAAACCAGTGTCTTGACCAGTTCAATGACCGGTCCGGTCCTGCAAACATTGGTTCGAACCCTAGACCCTTCACCCTTCATTCTACATAACCCTTATGTTCCTAGCTTTTACCACTTGAGCTATTTTTCGATGACACAATTTGTTGTCCTTATCTCTAAGGTGCAAAGACCCTGGTCTAATTCTTCCTTAAATCCATAAAATATACAAATTTTCCAATTGAATAGAGATTAGCTTAACAACCTATGCGCAATAAATTCAAACGAAAAGGAGAATGAATTCATGAACGAAAATTCTATTCATATAATATAGGCTAAAAAACACTTTTGGCCCCTGATGTTTCAAGTTTGTGCAAATTCTGCCCCTATCTATTTTTGTCGATGTTTCTACCCCTCATGTTTTCAAACAGTGCACCGTCTACCTCTCACGAGAGGTAGACGGTGCACTGTTTGAAAACATGAGGGGTAGAAACATCGACAAAAATAGATAGGGGCAGAATTTGCACAAACTTGAAACATCAGGGGCCAAAAGTGTTTTTTAGCCTATAATATATATATATATATATATATATATATATATATATATATATTTATGGAGGGGCCTCTGGAGGCCATGTTAGGTTCTTCCCTGCAAATATTCACGAGTAAGAAAATCAGGGAGAGAATTGTTAGATCCTTTTATATATTCAATATCGAAGTAAAAAACGCTTAAAATAGCTTGCCATCTGGCAAAGATATGTTTTGAAGCTAAGTTTTTGACATCTTTTTGTAAGATTTCTTTCGCAGATTTGCAGTCTACACGGACTAAGAATTTTTAGTTTAGTTCAAAGTGTACTACCAGTCCAGATCCCGACCATAGTGCTTAATTATATAAGAACAGAACAGAGAAATAACTTATATCTAACATATTTAGCATGTTCCTACTTCCCCATCAGGCTCTGATACCAAGAGGGGGTCGGAAGCAGAAGGAGGGGGATGAGATGAGGATTAAGAAGAGAAGTAGGACGCCACCACGGAGGGGCTTCTAGCAGAAGATTAAATTGCAGAAATTAAAAGACAGGAATTAAAAACAGGAGGCTCAGCCTTCCATGAACAGAAAAATAAAGCTGAAGGAAATATATTACGTAAACATAAGTTACAAGAAAACTGAAAAGATTGAAGAAAGGAAAACTGAAAGACTTACAGAAGGACTCTCAGTGTTTTCTCTCTCTATAACTCTCTATCTAGGCTATGCCAAACTCTGATTAACAAAGCTCAGAAGATGCCTATTTAAAGAAAAATTTGGTCACTATTTGAATAGTTCCGGTTGAATAGTTCCGGTAGACGGTACTATTTGACGGGCACTATTTGCTACAGTAAAAAGTTCTACTGTTGCTACAGTGGAATACAATAATTGAGATTGAATTATTACAAAACATAATGATAAAAGACGACAAAGCTTTTAGCAGAGGTCATCTTCACTTGATTCCAGTGTTTCCGGGACAAGATCTGACCCGAAAGAAGATTGTGAGGAAGTTTTCTGCTGAGGGGCCTTTGAGGATGAGGCCTGCTCCTTTGGCTCTTTTTCTTTCAATAATTGCAGAGCTGTTTGGAGATTCTTCAGCAAGTCTTCTTCTGTTGAAGCTCCTGCGAGGGCCGCTGTGATGTGGGCCTTTTGATTGAGCAAGAGACTAGATTGCGGATTGACATGCTTAAGGCACTTTTGGTTAGACTTAAACCACTGATTGACATTCTCCTTATGAGCTTTGGAAGCATCAAAGACCTTCCACCATTTGATTAAGGGTTGTTTGTGGAGAATTGGTTGGGCTTTTGTCTTGAGACCATAACGCCAGGCAAATACCCAAGAAAGGGAAAAGATTGTGTAAAAATTCAAACAATCAGGATAATTGTTTAAATCTTTATTCCAATGCTTTAAAAAATGATTGTAACCCTCAAGAACTTCAGAGGGAAAGATTTCCGTAGTAGGTCCAAAGAAATCCCACCAAGAGTGAAACCAATTTGGAAAAGAATATTTGTTGGACCATTTAAAATAAATGAGCCAAGAGTGTTTGAAATTCTGATTTTGTAGACCAAGGATTGTATTCTCCCAAGCTTTCATATAGTCCCAATAGTTGAAACCTACAGGGTCAAAGTTCTGAGAGAATTTTTTGTAACCATTTGGATTAGGTCCAAAGTCAGTGGGACGAAGGACACGGAGAATTTGGAGTGTAGAATGAGTGATAAGGGAGTTATCAGATTTATCCCTAAAGTGTTTGATTTCTACACTGTTTGTATCTATAAGGATAAACTCATAGAAAATTTGGGATTTGTTTGGGTGAATGGGATCAAGGTGATTTGGGAAGAGTTTAATGCCAATTTTGTTGGCAAGGTCGACTCCTCCAGAGCTATCCCACCATTCTGGTTCAATAAAAGTTTGGAATTTGGAGTTTATTTTGGCTAGATAACCGGTATTTTGGTTGGGTTGACTGGGTTGAGCAACAACGGGTTTTTTCCCGCAATGAGTTGCTAAGGTTTTGGTTTTATCAATGATGGCTTGGAGAGATTGAAGGTCATCATCTTCTTCTGTCATGCTAGCCCAGGATTTTTTGGGTAAATTGATGAGTCCCTGAGGAACATTATCCAGGCCTGCTTGTTTGAGGGCAAGGAGAGTTGGAATTGATAAAGCATAATCTGCTTTGGTTTGTTTTGGTTGGGGAGATTGATTCTGAGCAGTGGGCTCAGATTTTTGTTTTTGGACAGTGGGTCTAGATTGATGGGCAGTGGGCCCAGAGAGGATTAAGTCAGAAATTGTAATACCTTTGTTCTTGTGAGAACCTCTGCCTCTTCCTCTGGATGAGGAAGAGCCTTTGGAGGCCATCTTATCATCTGCCCTGCAAATATTCACGAGTGAGGAAATCAGGGAGAGAATTTGAAGATCCTTTTATATATTCAATTTCAAAGTCAAAAACACTTAAAATAGCTTGCCATCTGGCGAAGATATGTTTTGAAGCTAAGTTTTTGACATCTTTTTGTAAAATCTCTTTGGCAGATTTGCAGTCCACCCGGACCAAGAATTTTTGATTGATCAAATCAGATTGAAATTTTGAAATAGACAAAACGATTGCTAAAACTTCTTTTTTGACAGTAGAATAATTCTGCTGAGCAGGGTTCCAATGTTTTGAAGTAAAAGCAATAATTTGTTCCTTGTCAGAAACCCTTTGTTTCAAAATGCCACCAAAACCAATATCAGAGGCATCAGTTTCAATAATTTTGAAAGCTTGAGGATTAGGGAGATAAAGACAAGGGAGATTCTTGACACGAAGTTTGATTTGTTTGACCACATTGGTATGAATATCGGACCAAGGTGGAGGATCCTTCTTGAGTCTATCATGAAGGGGTTTGATTATGGTACTGAGTTGAGGACAGAAATCCGCAACATAATTGAGAGAACCCAAGAATCTCTGTAATTGGGTTTTGTCAATGATTTGATCAGGGAATTTATCAGTGAACTCGATGGCTCTATTGATCGGAATGATGGTTCCTCGGTGGATATTGTGACCAAGGAATCGGATTTTGGTTTGGAACAAACTGACTTTTGTCTTGGAAACAGCCAAGCCATTCCTTTTGATTACAGAGATGAACGTATTGAGATGTTTGAAATGTTGATCAAGAGTTTGGGAAAAGATTAGAACATCGTCAATGTAGACAATAGTGAATTTGGAATAAGGATTGAAGATTTCGTTCATAATCCTTTGGAATTCAGAAGGGGCGTTCTTTAGCCCAAAAGGCATAACGTTCCACTCATACTGCCCAAAAGGAACAGTAAAAGCAGTTTTATACCTATCCTTCTCTTGCAATTGGATTTGCCAAAATCCAGATTTCATGTCGAATTTTGAAAAGACCTTAGCATCATGCAGTCTGGCTAAAAGATCTTTCTTGTTGGGGATAGGATATCTAATCCAACAAAGGGCTTGATTGAGAGGTTTGTAGTTAATAACCAGCCTAGGGGTTCCTCGTTCTATCTCAGCTTGTTTGTTGACATAGAAGGCTGCACAGGACCAAGAGCTCTTACTCCTGCGAATAAGTTTCTTTTCAAGGAGATCATTGATTTCCTTTTGGCAGAAATGAAGAAGTTCTTCATTCATTTGAATAGGTCTAGCCTTGGTTGGGATCTGTTTGTCTGAAAATTCTTTTTCATAAGGAAGTTCCACCATATGGCTCTTCCTTTCCCAAAAAGCGTTGGGTAGATCAGAACAGATGCTGGATTGAATATTTTCCAAAATATCCTCAATCCTTGATTTAACAGAAGGTTGTTGCAATTGTTCCTCAATGGTTCTGTAAGAGATTTCTTCCTTGAGGAAGTTGATCTGCTTCTCCTTGTAGGATATGACGTTCAAAGTCTTATCTATGGGAGGTTCAGAGAATTTGAACAAGATAGGTTGTCCAAGATGCTGAACAGTGATGCCGTTTTCGTCAGTATTATAGGGGAAGAGTTTCTTAATGAAAGGGGTCCCTATAATGATTTTTTGACTCAAATTTCTGACTAACAGAAATGGAGTTTCGATTTCAAGACTACCATTTTTGATGATAGCTGAGGGGATTTTATACTTGATCTTTAGTCTAGATCCTTCAGCAGCGCTGAGCTTCTCAGTTGTTTTCTCAAAATATCTGGTGGGAATGAGTCCCTCCGAGATACAACTGGAATCTGCCCCTGTGTCAAAGAGGGCAGGGATTTCGAGAACAAAATCTCCAATGAGGATTTTAACATGGATAAAGAATTTCTGAATGGTGACCTGGTTAATATTCTCCAGAAAGTCTTCGCAATTGTCGTTAGGAGCAGGATTGGAATCAGGTATAGAAGAATCATCTTCTTCATAATTTTTAGTCAGTTTTTCCAAAATAAGTTACTGACTTTTTTGGATTTGCTTGAGACTTTTGACCTCAGTCTTGAGGGAATCGACTTCAGATTGAAGGTCTTGAATAGTAACGGGCTTGACCGTAGATTTCTCAAGACGCTTGAAAGTATCTCTAAGATTGAATTTATTGGTGGTTATAGGACTTTTGGGAGGCCTATCTTCAAGAGTAGATCTGAGGCGTTCCAAATAGATTTTCTTTTCCTCAGGATCAGGGATAGAATTAATAGCTCTGAAGAGAAGATCTTGTTCATTGGTCAAAGTGTTGATAGACAAGGTATTGACGGAAGATGATGATTGAGAATCATCATTCTGAATTTGATTTAGGTCTTCAGAGACCTCAGAATCCGAAGGATTAGATTCTTCTTCATCAGAAGTTTGAAAAGATGTTTTTCAAGTTGACATCCTTTAGGGATATCAAGATTAGAAGAGGAAGGTTCAATCTTGACCTTTTCTTTTCCTTTCCTGGAAGAGGAATCCTGCACTTGGGATTCTCCAAGAATTTGAAGATACTTATTGGTATAATTGGATTGTTCCATGAGGTCTTTGATGTCTTTACCAGTGACATCACCTTCTTCTTTCCTAGTCTTGAAGGGAGAAGCTAGGACAGGTGTAGATTGAGCTCCTTTAAGAAGGAAAGGAGTTTTAGGTGGCAGGTTAGAAAGGGTTTCTTTTCCATCCTTATGCTGCCATTTAACCATGTCAATTTGGAAGGGGTAAGATTTCCAATTCTTGTTGGCATAATCTTGAAACCATTCAAAAAAGATGTTTTGCTGGGTTTTTTCAAGGAACCCGTAGAATTTTTCTTGGATCTTCTTTCTCTTTTCACCCTGATACTTTGCAAAGAACCATTTTCTTTGCTTAGTCCATCGGTCAGAGTAGAAATCTGCTTTAATACTTTCTTTGTCGATGACAAATTCAGTAGTGATTGCCCCAATGAAATCAGAAGTTTCTCCAGGGGTTTCTAGAGAAGAATACGTTGGAGATAAGTTGGATTGATGATCTTCATCACCCTTGTCATAGGTAGTCTTGACAGGAGTGGTATTGACATATCCAGCTAAATGGATAGTAGATCCGTCATGAGAGAGGGAAGGTCGAGCACTAGACTCAGGCTGGTTCCTTCTAGTCATAGAAAAAGATCTTCTGGTCATGGCAGATTGGAAATCATTTGAGGATGTCCTAATAGATCTAGGGATAGAGAAGGAATTTCTCCTATCAAAGATAAGATCTACTTGACCAGATTGGTGTTGGACGATTTCACGAAACTCAGGAGTTTCAACAGGTTGGGCTGGAGTAGCCTTTTCCAAAGACCATTTTTCTGGAAGGGTGATATCACTCCATTGGATGGTTTTGGGCACAATAACATTGGCCTTATCATAATCTGTGAGGAAGAGGGTAGTTTCTCCAGATTTCTCACAATTGGTTCGCAAGAAATAAGATTTGATAGAGTTCATTACCTTGTATTGAACCCTGTAGATCAAAGAGATTGGAATGGAATCTTCTTTCATATCAAGGCCGTGAAGCTTGATATTTAGGAAGAGAACGTCAAGGATGTTTTTGTCTTCCAGACTGACAGTTAGATCTGGAAAGCAATTGAAAAAGATTGGTCCATTACTCAGGCTGGTTTCAACCGTTCCTAAGAGGGAGTCATGGAATTGATTATGTCTAATATCCCTAAGACAAAGAAGAACAGAGATGTCCAGAGACTTCCTAGTTAGGGGTTTGAGACCAACTTGAACACTACCTATGTGAAGATAGTTGAAGTTCTTGCTGATATGATCTTTGACGCTTTTCTCAGAAAGCAGATGGATTTCTTCATTATCAGATCTGAGCTTGTAGGTTTGCTCAACGGTTTTGATGATGAAGTCTGAACGTTTGAAAAAAGATCCATTTGGTTTGTAGATCTCAGCATGAGAGATTTTAGGGATTTCCCAGTTGTCGAGATCTTGATTGATATCTTCAAAATGAATTTCTTCTTTGAAGACAGATTTGGATAATTGATTGGATTGGTGAAGATGATCTATAGAAGAAGAAGAGGGTTGGGAAGATTTGAACGAAAGCTTGGAGGAAAAAGAACGAAGCATCATGAAAAATAAATCTTCCTCACCCGTAAGTATCATCGCCATCACCTGGTTCTATAGAAACAGATAAATAAATTAGAAATATAAGTTATGTTCTGTATTGTTCTTAATAGTTGAGCAGTATAGATCTGGATCAGACTTAAGCCACCACAAAAAGAAACTAAACAAGGACATTAAAAATATTCAGAACTTAATAACATGTCTGTAGTATGGCCAATATAGACTTACTGCCACACAGGGACTTACTGCCTTCAACGCCTCCGCTGCAGAGATGATCATAAGTCTGAATAGTAATAATCCTAGAAGGTTTTCAGAAGAGCTTTCATTTTAGTTTAGTTCAAAGTGTACTACCAGTCCAGATCCCGACCATAGTGCTTAATTATGTAAGAACAGAACAGAGAAACAACTTATATCTAACCTATTTAGCATGTTCCTACTTCCCCATCAGGCTCTGATACCAAGAGGGGGTCGGAAACAGAAGGAGGGGGATGAGATGAGGATTAAGAAGAGAAGTAGGACGCCACCACGGAGGGGCTTTTTGCAGAAAATTAAATTGCAGAAATTAAAAACAGGAATTAAAACAGGAGGCTCAGCCTTCCATAAACAGAAAAATAAAACTTGAACAAGATATATATTACATAAACATAGATTACAAATCTGAAACTTAAAAACTGAAAAACTGAAACTTAAAAACTGAAAAGATTGAAAGAAAGGAAAACTGAAGGAGAACTTACAGAAGGAATTCTCTTAGTGTTTCTCTCTCTAAACTCTCTATCTAAGCTCTACCAAACTCTGATTAACAAGGTTCAGAATGAGCCTATTTAAAGAAAAGATTGGGCACTGTTTGAATAGTTCCGGTTGAATAGTTCCGGTAGACGGTACTATTTGACTGGCACTATTTGCTACAGTAAAAAGTCAATTTTACTATTTGCTACAGTACAAAAATTGAATTATTACAGAATAAAAATGATTACAAGATGACAAACTTAGCAGAAGTCATCATCATCTGATTCTGTGGTTTGGACAAAATCTGACGACCCAAGAGAGGATGGCTCGGAGACTTTGTGTTGAGGGGCCTTTGAAGATGAGGCTTGCTTAATTGGTTCCTTCAATAATTGAAGAGCAGATTCAAGATTGCTTAGCAAGTCTTCTTCTGTTGAAGCTCCTGCAAGGGCCGCTGTGATGTGGGCCTTTTGATTTAGCAAGAGGCTGGTTTGCGGACTTGCATGCTTGAGATATTTCTGGTTGTTTTTGAACCATTGAATTACTTTATCCTTGTGAGCTTTGGAAGCATCAAAAGCCTTCCACCACTTGATAAGGGCATGTTTGTTGAGAATTGGTTGGGGTTTGGCTTTAAGACCGTACCTCCAAGAGAATACCCAAGAAAGGGAAAAGATTGTATAAAAGTTTAAACAATCAGGATAATTGTTAAACTCTTTGTCCCAATGTTTCAGAAAAAGATTGTATCCCTCCAGAACTTCAGGGGGAAAGATTTCAGTAGTTGGCCCAAAGAAGCTCCACCAAGAATGGAACCAAATTGGAAAGGAATATTTGTTGGTCCATTTGAAGTAAATGAGCCAAGAATGCTTGAAATTTTGGTTTTGCAGGCCAAGGATTGTAAATTCCCAAGCTTTGATGTAATCCCAATAATTAAAACCTATAGGGTCAAAATTCTGGGAAAATTTTCTGTAGGTGTTTGGATTGGGTCCAAAGTCAGTGGGACGAAGGACACGGAGAATTTGGAGTGTGGAGTGGGTAATTAGGGAGTTGTCATTTTTATCCCTAAAATGCTTAATATCCACACTGTTTGTATCAACCAAGATAAACTCATAGAATCTCTGGGTTTTGTTTGGGTGGATTGGATCAAGATAACCAGGGAAAAGTTTAGTACCAATTTTATTGGCGAGGTTCCCTCCTGAATGGTCCCACCATTCTGGTTCAATCATGGTTTGGAATTTGGAGATAGTTTTGGTCAAATATTCCGATTTTGGGTTAGATTGGGTAACTGGGCTAGATTGGGCAACAACAACTGGTTTCTTTCCATCATGAGTTGCTAAGCTTTTTGTTCTTTCAATAAAAGATTGGAGGGATTGGAGATCTAGGTCATCATCTTTATCAGCGATGCTGGCCCAAGATTTATTTGGTAAATTGATGAGTCCCTGAGGAACATTATCCAGGCCTGCTTGTTTGAAGGCAAGGAGAGTTGGAATTGATAAAGCATAATCAGCTTTGGTTTGTTTTGGTTGTGAAGATTGGCTTTGAGCAGTGGGCTCAGATTTTTGGACAGTGGGTCCAGATTGATGGGCAGTGGGCCCAGATAAGATTAAAGAGTCAGAGATTATAATACCTTTGCTCTTTTCTTTGTTTCTTCCTCTTCCTCGGGAGGAGGAGGATCCTCCTCTGGAGGACATCTTATGATCTTCCCTGCAAATATTCACGAGTGAGGAAATCAGGGAGAGAATTGTTAGATCCTTTTATATATTCAATATCGAAGTCAAAAACGCTTAAAATAGCTTGCCATCTGGCAAAGATATGTTTTGAAGCTAAGTTTTTGACATCTTTTTGTAAGATTTCTTTCGCAGATTTGCAGTCTACACGGACTAAGAATTTTTGATTAATCAAATCAGATTGAAATTTTGAAATAGATAAAACGATTGCTAAAACTTCTTTTTTGACAGTAGAATAATTCTGTTGAGCAGGATTCCAATGTTTTGAAGTAAAAGCAATAATTTGTTCCTTGTCAAAAACCTTTTGTTTCAAAATACCACCAAAGCCAATATCAGAGGCATCAGTTTCAATAATTTCGAAAGCTTGAGGATTAGGGAGATAAAGACAAGGGAGATTCTTGACACGAAGTTTGATTTGTTTGACCACATTGGTATGAATATCGGACCAAGGTGGAGGATCCTTCTTGAGTCTATCATGAAGGGGTTTGATTATGGTACTGAGTTGAGGACAGAAGTCCGCAACATAATTGAGACAACCCAGGAATCTTTGTAGTTGGGTTTTGTCAATGATTTCATCAGGGAATTTATCCGTGAACTCGATGGCTCTATTGATAGGAATGATGGTTCCTTGGTGGATGTTGTGACCAAGAAATCTGATTTTGGTTTGGAACAAACTGACCTTTGTCTTGGATACAGCCAAGCCATTCCTTTTGATTACAGAGATGAACGTATTGAGATGTTTGAAATGTTGATCTAAAGTTGGGGAAAAGATTAGAGCATCGTCAATGTAGACAGTAGTGAATTTGGAATAAGGATTGAAGATTTCGTTCATAATCCTTTGGAATTCAGATGGGGCGTTCTTTAGCCCAAAAGGCATAACGTTCCACTCATACTGCCCAAAAGGAACAGTAAAAGCAGTTTTATACCTATCCTTCTCTTGCAATTGGATTTGCCAGAATCCAGATTTCATGTCGAATTTTGAAAAGACCTTAGCATCATGCAGTCTGGCTAAGAGATCTTTCTTGTTGGGGATAGGATATCTAATCCAACAAAGGGCTTGATTGAGAGGTTTGTAGTTAATAACCAGCCTAGGGGTTCCCCGTTCTATCTCAGCTTGTTTGTTGACATAGAAGGCTGCACAGGACCAAGGGCTCTTACTCCTGCGAATAAGTTTCTTTTCAAGGAGATCATTGATTTCCTTTTGGCAGAAATGAAGAAGTTCTTCATTCATTTGAATAGGCCTAGCCTTGGTTGGAATCTGTTTGTCTGAAAAATCTTTTTCATAAGGAAGTTCCACCATATGGCTCCTTCTTTCCCAAAAAGCGTTGGGTAGATCAGAACAGATGCTGGATTGAATATTTTCCAAAATATTCTCAATCCTTGATTTAACAGAAGGTTGCTGCAATTGATCCTCAATGGTTCTGTAAGAGATTTCTTCCCTGAGGAAGTTGATCTGCTTCTCCTTGTAGGATATGACGTTCAAAGTCTTATCTATGGGAGGTTCAGAGAATTTGAACAAGATAGGCTGTCCAAGATGCTGAACAGTGATGCCGTTTTCGTCAGTATTATAGGGGAAGAGCTTCTTAATGAAAGGGGTCCCTATAATGATTTTTTGACTCAAATTTCTGACTAACAGAAATGGAGTTTCGATTTCAAGACTACCATTTTTGATGATAGCTGAGGGGATTTTATACTTGATCTTTAGTCTAGATCCTTCAGCAGCGCTGAACTTCTCAGTAGTTTTCTCAAAATATCTGGTGGGAATGAGTCCCTCCGAGATACAACTGGAATCTGCCCCTGTGTCAAAGAGGGCAGGGATTTCGAGAATAAAATCTCCTATGAGGATTTTGACATGGATGCAGAATTTCTGAATGGTGACCTGGTTAATATTCTCCAGAAAGTCTTCGCAATTGTTGTTAGGAGCAAGATTGGAATCAGGTACAGAAGAATCATCTTCCTCATAATTTCTAGTCAGTTTTTCTAAGATAAGCTGCTGACTATTTTGGATTTGTTTGAGACTTTTAACCTCAGTCTTGAGGGAATTGACTTCAGATTGAAGGTCTTGAATAGTGACGGGTTTGACCGTAGATTTCTCAAGACGCTTGAAAGTATCTCTAAGATTGAATTTATTGGTGGTTATAGGACTTTTGGGAGGCCTATCTTCAAGAGTAGACCTGAGGCGTTCCAAATAGATTTTCTTTTCCTCAGGATCAGGGATAGAATTAATGGCCCTGAAGAGAAGATCTTGTTCATTGGTCAAAGTGTTGATGGACAAGGTATTGACGGAAGATGATGATTGAGAATCATCATTCTGAATTTGATTTAGGTCTTCAGAGACCTCAGAATCCGAAGGATTAGATTCTTCTTCATCAGAAGTTTGAATGAGGAGATTGTTGATCTTGTCCTCGATCTCAGGTTCAAGATGAAGCTCAGAGATTCTCCTTTTGAGTCTGCAATACCTGCTAATATGGCCCGGCTTGCCGCAGTTGTAGCAGGTAACATCTTTTCCTTGAGAGGGTCTAGTCTCAGGAGGGTTCTTTGGAATTTGCGAAGATTGGGGTTTTGATCTAGGCTTGGGTTTCCTATGATCATTCCTGCTAGATCTCTTTCTCCATTGTTGTTTGGGAGGAGGATCTTGCTTTCTGGGTTTAGGTTTCTTGGGACAACCTTGAATTCCGAATTGTTCGCAGAAAGTACCCAAATCCCTGCGATTCTGAGACTTCTCCTTAGTGAGTTGCTGTTGGATTTTGTCATCCTGACAGATTTTGAGAGCAACTCTTTGAATGATAGCTAAGAGCTGTCCATAACTAAGGGTGTGATATGGGATTTCTCCCCCCGGATTTTGGCTTCTAAGTTTCTCACGAACTTTGTCGCCAAAAGATTTAGGAAGACCGGCCAGGAATTTCTCTTTCCAGAAGGCTTGTTGGCTGTCTTCACGGGTGTAAACCCTGGTCAGGAAGGTATCCTTATACCATCTGAAATCACCCAAAGATTTGCACTTCAGATTGGACAAAAGATCACCAGATCTGTCCTTGATGAGGGAAGGATCTCCAACAAAATGTTGGGCTATGGTAAAGATTAAGGAGTTGACAGCATCAGAGATGAATTTGCCATCTTCCATGATAGGATTACCTTCTTCATCAGTCTTGACAGCGGTCAAGATCTGATCCTTCTCGTCTTGAGTGAGATAATTATCCCACCAACCTTTGAGCTGGCCACAGAAACCAGCAACCAAGACTTCAACGATAAGAGATTCAGGACAATTGTTGGCGGTAACATAGGCAGTGGCTACCATAGTCATATTTTGGAGGATTTTTGTGATGCCATACTCGTTTTCACCATCAATATTCCATTCATAGACATTGTTGGCACTGAAGCTTTTGAAGTTTGAAGATTCTTCTAAAAGAAGATCAGGAGCAGTAGCTCTAGGATAGTAGAGCTTGGTTTCTTTTCTCCACTGATTCTTAGAATTGTGAATGACAGTATTGACCGGAATACTCTTGTAGATTGAACGTCAGACTTCATAGATTGAATATCAGAATCAGACTCAACCTTACCATCTTCAATATTATTTAAAGAAGTAGAGGTATTACGAGTAGAAGTACGAGTTTTTGGAGGAGGAGGAGCAGTAATAGTGGGATTAGAAACTGCTTCCGGAGTAGGTTCCGGAGTCTCAGGAGGTTCCGGAGTCTCAGGAATAACTTGTTTGAGAAGCTGAAGTTGCTCTACCACCTTTTGGAGGAGCTCATTGTCAGATTCCTTTTTTGCTCGAAGAGTTTGAGCCGAGTGTCTGGAACGGCTACTGATTTGAAAAGGTTTGAAAAGAGGTTTTTCAAGTTGACATCCTTTAGGGATATCAAGATTAGAAGAGGAAGGTTCAATCTTGACCTTTTCTTTTCCTTTCCTGGAAGAGGAATCCTGCACTTGGGATTCTCCAAGAATTTGAAGATACTTATTGGTATAATTGGATTGTTCCATGAGGTCTTTGATGTCTTTACCAGTGACATCACCTTCTTCTTTCCTAGTCTTGAAGGGAGAAGCTAGGACAGGTGTAGATTGAGCTCCTTTAAGAAGGAAAGGAGTTTTAGGTGGCAGGTTAGAAAGGGTTTCTTTTCCATCCTTATGCTGCCATTTAACCATGTCAATTTGGAAGGGGTAAGATTTCCAATTCTTGTTGGCATAATCTTGAAACCATTCAAAAAAGAAGATGTTTTGCTGGGTTTTCTCAAGGAACCCATAGAATTTTTCTTGGATCTTCTTTCTCTTTTCACCCTGATACTTTGCAAAGAACCATTTTCTTTGCTTAGTCCATCGGTCAGAGTAGAAATCTGCTTTGATACTTTCTTTGTCGATGACAAATTCAGTAGTGATAGCTCCAATGAAATCAGAAGTTTCTCCAGGGGTTTCTAGAGAAGAATACGTTGGAGATAAGTTGGATTGATGATCTTCATCACCCTTGTCATAGGTAGTCTTGACAGGAGTGGTATTGACATATCCAGCTAAATGGATAGTAGATCCGTCATGAGAGAGGGAAGGTCGAGCACTAGACTCAGGCTGGTTCCTTCTAGTCATAGAAAAAGATCTTCTAGACATGGCGGATTGGAAATCATTTGAGGACGTCCTAATAGATCTAGGGATAGAGAAGGAATTTCTCCTATCAAAGATGAGATCTACTTGGCCAGATTGGTGTTGGATGATTTCACGAAACTCAGGAGTTTCAGCAGGTTGGGCTGGAGTAGCCTTTTCCAAAGACCATTTTTCTGGAAGGGTGATATCACTCCATTGGATGGTTTTGGGCACAATAACATTGGCCTTATCATAATCTGTGAGGAAGAGGGTAGTTTCTCCAGATTCTTCACAATTGGTTCGCAAGAAATAAGATTTGATAGAGTTCATTACCTTGTATTGAACCCTGTAGATCAAAGAGATTGGAATGGAATCTTCTTTCATATCAAGGCGTGAAGCTTGATATTTAGGAAGAGGACATCAAGGATGTTTTTATCTTCCAGACTAACAGTTAGATCTGGGAAGCAATTGAAAAAGATTGGTCCATTACTCAGGCTGGTTTCAACCGTTCCTAAGAGGGAGTCATGGAATTGATTATGTCTAACATCCCTAAGACAAAGGAGTACAGCGATGTCAAGAGATTTCCTGGTTAGGGGTTTAAGACCAACTTGAACACTACCTATATGAAGATAGTTGAAGTTCTTGCTGATATGTTCTTTGATGCTTTTCTCGGAAAGCAGATGGATTTCTTCATCATCAGATCTGAGCTTGTAGGTTTGCTCAACGGTTTTGATAATGGAATCTGATCGTTTGAAAAAGGATCCGTTTGGTTTGTAGATCTCAGCATGAGAAATTTTTGGAATTTCCCAGTTGTCAAGATCTTGATTGATATCTTCAAAATGAATTTCTTCTTTGAAGACAGATTTGGATAATTGATTGGATTGATGAGGATGATCGATAGAAGAAGAAGAGGGTTGGGAAGATCTGAAAGAAAGCTTAGAAGAGAAAGAGCGAAGCATCAAGAAAGATAGATCTTCCTCACCCGTAAGTATCATCGCCATCACCTGGTTCTATAGAAACAGATAAATAAATTAGAAATATAAGTTATGTTCTGTATTGTTCTTAATAGTTGAGCAGTATAGATCTGGATCAGACTTAAGCCACCACTAAAAGAAACTAAACAAGGACATTAAAAATATTCATAACTTAATAACATGTCTGTGGTATGGCCAATATAGACTTACTGCCACACAGGGACTTACTGCCTTCAACGCCTCCGCTGCAGAGATGATCATAAGTCTGAATAGTAATAATCCTAGAAGATGTTCAAAAGAGCTTTCATTTTAGTTTAGTTCAAAAGTGTATTACCAGTCCAGATCCCGACCATAGTGCTTAATTATGTAAGAACAGAACAGAGAAACAACTTATATCTAACCTATTTAGCATGTTCCTACTTCCCCATCAGGCTCTGATACCAAGAGGGGGTCGGAAGCAGAAGGAGGGGGATGAGATGAGGATTAAGAAGAGAAGTAGGACGCCACCACGGAGGGGCTTCTAGCAGAAAATTGCAGAAATTAAAAGACAGGAATTAAAACAGGAGGCTCAGCCTTCCATAAACAGAATAATAAAACTGGAGGAAATATATTACATAAACATAGGTTACAAAAACTGAAAAACTGAAAAGATTGAAGAAAGGAAAACTGAAAGAGAACTTACAGAAGGACTCTCAGTGTTTTCTCTCTCTATAACTCTCTATCTAGGCTATGCCAAACTCTGATTAACAAAGCTCAGAAGACGCCTATTTAAAGAAAAATTTGGTCACTGTTTGAATAGTTCCGGTTGAATAGTTCCGGTAGACGGTACTATTTGACGGGCACTATTTGCTACAGTAAAAAGTTCTACTGTTGCTACAGTGGAATACAATAATTGAGATTGAATTATTACAAAACATAATGATAAAAGACGACAAAGCTTTAGCAGAGGTCATCTTCACTTGATTCTAGTGTTTCCGGGACAAGATCTGACCCGAAAGAAGATTGTGAGGAAGTTTTCTGCTGAGGGGCCTTTGAGGATGAGGCCTGCTCCTTTGGCTCTTTTTCTTTCAATAATTGCAGAGCTGTTTGGAGATTCTTCAGCAAGTCTTCTTCTGTTGAAGCTCCTGCAAGGGCCGCTGTGATGTGGGCCTTTTGATTGAGCAAGAGACTAGATTGCGGATTGGCATGCTTAAGGCACTTTTGGTTAGACTTAAACCACTGATTGACATTCTCCTTATGAGCTTTGGAAGCATCAAAGACCTTCCACCATTTGATTAAGGGTTGTTTGTGGAGAATTGGTTGGGCTTTTGTCTTGAGACCATAACGCCAGGCAAATACCCAAGAAAGGGAAAAGATTGTGTAAAAATTCAAACAATCAGGATAATTGTTTAAATCTTTATTCCAATGCTTTAAAAAATGATTGTAACCCTCAAGAACTTCAGAGGGAAAGATTTCCGTAGTGGGTCCAAAGAAATCCCACCAAGAGTGAAACCAATTTGGAAAAGAATATTTGTTGGACCATTTAAAATAAATGAGCCAAGAGTGTTTGAAATTCTGATTTTGTAGACCAAGGATTGTATTCTCCCAAGCTTTCATATAGTCCCAATAGTTGAAACCTACAGGGTCAAAGTTCTGAGAGAATTTTTTGTAACCATTTGGATTAGGTCCAAAGTCAGTGGGACGAAGGACACGGAGAATTTGGAGTGTAGAATGAGTGATAAGGGAGTTATCAGATTTATCCCTAAAGTGTTTGATTTCTACACTGTTTGTATCTATAAGGATAAACTCATAGAAAATTTGGGATTTGTTTGGGTGAATGGGATCAAGGTGATTTGGGAAGAGTTTAATGCCAATTTTGTTGGCAAGGCTGACTCCTCCAGAGCTATCCCACCATTCTGGTTCAATAAAAGTTTGGAATTTGGAGTTTATTTTGGCTAGGTAACCGGTATTTTGGTTGGGTTGACTGGGTTGAGCAACAACGGGTTTTTTCCCGCAATGAGTTGCTAAGGTTTTGGTTTTATCAATGATGGCTTGGAGAGATTGAAGGTCATCATCTTCTTCTGTCATGCTAGCCCAGGATTTTTTGGGTAAATTGATGAGTCCCTGAGGAACATTATCCAGGCCTGCTTGTTTGAGGGCAAGGAGAGTTGGAATTGATAAAGCATAATCTGCTTTGGTTTGTTTTGGTTGGGGAGATTGATTTTGAGCAGTGGGCTCAGATTTTTGATTTTGGACAGTGGGTCCAGATTGATGGGCAGTGGGCCCAGAGAGGATTAAGTCAGAAATTGTAATACCTTTGTTCTTGTGAGAACCTCTGCCTCTTCCTCTGGATGAGGAAGAGCCTTTGGAGGCCATCTTATGATCTGCCCTGCAAATATTCACGAGTGAGGAAATCAGGGAGAGAATTTGAAGATCCTTTTATATATTCAATTTCAAAGTCAAAAACACTTAAAATAGCTTGCCATCTGGCGAAGATATGTTTTGAAGCTAAGTTTTTGACATCTTTTTGTAAAATCTCTTTGGCAGATTTGCAGTCCACCCGGACCAAGAATTTTTGATTGATCAAATCAGATTGAAATTTTGAAATAGACAAAACGATTGCTAAAACTTCTTTTTTGACAGTAGAATAATTCTGCTGAGCAGGGTTCCAATGCTTTGAAGTAAAACCAATAATTTGTTCCTTGTCGGAAACCTTTTGTTTCAAAATGCCACCAAAACCAATATCAGAGGCATCAGTTTCAATAATTTTGAAAGCTTGAGGATTAGGGAGATAAAGACAAGGGAGATTCTTGACACGAAGTTTGATTTGTTTGACCACATTGGTATGAATATCGGACCAAGGTGGAGGATCCTTCTTGAGTCTATCATGAAGGGGTTTGATTATGGTACTGAGTTGAGGACAGAAATCCGCAACATAATTGAGACAACCCAAGAATCTCTGTAATTGGGTTTTGTCAATGATTTGATCAGGGAATTTATCAGTGAACTCGATGGCTCTATTGATCGGAATGATGGTTCCTTGGTGGATATTGTGACCAAGGAATCGGATTTTGGTTTGGAACAAACTGACTTTTGTCTTGGAAACAACCAAGCCATTTCTTTTGATTACAGAGATGAACGTATTGAGATGTTTGAAATGTTGATCAAGAGTTTGGGAAAAGATTAGAACATCGTCAATGTAGACAATAGTGAATTTGGAATAAGGATTGAAGATTTCGTTCATAATCCTTTGGAATTCAGAAGGGGCGTTCTTTAGCCCAAAAGGCATAACGTTCCACTCACACTGCCCAAAAGGAACAGTAAAAGTAGTTTTATACCTATCCTTCTCTTGCAATTGGATTTGCCAAAATCCAGATTTCATGTCGAATTTTGAAAAGACCTTAGCATCATGCAGTCTGGCTAAGAGATCTTTCTTGTTGGGGATAGGATATCTAATCCAACAAAGGGCTTGATTGAGAGGTTTGTAGTTAATAACCAGCCTAGGGGTTCCTCGTTCTATCTCAGGTTGTTTGTTGACATAGAAGGCTGCATAGGACCAAGGGCTCTTACTCCTGCGAATAAGTTTCTTTTCAAGGAGATCATTGATTTCCTTTTGGCAGAAATGAAGAAGTTCTTCATTCATTTGAATAGGTCTAGCCTTGGTTGGGATCTGTTTGTCTGAAAATTCTTTTTCATAAGGAAGTTCCACCATATGGCTCTTCCTTTCCCAAAAAGCGTTGGGTAGATCAGAACAGATGCTGGATTGAATATTTTCCAAAATATCCTCAATCCTTGATTTAACAGAAGGTTGTTGCAATTCTTCCTCAATGGTTCTGTAAGAGATTTCTTCCTTGAGGAAGTTGATCTGCTTCTCCTTGTAGGATATGACGTTCAAAGTCTTATCTATGGGAGGTTCAGAGAATTTGAACAAGATAGGTTGTCCAAGATGCTGAACAGTGATGCCATTTTCGTCAGTATTATAGGGGAAGAGTTTCTTAATGAAAGGGGTCCCTATAATGATTTTTTGACTCAAATTTCTGACTAACAGAAATGGAGTTTCGATTTCAAGACTACCATTTTTTATGATAGCTGAGGGGATTTTATACTTGATCTTTAGTCTAGATCCTTCAGCAGCGCTGAGCTTCTCAGTTGTTTTCTCAAAATATCTGGTGGGAATGAGTCCCTCCGAGATACAACTGGAATCTGCCCCTGTGTCAAAGAGGGCAGGGATTTCGAGAACAAAATCTCCAATGAGGATTTTAACATGGATAAAGAATTTCTGAATGGTGACCTGGTTAATATTCTCCAGAAAGTCTTCGCAATTGTTGTTAGGAGCAGGATTGGAATCAGGTATAGAAGAATCATCTTCTTCATAATTTTTAGTCAGTTTCTCCAAAATAAGTTGCTGACTTTTTTGGATTTGCTTGAGACTTTTGACCTCAGTCTTGAGGGAATTGACTTCAAATTGAAGGTCTTGAATAATAACGGGCTTGACCGTAGATTTCTCAAGACGCTTGAAAGTATCTCTAAGATTGAATTTATTGGTGGTTATAGGACTTTTGGGAGGCCTATCTTCAAGAGTAGATCTGAGGCTTTCCAAATAGATTTTCTTTTCCTCAGGATCAGGGATAGAATTAATAGCTCTGAAGAGAAGATCTTGTTCATTGGTCAAAGTGTTGATAGACAAGGTATTGACGGAAGATGATGATTGAGAATCATCATTCTGAATTTGATTTAGGTCTTCAGAGACCTCAGAATCCGAAGGATTAGATTCTTCTTCATCAGAAGTTTGAATGAGAAGATTGTTGATCTTGTCTTCAATTTCAGGTTCAAGATGAAGCTCAGAGATTCTCTTTTTGAGTCTGCAATACCTGCTAATATGGCCCGGCTTGCCGCAGTTGTAGCAGGTAACATCTTTTCCTTGAGAGGGTCTAGTCTCAGGAGGATTCTTTGGAATTTGCGAAGATTGGGGTTTCGATCTAGGCTTGGGTTTCCTATGATCATTCCTGCTAGATCTCTTTCTCCATTGTTGTTTGGGAGGAGGATCTTGCTTTCTGGGTTTGGGTTTCTTGGGACAACCTTGAATTCCAAATTGTTCGCAGAAAGTACCCAAATCCCTGCGATTTTGAGACTTCTCCTTAGTGAGTTGCTGTTGGATTTTGTCATCCTGACAGATTTTGAGAGCAACTCTTTGAATGATATCTATGAGCTGTCCATAACTAAGGGTGTGATATGGGATTTCTCCCCCCGGATTTTGGCTTCTAAGTTTCTCACGAACTTTGTCGCCAAAAGATTTAGGAAGACCAGCCAGGAATTTCTCTTTCCAGAAGGCTTGTTGGCTGTCTTCACGGGTGTAAACTCTGGTTAGGAAGGTATCTTTATACCACCTGAAATCACCCAAAGATTTGCACTTAAGATTGGACAAAAGATCACCAGATCTGTCCTTGATGAGGGAAGGATCTCCAACAAAATGTTGGGCTATGGTGAAGATTAAGGAGTTGACGGCATCAGAGATGAATTTGCCATCTTCCATGATAGGATTACCTTCTTCATCAGTCTTGACAGCAGTCAAGATCTGATCCTTCTCGTCTTGAGTGAGATAATTATCCCACCAACCTTTGAGCTGGCCACAGAAACCAGCAACCAAGACTTCAACGATAAGGGATTCAGGACAATTGTTGGCGGTAACATAGGCAGTGGCTACCATAGTCATATTTTGGTGATACCATACTCATTGTCACCATCAATGTTCCATTCATAGACATTGTTGGCACTGAAGCTTTTGAAGTTTGAAGATTCTTCTAAAAGAAGATCAGGAGCAGTAGCTCTAGGATAGTAGAGCTTGGTTTCTTTTCTCCACTGATTCTTAGAATTGTGAATGACAGTATTGACAGGAATACTTTTGATAGATTGAACGTCAGATTGAATATCAGAATCAGACTCAACCTTACCATCTTCAATATTATTTAGAGAAGTAGAGGTATTACGAGTAGAAGTACGAGTTTTTGGAGGAGGAGGAGCAGTAATAGTGGGATTAGAAACTGCTTCCGGAGTAGGTTCCGGAGTCTCAGAAGGTTCCGGAGTCTCAGGAATAACTTGTTTGAGAAGCTGAAGTTGCTCTACCACCTTTTGGAGGAGCTCATTGTCAGATTCCTTTTTTGCTCGAAGAGTTTGAGCCGAGTGTTTGGAACGGCTACTGATTTGAAAAGGTTTGAAAAGGGGTTTCTCAAGTTGACATCCTTTAGGGATATCAAGATTAGAAGAGGAAGGTTCAATCTTGACCTTTTCTTTTCCTTTCTTGGAAGAGGAATCCTGTACTAGGGATTCTCCAAGAATTTGAAGATACTTATTGGTGTAATTGGATTGCTCCATGAGTTCTTTGATGTCTTTTCCAGTGACATCCCCTTCTTCTTTTCTAGTCTTGAAGGGAGAAGCTAGGACAGGTGTAGATTGAGCTCCTTTAAGAAGGAAAGGAGTTTTAGGTGGCAGGTTAGAAAGGGTTTCTTTTCCATCTTTATGCTGCCATTTAACCATGTCAATTTGGAAGGGGTAAGATTTCCAATTCTTGTTGGCATAATCTTGAAACCATTCAAAAAAGAAGATGTTTTGCTGGGTTTTTTCAAGGAACCCGTAGAATTTTTCTTGGATCTTCTTTCTCTTTTCACCCTGATACTTTGCAAAGAACCATTTTCTTTGCTTAGTCCATCGGTCAGAGTAGAAATCTGCTTTGATACTTTCTTTGTCGATGACAAATTCAGTAGTGATTGCTCCTATGAAATCAGAAGTTTCTCCAGGGGTTTCTAGAGAAGAATACGTTGGAGATAAGTTGGATTGATGATCTTCATCACCCTTGTCATAGGTAGTCTTGACAGGAGTGGTATTGACATATCCAGCCAAATGGATAGTAGATCCGTCATGTGAGAAGGAAGGTCGAGCGCTAGACTCAGGCTGGTTCCTTCTAGTCATAGAAAAAGATCTTCTGGACATGGCAGATTGGAAATCATTTGAGGATGTCCTAATAGATCTAGGGATAGAGAAGGAATTTCTTCTATCAAAGATAAGATCTACTTGACCAGATTGGTGTTGGACGATTTCACGAAACTCAGGAGTTTCAACAGGTTGGGCTGGAGTAGCCTTTTCCAAAGACCATTTCTCTGGAAGGGTGATATCACTCCATTGGATGGTTTTGGGAACAATAACGTTTGCCTTATCATAATCTGTAAGGAAAAGAGTTGTTTCTCCGGATTTCTCACAATTGGTTCGCAAGAAATAAGATTTGATAGAGTTCATTACCTTTTATTGAACCCTGTAGATCAAAGAGATTGGTATGGAATCTTCTTTCATATCAAGGCCGTGAAGCTTGATATTTAGGAAGAGAACGTCAAGGATGTTTTTGTCTTCCAGACTGACAGTTAGATCTGGAAAGCAATTGAAAAAGATTGGTCCATTACTCAGGCTGGTTTCAACCGTTCCTAAGAGGGAGTCATGGAATTGATTATGTCTAATGGGGAAGTAGGAACGTGCTAAATATGTTAGATATAAGTTAATTATTCTGAAAGATTAGAACATGCTAAATATATATATACAAAACACGTAATCCACTTCTCTCTAAAATAATTTCCCTCTCTAAACTCCTTCTTTCTCTCGACTGATCTAGGGTTTGGTTGGGTGGCCGTCGTGCCGCTCCTTGCGCCAGCGCGGCGGCAACCCCTCACTTTCTCCTCTGTCATCCTTGTGCTTGGTTTTTCTTCTTTCCCTATGTTTTTTTGTTTTTTTTCCTAAATGGACGTTGCTTCAGCTGTTCTTCAGCACTGCACCCCTCGTTTCCCTGAGTGCGGCCGTCGTACTTCCACGCCCCCTTGCTCTTGCGCTTCTTCAGCCGCTCACGTTCTACCGTTCTCGCTGTCGCCTACTCGCTTCTTCGCGTTCTTCCCTTGCTCTGCACAGATCGTTACAGATTTGTGGTTGGGTGTATGGCTAGTGGGTTTTGTTATTTGGTGGTTTGGTTTTCTCTACAAACGCATTTTTCGGTGGCCTCAGCAAGGCTACTGCAGTGGATCTTGAGGTGGTCAGGAGCCGTGCTGGTGATGTTCCTTGTTCCCAGCCTTTGTTCACGCCATTCGCGCGCCGCTACCCTTCGTCTAATGGTTTGCCGCTCTCATATCTCTCTTTTCCGTTGCATCCCTCTCGGATTCTGGTCCACTAGAGAGTGGAGGTAGGGAAAACAGAGGTTGGGGTGGTCATTTCTCGCTTGAGCGTTGTTTGTAGGTGGGTTTGGGCTTGTTTCTTCCATGGTCAGGGGCTAAGATCGATCTTGCTGGTTCTTCCATCCTTCTTTGTGCGTTTTAGTTCGTGGCAGCATGTATTGTTGTGTTTTTTGGGTGTGGATGGGTTCTCCTCCAGGTCAATCCACAGGTTGTAGTGGCTATTTCATAGCCTTGGTGAGGCAGGGCAGTTTTGTGGAGTGTATGTGTCGGGTTCGATGGATTCTGTTTGAGTTTGAGACACTTTGTATTGCTGGTTTGGTTTTAGAGGCGCTCATTTTTGCTCTTTTTGCTTCAGGTCAAGTGAGACATGGTAGATCTGAGTTGTTAAGCCTTGTTTGTTGGGGTTTTTTCGTTTGTGGGTTGTGGTCTCTTATTCGGTGTGCCTCTCGTCGGTCCTGTTTCGTCGCCGCTCCTGTCTGCTCTTTTGCCTCTTTGGTTTGATGGTTTTCTCTCGGGATTTTTAGCTGCTCTCTTTCACTAACACTCTGTTTGGTAGGAGTGAGTTAGGGTAGAGAGAGATGAGAAGAAGATGTTAGAAATCTGGTTGTGATAATCCTGGATAAAGTCAAGAATCGTGAGCGTCACTTTCCGAACAAATTATTTCGACCCTATAATTTCCTGGGTTCACGAAATCTTTGTTGGGATAATACTTGACAATCAATCTGTTTCTTGGCACAAGAGAACAGATCAAGAAAGTAGAGATATTCTGTTTCTGGTTTTCTGTGTCGAATTCCTTAGGCTGCAAGTAACCTTATATAGAGGTTGCACGAATGATCACAACTGTTTGAAAATAAGTCACGACCCCAGCCAGCGGGACCCCAGCCAGGGGCTCCGCCCCTTGGACCCCGGTTCGTATTCGCGGTCAATTATGCGTTGGCTCACCGAGCGTGCACTCCGCACTAACCTGACTCGATTCCGAGCCTAACGCGTAATTGCATCAGCCTATAGTAGATCACATTACTACTAAAATACATTGATGATTCTAAAATCACCAACAAATCCCCCCCATTTTAGTGTAATCCTTGATCTACTCAATTTGTATAAGAAAATATATACAAATTTATAACACACAGATATAACGATCAAACAAATGCATAAATGAAAATATCTTGCGATTGAATTTCCACTTTAGTACAAATACACATTCCAAATACTCGAGAATCGGGGTGTCTTTAAAGATTGAACCCGTCAACCCATTTGAATATCTAAAGATATTGTACACATATGTTTCTACAACACTCTACTATTCATACTTGACACTTTACAAGCCATGTGTCCTAATCCATTAATAAGCATATAGGAAGCCAAGTCCAAGCTTCTTGAAGCGGCAAAACTTCATGCTTACATAGGTGATCCTTTTAATCTTGCACCTGCATTTACAATTTTTCAAAAGAACCATTAAGAAGATATACTTCAACCTAGCCATTACTTGCAGGTCTGAGCACATACCTTGGGAAGATAAACACAAGTGCTCCAATCTCTAACTATGATCTCTCCACATTGAATTCAGCTTCTAACGTTGTATTAGAAGGGAATTGGGTATAACATAGCTAGTAGATTTAAATGGACCTTAATCTCATTCCAATTACCGACTTCTTCACTAAGTCTCTAGCTAACCCCTTCGTCAAGTGGTCAGCTAAGTTTTGTTGCGACCGAACAAACTCAATGGATATCACCCCATTCAAGATTAATTCCCTAATCATACTATGTCTAACACCCAAGTGTCTAGACTTTCCATTATACATATGACTATAAGCCGTGGCCAATGTGGCAGCACTATCACAACGGATAGAAATTGGTGATATCGGTTTAGGCCATAATGGAATCTCATATACCAAGTTTCTTAGCCATTCCGCATCTTTACCAACAGCAGCTAATGCTACAAACTCAGATTCCATTGTAGAACTAGTTATACATGTTTGCTTCTTGGAAGCCCACGAGATGGCACCTCCCCCAAGTAAGAACACCCAACCACTTGTAGAGGATGAGTCTTCAACATTATTTATCCAACTAGCATCCGAATAACCCTCTAACACCGAAGGAAATCCCACATATGACAATCCATAATTCATAGTACCCTTCAAGTACTTGAATACCCTAGTTATCGCATGCCAATGATGTCTACTAGGATTACTAGTAAATCTGCTCAACTTTCCAACCGCATAAGCAATATCCGGTCTAGTGCTAATCATAGCATACATCAAAGAGCCTATAGCTTTTGAATATTCGAGCTGATCCACAGGTTTACCTGTATTTGGCATAAGTTTTTCACTCGGATCCATGGGAGTACTAACCGGAGAACAACTTTCATGATTAAACTTCTTGAGTATTTTCTCAATGTAATGAGATTGCGTAATTACAATCCCCTTATTCTCCCGTTTAATCTTAATACCAAGAATAACGTCCGCTTCTCCCATATCCTTCATGGAGAACTTTGATGACAAGAAATTCTTTGTTTTATCAACTTGATTTTGGTCCGTGCCAAAGATCAACATGTCATCCACATATAGACAAATAATAACTCCTTTACCGGATGTATCAAATTTGCAATATACACATTTGTCAGCTTGGTTTAGAATAAAACCACTAGACAAAACAACCTCATCAAATTTTTGATGCCATTGCTTCGGAGCTTGTTTCAGCCCATACAACGACTTAACTAGCTTACACACCTTATGCTCATTACCAGGCATTACAAATCCTTCAGGTTGCTTCATATACACTTCTTCTTCCAAATCACCATTCAGGAATGCTGTTTTGACATCCATTTGATGGATCACTAGATTGTGAATAGCCGCTAAAGCAATCAACAATCTAATAGTAGTGATACGAGCAACTGGAGCATAGGTATCGAAGTAATCAATCCCTTCCTTCTGTCTAAAGCCTTGGATTACCAATCTAGCTTTAAACTTGTCAATTGTACCATCGACTTTCATCTTCTTTTTGAAAATCCATTTGCAACTCAATGGTTTACAACCTGGTGGTAAATCAGATAATACCCAAGTATTATTTTCCATGATAGAACTCATCTCTTCATCAATTGCTTCTTTCCAAAAAGCAGAATCTCGAGATTTCACAGCTTCATCAAACGTTCTTGGATCCTCCTCTATACTATAGCAATAATAGTATTGATTATCAATCTTATCCTTTGATCCCTCAACTAAATATAATTGAAAATCAGAACCATAAGATTTAGGTTTTCTAGCTCTTTTGCTTTTCCGAGGTTCGAGTGTCTTACTTGGTACATCAGTTGAATGATCATCCTTTATAGGTTCATCCGACTTAGATATAAGGTCCTTTGGTCTAGGTATAGAAGAGAAACAATTCTCATCAAATATGGCATCTCTTGATTCTATAATTGTGTTAATAGAAACCGAGTCATTAGGTTTTATAACATAGAACCTATAGGCTTTGGAATGTTCAGCATATCCAACGAAGATGCAAGCTACACCCTTTTCACCCAAAGTTTTCCTTTTAGGATCCGGGAGTCTAACCACGGCCCTACAACCCCAAACACGTAGAAATGTTAAGTTGGGTCGTTTCTTATACCAAAGTTCATATGGGGTAGTCTTGTTCCTTTTATTAGGAACCCTATTTAACAAATAGCAAGCCGTTAACATGGCTTCTCCCCAAAACCCTTCACTCAAACCAGAATAGGATAACATGGCGTTCACCATTTCTTTAAGAACTCTATTCTTCCTTTCAGCCACACCATTTTGTTGAGGTGTATAAGGTGCCATAGTCTCATGAATGATTCCTACGGATTGGAAGAATTCAGGATCATAATATTCACCACCTCTATCCGTACGTAATGTTTTAATCATCACATTCTGTTGCAATTCAACTTCAGTTTTATAAACTCTAAATTTATCTAAGGCTTCATCTTTAGAATGCAACAAATAAACATAACAGAATCTAGATGCATCATCTATGAAAGTGACAAGATACTTTTTATGTCCTAATGATGGAGTAGCATGCAAATCACATAAATCACTATGTATCAATTCAAGTATGACAGATTTCCTTGTTATGCTTTTAAAAGGTTGCCTAGTAATCTTTGTTAACATGCAAGTTTTACACTTTTCTATATTTTTATCAAACACAGGAATTAAATCATCTTTAGACATTTCATGCATTCTCTTATAGTGTACATGTCCTAGACGAGCATGCCATAAAGATGAATTGGTAACATTCAAAGAAGACATAAATATAGAACCAGAATCTTTAGGAACACCGTTCAAATTCATCATAAACATTCCATTATTATAATATCCAAATCCTACAAACACACCAAACTTCGATAATACATATTTATCGGATTCATACACTTGCTTGTATACAAGCTTATTCAATACAGGACCAGAAACTAAGTTCTTACGTAGTTTAGGAACATACAAAACATTAAACAAAGTAATAGTTTTTCCAGAACTGAATTCTAACACCACGCTTCCTTTGCCATCAACAGGATCAAAGTGATGATCTCCCATGTAGAGGACAGATCCATCTTCTACTGGAACAAAAGTCTTGAACCAGAAACGATCCTTGCAAACATGTGTTGTGGCGCCAGAATCAATCCACCACGCAATAGCATCATCCTGCACATAAAATGCTTCAGAAATTAATGAAACTGAATGTTTAATCAAAATATTCAAGTTATGAATTGATTTCTGACCTTGTTCTTGGGATTGGTCCTTAGACCCGTTTCCCGAACCACTTGCATTCGCGTTATCATGCTTCTTTCCAGAACGGTAATCCCTCTTGAAGTGGTCTGTCTTACCACACTTCCAGCATTCTAGTTTCGGATTCTTGTTAGAACCGAAACTTCCTTTGTTGTTCTTGAAAGCACGTTTCTTTCCTTTGTTTTTGTTGTTATTGTTCTTACTACCCTCCTCGATCATTTTAACCGAGGGACCAGCAACTTCTTTTCCTTTTCCCTTGTCACTCTCCTGCGCTCTTAGAGATTCTTCTATGCGCAAGTGACTTCCAAGTTGGACCAAAGACAGTTCGTCTTTTCCATGCTTCAAATTGTGTTTGAAATCCTTCCATGAAGGGGGTAACTTGTCTATGATACTTGAGACAGATATTGTTTCATCCATCTTCAATCCGTGCAGTGTGAATTGTCCAAGAATTCGTAGAAGTTCATTGTATTGTTCCATTACAGACCTTGATTCAACCATTTTGTAATTGTTGAAATCAGTCACCAAGAACTTCTTACTGGATGAGTCCTCTGCTATGTACTTGGCTTCAAGACAATCCCACAATTCCTTTGCAGATTCCACATTTTGATAAATATCGAATAAAGGATCAAACATACCGTTAAGAATGTGTCCTCTGCATATGTAGTCGTCATTCTCCCACTTTGATCTGCTTCTTATATTTTCAACAGTTTCTTCCTCCAGAAGTTCAGGAATCGGTGTAGACAGGACGTATACCACCTTCAACGTTGTCAACAAGAAATGCATCTTCTTCTGCCAACGCCTGAAGTCTTGTCCTTGAAACTTGTCCAATTTCCCAAACTTAGTAGTCATCTCCTTGACAGCGCCTTCTCCAGCCATGATTATCAGTAAATAATTTGTTCGTTTGTTAGAAATCTGGTTGTGATAATCCTGGATAAAGTCAAGAATCGTGAGCGTCACTTTCCGAACAAATTATTTCGACCCTATAATTGCCTGGGTTCACGAAATCTTTGTTGGGATAATACTTGACAATCAATCTGTTTCTTGGCACAAGAGAACAGATCAAGAAAGTAGAGATATTCTGTTTCTGGTTTTCTGTGTCGAATTCCTTAGGCTGCAAGTAACCTTATATAGAGGTTGCACGAATGATCACAACTGTTTGAAAATAAGTCACGACTTTCCAAGCCAGGGGCTCCGCCCCTTGGACCCCGGTTCGTATTCGCGATCAATTATGCGTTGGCTCACCGAGCGTGCACTTCGCACTAACCTGACTCGATTCCGAGCCTAACGCGTAATTGCATCAGCCTATAGTAGATCACATTACTACTAAAATACATTGATGATTCTAAAATCACCAACAGAAGAGAGATAGAGGGAGGGTAGGGAAAGTTACCTTGTTTGGCGGGAGAGAGAGTGAGGTGAGAGAGAGAGAGATAGAGGGGGTAGGAAAATCCCACTTTTTTATCTCTTCGCGTTTTGCGAAGAGATTCACGTGGGGGTGTTTTTTTTTTTTTGATTCCAGTGCAGTTAGTGGCAGTTCCAAACCGCCACTATTATATTTTTTGTCCTTTTCTTAGCATTTAGTGGCGGTAGAACCGCAACTAAATGCATTCTGACATCTTTATTATAAAAAAATGTTTTTTAATCAAAAGTCAAATTTTCTCTTTCTTCCACCTCATTATTTTCCATCTCTCTCTCTCCTTTATCTCTATCATACCAAACAACCTCAAAATCTACTCTATTTCTCACATATTTCACTCTACTCAAACTCTCTCTTCTCTATCTCTCTCTACTCTACCAAACAGAGCATAAGTTTCCGGCTTTGAATTTGGTTGTTGGTTTCTGTTTTGGTCGATCTTGTCGTTGTGGTTAAGGGGTAATTTTGTTAGGCATTTATGTTAAAGCATATGTTTATGCTAAGGGTTGGCAGTCCAGGGCTTATGGTTTTTATGTTTGGTTGGGTTTTTGCCCTTGGTTACTATACCCATGTAGAGAGGGGTTATTTCTCAACGTTTTTTTTCAATATATTTTGCTTTAAATATATATATATATATATATATATATATATAGATATATATATTATTGAAACGTAATTTAAAACATAGATTGAGAGAAAACTAGATCAATCCCTAGTACAGAGTGAGTTTAGTCGAGCATATTCACAGGGAAATGGACCGGACGGGCTTCGCTCAGTCTATTGCCTGCCATGTACGCTCTAGAAACACGACGAGATACAGTCACGTGAAATAAAGAGGACACCTGCCTCCTTTGTGGTCCCCTGCCAGCTGTTAGATTCTTTCTTTCTTGTCCTATTTGCACTAGGGTTTGTGCCTCGGTTGTGAGGCCCAAATGTAGGAACATTCTAGATAAGGATTACACCCACTATAAAAGGGGGTCCTCACATTATACCTGACATCTATTTGATCATTAATGAGATATTTTACATCATCTTTCCATTTTGTGCTCTGCTAGGGTTTTAGACAGTATACTTTTTATACCTAAGTAAGCTCTAGTACGGAACAGGAAAATACAAGAGATATAATCAAACTTATGATTCCAGAAAGGTTCTCCTGAATCTCCCAAAAGGTTTCCAAAATTGCAGCTACTCCCAATTCAAAGCAATAAAGAGTTTAAAGACCTAAAACTAATGTGAATATAAAAGCTTGTAGTGCAGCTTCACTGACTTACTAGCGCAGATGCGCTTGACAACAAAGAGTTGGCGCTGATGGGCTCTCTAGCGAGGGGAGATGTGCTGGGCAACAGTGGATTCGTGAGTGTGTGTGGGTATCCAGCGCATATGCATTGGGTCCTTCAGTTCCAGTTCTTGCTTTTTCTTCCCTTTTCAGCAAATCTTCATATGTTTTTCCATTCTTTAGCAACCTTCTTCCTTTTCTAGCTTCCCGAACGCCTCAGCTTCATACCTAGCTTATAACCTTAATCCAATCAAGCTCAAGTACAAGTCATAGTTAACCAACAGGACATATAAAAAAATTGTAGAAAGAACATAAAAAATCACTAAAAATCCAAGAAAATCAATAAAAATAGAAAAGAGATTCCAGATACATAATATGCTCTAAAAGGACTGAAAACACTGCATGAGAGTCAAGAAACACGATAAAAACACTTTGAGCATGAACCTAGCCTCTTGCAAGAATGACCATGCACGTGAAACTCCACTTTTTTTCCAGTACTTTTTATTTTTTTGCTCTTTATACTTGCATTGTACAAAAACACTTAAAAGAAAATGAGTTCTGAATAGTAAATGCATAAAATTGGCATGAATGATAGTAAAACCAAGGTATTTATCATATAATTTAGACGCACATCACCTTCCCCACACTAACACTACTTGTCCTCAAGCAGACTTTCACTTAGACTATCAAAATGATGTGCACCACCACACAACTAACATAATCAAGAAAGGATCATTTTTCATATAGAAAGGGAAAATAAAAGTATGCTTAAAAGTTCAATCTCCTCCTATCAGAGCATACAAATCATCACTACATTTTTCAAAGACTCAGTGTAGAGATCAACATATATAAGAAAACACAACTCACCATCACTCAAAGGTGCAAAGGAAGAATTCACTCAATCTAATAATAAGATACAATTCATAGGATTCTTATCAATCAATCAAATCAATAAAACAAGCATGGGCAAAAAAGGAGAAACCTCAAGAGGTTGTATTATAACTTTCAGGTAAAACTTGTAAAGTTCAACCGTTAGATTCATAAATCTCCTATCTCATGTTTTGAGAATGTTTGAGTATTAATTGTCTTATCATGAAATGCACAAATTTCTTTAAGGATCTTATGTTTTGACTTTTCATGGAACTCAACGTTTATACTCCCCATCGTTCAAAAGTCAGTGAAAACGAAAAAGATGATTTATTGTCAATATATCCTATTGTTTATAATGCACAAGTATGGTCTGAAGCTTACATTGTCCAAAGATAAATTGACCAGTCAATGAAAAGGACCGTTAAACTTAGTTGAAGGAGAAAGAAAGGTTCGTTGAAGAAATTGAAGCAGGTCTTAAGTGATAAGTGACCCGAATCATCCCTTCCCACTTACATCTTTATTATCAAGTTATTATCATAATATAAGATGAACTACCAATCAGGGAGAACATGCTAAATATTTTCACACAAACATCACATTACTATTAAGCATAAGCATTAGGTATCATACACCATTTTCATCTTAGTCATACTTAACATCAATCATAAACACACCAAAAGGAAAGAGAATACACCAGATCTCACAAGTCGGCCACAACGAGCTGATAAAGGGTTCTATCCCTTTATTTATATTACAGGCTACTAGCAACCAGCTATAAGTACTACACATCTCTAGATATATTTCACATAAGCTACTCCTGCTAATAGTTACTCTGCTCGTCTATCTTCTTACTGCGAACCTTAGTGCTCTATCTTCACTGCTTCATTATCTGTTGCTAAAGTATTGAAGAAAAAGAAGCACAACATTCAATAGAGGGGTGAGAAGCAGTCCAACTCAATCCTATCAAGGAATAACTTAACATAAATGAGCAAAACATAAACAACAATTGATCACATAAAAAGATCAACAGTAATCAGGCATAAGAATCATATGGCTTTGCTCACAAAGCCAAAGCAAACCTTGTCCACAGGACCAAGGGAATCCCTTAGTATCATTCTTGCTCACAGAGCCAAGAGAAATCATGTGTGCACATACATTCTTGCTCACGGAGCCAAGGACCAAATCATCAATCATACCTCTACTCACAGAGCCAGAGGGTCACATAAGCTCGCCCACATGGCCAAGACTTATCCATCAACATCACCTTACTCACGGAGCCAAGGCTATCAACATCACCTTGCTCACAGAGCCAAGGCTAATCTATCAAGACAATCAGGGTTATGATTCCAAATCAGATAAATCATGAAGAGACAAATATCACTCCAATCTTCTTAACCACATAGTCAATCAACGACATAAAGTATACAAGTTAAGGCAAATTCACAACAAACAACCGGCAAGGGACCTAGGAGGGTCCAATACTCATTTATTCGTATTATTCTCCCATCATGGTTGGTGACCTCTCCCCCCTTACCTTAGTATTCAATGATTACTGTCTCCGTCAATCCTTGTGAGTTTCTTCTGCATAGAATTACAGTTACGACTCATTTAGTCTATAACTTCATAAAAAAGTGATTTATTTATCACTCCTTTTTAATACTTATCCCTTCATCTTTCTTAAACTCACAACCTTATAACGCATGAGGAAAAGTAAGGATTTTAGTTCATAAACCCTTAATTTGTTTGATTAGGTTAACCTGGTCATTCCTTAATCTTTCCTTACCAATTACTTCTTATACTCTTAAGTTATTTCTTCACTTCAGTCCTCATTCATTGCACAAACACTTTGATGTTACTTAGATTACCATTTCATGATTAAGAATTGATAATCATCCATTTAACTAGATAAGTAAAATACTAATTAGACAATCAATCAAAATTAACAAAAGCTAACAAGTTCTTCAATTAATTAGCCCTAACATACTTGGATTAATTATTCACTTTAGTTAATCATTACACCATCAACTTAGATTAGCACTTTACTATTAAATTTTGTTAGAAATTATCAATTTAATTAGGAAAATTAATCACTAATTATCCAATTAATCAAGATTATCAAAGCTTAATAAGATCTGAGTCAATTTTAAATTAATTAGAATCTGTCCAGTACCAAAAGTCAGATTGAGACATAGCCTAAATCAAAATCATCCTTGAAATCTCCATTTTATGTCATTTTAAGTTCAAATTCATCATGGTCAAATCCCCATAACTTTTAGCTTGTCCTATTCATATTATATGGTCCAATTCATACTGAAATCAACATCATTCAAAAAGAGTTCAGAGTTCAGGGAGCAAGGTTCCTTCACGTTTTTGAAGGTTTTGGCCATGGTGGAACCATGATCCCTTTGCTCTAGCTCTGTTCTAGTTGTCCAGTTATGTTCCTCATCATTCCAGCATCATACATACGATTTTAACAGGACCTTAAACGTTCTAGACAGCCCTAGGTACCCAAAAGTTCCCCGACATGTTCAAACTTTGGTTTGATTCGAAATTCACATGCCCAGCCTATAAAACTATGTTTTTCATGTCCCAAATTGTAAGAATACGGCTAAAATTGAGTTTGGAAAGCATGAAAGAACATGAAACACGCGTCTAGAAAATTCTGGAAAACTCCGGCGAGAAGCTCGCCGGAGAAGACGAACCGGCGGCGGCGTATGCGGCGGAAATCGTCGCCGGAGATGAACAGGGTACTGGGATGGATTCGTCTCTCTGAGATAGGAACGGTGGTGGTTGAATCTTCGTGATTGGACGCTGGACGAGAGAGATAAACGCGTTTAAAGTAGTTGACATTCCGGTGAACTCGCAGGGAAATTCATCTGATGAACTCGATGAAGACAGCCCAGAATCACTCATTTCGTGCCCAGAATCTCTCCAAACTTTCCAGATTCGACCCTCACATGCCCCGAAACATAATTGGAAGGTTTTTCGGAAGAATTGAGATGGTTTTTGTGAAGAACAAAGAAGATGAATGAATGGCTAAGTTAGGGACTTTAAGAGAGATATGAGAGCTTCTCTCTCTTGCTCTGAGGTTCAGGTCAGGTCTGGGGCGTGGCTTGATCATCAGAGGTTCTGAAGGTTTGAATTTATAGGCCAAGAGATGAAGGGATTGAATGACAAGTGCCTATGAAGATTCATGCATAAGGACAAGTGTTCTTGGACTTGTCTCTACACCATGAAGACAAGTGTCTTGATCCATGCACTTAATCACCATTTAATACCTCTGATTGCAGCTTAATTAATCAAATCTATGAATTAGTCAAGGTGTGTGTGAATGAGGTTTGGGTTTTCATCACTTTGTCAAACTATTATATTTTATTTGAATTTTCTTTAATTTTATTCCTAACAAATTCATAATAAGACTTTTGATGTTCAAAACCTTGATTACGAAAATAATTATTTACCCTACAATCATATTCTCTTCCACTTTTAATTTTTAAATTCAACACATCAACAACAACAATACATAATAATAATAATAATAATAATAATAATAATAATAATAATAATAATAATAATAATAATAATAATAAAAACTTGTTAAATTAATGGAGGAAAAATGAGATGTTACAAAAAAGAGGATTTATCGTCCATATATCCTATTGTTCCTAATGCACAAGTATGGTCTGAAGCTTACATAGTCCAAAGATAAATTGACCAGTCAATGAAAAGGACCGTTACACTTAGTTGAAGGAGAAAGAAAGGTCCGTTGAAGAAATTGAAGCAAGTCCTAAGTGATAAGTGACTCGAGGAAAGAGAAGTTATCATGTGAGCTACAGAAGCGAGTTGCACAAAGAAGAAAAGGTGAAAATACAACGTTATCATATCAAGTCAAATCAGACACTTATCTACCATCCCTAAACTTTCACTCTAAAGGGAAAGGTCCACTGCTTGAGAAGTCCTACATAACAATCGGATTACCTTTTTGAATATCTTCTCTACAGAAAGTACAACAATGAGCAAGAGCATTAAATGCAAAGCATATGATCGTTTTTATGTTGCAAGAGCATGGACGATCAAGCAACAAGGAGATACAATGTCAAATAATCTACATGAAGGAGTATATAAAAAAGACTTCAAGGCTGGAAAACACAGCAATTCTTTCGATCTTCTAAGCATTCAAGCAACAAGCCAAAAAGTCGAAAGAATCTTCTTCGTTTAGAGTCAGAGCACCGAAGAGTCAAATCCTCTCTCTGAAATACTCTTGAGCTTGTTAGTGTCAAATTCATACACTTGTAAAAGAGTAATTTGTTCTTAAACTTTCTATATCACTCTTCGAGAAGAGATCCAAAGTAGAAGCAAAAATTCTTTCGAATTTAGGAGAAGTCCTGTATAATACTTGTTAAGAGAAGTCATGTCAAATACTTGTTGGGAGAAGTCCTGTCGAATACTTGTTTGGAGAAGTCCTGTTGAATACTTGTTTAGTGAAAAACTTGATTGATACCAAGGCCTGGACATAGCCCACCAATATTGAGTGAACCAGGATTTAATCTCTTGTGTTGCTCTTGTTTGATTTATGTTCTTTATCGCTAAAACATTTTAATCAATCCATTGCACTCAACCTATTTTTATCACAACACAAGGTAGAGTATAATAATGAAAACAAAACTGGCTAAAATAATTTCAAGCTAAGTGGTCTCTTAATTTTTAAGCACAATTGAGATAAAAACTCTAAATTCAGTAAGTGTTAGAATGTTGAATACCTGAGATGGAATCTTGGTAGGAGAGCCTTATATACCTGTTCGAGGGGCTAGGGTAGCCCGAGGTGAAGTCATGAGTGCCAAAGATCCGAGCGCTCCTCCACCGTTGGATCCTTCTGAGTTTCTTGCGGTCTCCAGAGATCTGACAATCACAAGTTCCTTGTAAGTAGGGACTAAACCTAGAGCCTTGTTCCTAGCCCCCTACGACCAGTGTCTAGGGTGAGAGAAGGGATGATTGAGGTGATTTAGATCTTACCTCTAGCTGGCTGCAGTCGCGCTTGACACAGTTGGTGATAGACATGCTCGGTCACCTGACTAATCCGAGCCTCACATCGGATCGGACTTGGAAGTGCTCGGTAAGAACCGGCATGACTCGGCTGGTTCAATGATGAAACCGGTGACTCGGCCGGTTTTTTACTGAACCGACGAGTCACCCATTTCATTTTTTTTTCCGTTGATAATGGGTCAGAGTATTAGCCATATTTTACTTTATTGGGCCTTTTTTTTTTACTTTATTGGGCTTACTTTTGAGACACTTCAGCCAAAATATGTAATTATTTTCAAAAAGTGGTGCTGGTGGGACTTGAACACGGGACCTTAAGGAAGTTGAGAGTAAGTTTTACCACAGCAACACCATTTAGATTGGTTATTAGAAACGTTTTTAATAGTTTTATCTTTTAACTTCATATTGCATTTGATTTTTATTATTACTTTTTAATATACACGAGTCAAACATTCAATCCAATAACTAACTAATCTGACCATTGACTCATTAACTCAGTACATCTACCGAGTCAATCACCGAACCAACTGAGTTTTAAAACACTTGCCACAGAACAATTGTTTTACTAAACAATTTACAACCTCATAATTACAATCACACCTCTCTCTCGATTCAACATCTCACACATGCCCCCTGCCGACATGTGGCAAGTTCCATCGGTTTCAACTTTCAAATACAACAAAAACCCTCGCAAGCACAACGACAACAAGACACAAACAACATCACCCCTCGTCCAACCCGATCACCAGCAACAAGGAGAACAAGAACATTCCCTCTCTCACACTCTCTCCACTGTGTCTACAAAACCTGCAATCTGAGGGAGCAAAGAGAAACAATCAATCAATCAACATGTTTGACCCCAATTTGACCTTTGAACCTTGAACCTGTGCCTCGACCGGTTTGATGATCGGTCCGGTTTTCTAAACATTGACAATAACAATTATTTTACCAAACATAAAACTACATTTTTACAACCTCCTAATTACAATTTCACCTCTCTCGATTGAGCATCTCACGCATGCCCCCCTGCCGGCATGTGGCAAGTTCCATTGGTTTCAACTTTCAACTTTCAAATACAAAACAAAACCCCCTCTAACCCCGCAAACACAACGACAACAACACAAAACAACATCACTCCTCGTCCAACCCGATCACCAGCAACAAGGAGAACAAGAACATTCTCTCTCTCACACTCTCTCTCCATTGAGTCTACAAAACCTGCAATCTGAGGGAGCAAAGAGAAACAATCAACCCATCAACCATGTCAGGCGCATCATCAGCAACTCCCGTTCTGAAGGACGAGCTCGACATCGTGATCCCCACGATCCGCAACCTTGATTTCTTGGAGATGTGGAGGGCATTCTTCGAGCCTTACCATCTCATCATCGTGCAGGACGGTGATCCAACCAAGACCATTAAGGTCCCTCAGGGCTTCGACTATGAGCTCTACAATCGCAATGACATCAACCGCATTCTGGGTCCTAAAGCATCTTGCATTTCCTTCAAGGACTCTGCTTGCAGATGCTTCGGCTTCTTGATGTCCAAAAAGAAGTACATCTTCACCATCGATGATGACTGCTTTGTAAGTCCCACATCGCTCAACTAGATCTCCATGTGGACCTTCTGATCAATTTCCTCTGTTTTTGTGATATTTTTTTTTAATAGTCAAAGTTGGTCTCTAATTCTCTATGCATGTCAATGTTTATGTTTTTTTTGTTGTTTTATTTTCTGTGTGTTGTTATAGGGATGAATTGAAGATGTTAATATCTAATTGAATAAAAGAATAGCGCACCACTGTTTGCATTTTACCAATCATTTTTGTAAAACAAAATTATCATTGGAGTGATTTCGTTGAGGTTACAGAAAACGGGTAGGTGATTTTTTAGAGCTAGTTTGGTTTGAAACTTGAAAAAATAACACATCCAAATGTACTTCTTGTTAGAGTAACAACTTTTTCGATGAAGAAAAAGTTTGGGTGAGTTGGGCACTTCGGCACCGGTCACTACTATGGTCAAGGCATACCTCTGGATCTATAGGTCGCTTATAGACTACTTACATATACCCACCAACACAACCCTCACATCAGCAGCGAGAATCGAACACACAACCTTCTCAGAGGAAGTGATTCGTCAGCAAACTGACCGAATATGTTTTGGTTTTAGAGTAGTAACTTGTCACTTATAAACAAAACTATCTAGCGATATGTTATTTTTCTCGGTTTTCACATTTTCTAGTGGTGAACCAAACTGATTCTTAGTGTGATATATGCTGATATCTTTGCTGGAAACTGACATGATCTATGTTATTTCCTTGGTCTAGTTCTGTAAACCATGGCAATGTGGGTAATTAAAATAAATAATAATAATATTCTTTTTGGTAATTTCGTCATAATTCTGGGATAATAATATTCCTTTTTAGACATCATTTAGATTTTCAGATCTCTGCTTTTTCTCTTTGATGCTTTGATTTCTAATGGATTTTATCGAAATTGATCGGCAACATAAGATCTGGGCCAAATTCATACATGGAACATGAAACCATGTTAGCAGGGTTTAAATTGCGGTTGCAATTGTGGCCACAACGTAACGGGTGTTGCTGCCTTCTCATTGGCATCACGACCGCAATTGTGGCCTCATCAACCTGCATTTGTCCCAATTCCGTTACGCAACAGAAGCCACAAACGCAATTTAAAACCCTGCATGTTAGGGATCAGTCATATTGTAGCTGTTTGATTTGTTAATTTGAACTCTGAAGTGTTATGAAAGTGGTTTTTTATTGTCAGATCCTTCCCTGGACTGAGTTATCTATTTTTTGTTTTCTCAATTGTTTTCAGGTTGCGAAAGATCCATCTGGCGCTGAAATTAATGCCCTGCAGCAACACATTAAGAACCTTCTGACCCCATCAACCCCATTTTTCTTCAACACTCTCTATGATCCTTACAGAGAAGGTACTGATTTTGTTCGCGGGTATCCATTCAGTTTGCGTGAAGGTGTCCCAACAGCAATTTCTCATGGCCTCTGGCTCAACATTCCTGATTATGATGCCCCAACTCAGCTTGTCAAGCCTCTAGAAAGAAACACTAGGTATCTAATTGGCAGCAACATTTGCAGCATTTCATTTTTTTTTTCTGTTAAGGTCACATCTTGTTTTCGAATGTAGTTTACTGATGATACCATGTTTCAATGCCTTTGTCAGGTATGTGGATGCAGTCATGACAATTCCAAAGGGAACCCTCTTCCCCATGTGTGGTATGAATTTGGCCTTCAACCGTGAACTAATTGGTCCTGCGATGTACTTTGGACTCATGGGCGATGGGCAACCTCTTGGGCGCTATGATGATATGTGGGCTGGGTGGTGCATGAAGGTAATCCTAACTTCTATTAACTGCATTCTTGGAAATCCTTTCTAAAACCAGAATCAACTTTAGGTAGAAGTTTTCCTTAAGCATGACAGATCTATGAATTTTGAGTTGTGAAAGACAATATATTTAAATTTATTGTTTTAGAAAAATAACATTAAGTTCTTTAAGAGTCACGTGAGAAGCATGTGACTTGTCCAGTCATCAAGCTCTCTGAAGAAAGACACGTGAGACACGCGTAAGGGAGCCACATCAGCTACTCACGTTAGTTTTCTCAAGGAAGACAAACGACAGACCAAAAGTGCAACGACATGTATAGTTGGAGGACGTTTTTTGCTAATTGTGAAGTGTGGGGATGATTTTCGCAGGAAGGCAATAGTTGGGGAACCAAAAGTGCAATTAAGCCTTTATATTACTATAGATATTGAAGTAATGTATTTAAAGAGAAATGAGAATATTAATGGGACCACAATATCCCCTGTAGATCCACGCCCATTAGCTTATAAATTTCAGAATTGATTCTTAAAAAGAGAAGCTGATTCTAACTTAGGCAATGTGAGACTAGGGACTTTTGAAGTACTCACATTTTTCCTCAACTTCTATTAAATTTCCTCACTCACTCCTCAGTGCTTGTGATTTGTGATGACTCAAATAGAGACTCCTTTTGTTGATTATGCAGGTCATAAGTGATCATTTGGGACTTGGGGTCAAGACAGGTTTGCCTTACATATGGCACAGCAAAGCTAGCAACCCTTTTGTGAACCTTAAGAAGGAGTACAAAGGGATTTACTGGCAGGAAGAGCTGATCCCATTTTTCCAATCTGTTTCACTTCCAAAGGATTGCACAACTGTGCAGGCATGCTATGTTGAACTCTCCAAGCAAGTTAAGGCAAAACTTGGTGGGGTTGATGAGTATTTCAACAAGCTTGCAGATGCCATGGTCACATGGATTGAAGCTTGGGATGAACTAAACCCATCTGGGGGGAAATCTGATGCATTGGTCAATGGTGTGGCGAAGTAAATTGTTGACATGTGCGGCTCTAGGGATATAAATTATTGGGAAAGGCAGAGGATTTGGTTATACTTATCATTTTACTCTTTTTTTTTTCCATAGAATAATAAAATTTGAGTGAAATTTCAATTTGTATCTTATTATATATTTTCTACAGGTTGGAATTAGCTTATTATTTATTCGACTGAGCATGTTAACTTTTAAATTTCATATTGAGATTATTGGTTTTTGGATCCTGCGGTCTGCCTTGATCGTTTAGTTTTTATTGGATTGAATAGTTCATTTAGCCCTTAAATATATGTGGTTGGTCAAATTAGGGGCTTTTTTTTATTACAAGAACAAGACTAAAAGGAACGGAATTAAGCTACAACATCAAAACAAAGGGAAGCAATAACAGTAGAGGTGGAGACTTCCAAAGAAGGCGAGCGAAGCCATCTCTAGAAGTCTGACGGCCAAGAAGTCTGCTGCATTCTTTCTGGGGATATGAACCTCGGAAACCTTCCAAGCTCTATTAATCAAAACTCTTATACGCAGGATTGTATCTTTGCAACTTAAACAACAAGATTTTTTAAGTACTTTAAGCGTCGGTTCATTTTTCCCGTTCTAACTTAATCTCGAGTTTAGGTTCAGTAACTTGTCCAAGAGTAACTCAGCCACTTAAGCTTGTTAAGCTTCATGTTTAGGACTTGACGGGAGGTTTCCTACCGGGTTTCAAGAACACTAACCCGAACTCCATTAAGCTTGACGCTTGAGACTTGGAGGGCTATGTACCAACCGGGTTTCAAGCACTCTAACCTGGTCATTCAAGTCCATTAAGCTCAACTCTTATGACTTGAAGGACTGTGTGCCTACTAGGTTACAAGCACCATGACCTAACCATTCAAGTTCATTAAGTTGATGCATACTGGGTTTCACACCCTTGTTGGATCCTGAAGGATCACTATCTCAATCCTCTAAGTTTTGATGATTAACAACAAAGCGATTACAAGTTTTTTATACTAGTTGTTTGAAATACTTTGCAGGTACTTGCTGGAGGAAAAGATCATCCTCAGAAGCATCATCGAAGGAGAAGAAATCTCTTGATCGTATGCCCGACTAAAGGGAATCTTAAAGATCATACTGGGAGCAGCCTGGAGATGAAGACCTTCAAAGAAAGCATTCAAATGAAAGATCTGATTCTCAAGAATACTTTGAAGATATAAATGTTGAAGTTCAACTATGTGCACATACTGTATGTTGATCATTTGCACCAAGCTGAAGAAAGTTTTTTGACAAGACTCAACTGAAGATTTCAACCTCATTGCGCGCCCGCCCTCACTGAAGAAAATTGCTCATGCTGATAAGAAGATCAAATGAGAGAACTTTCTAAAATAGGCATGTTTCAAAGGGAAACAAGCTAAAAACCTCGAAGCAAATCAGAGGCAACAAAGAACATATGATTCAAGCTTCCCATGATTCTCTAAATCTGTCGAGAAAAGTTTTGCAGCCGCTACGAAATCCTGAGGATCAAAACCGTCGTTCAGAAGAAGGAGTTTCTAATTCTAAACTCAAAAACATTGTTAAATGCAACAATGATGATCAAAAGTCTCGTGCTAAAGATGATCAAGTCAATCAAGGGTATTCCAAATGATCTCATCCAATACCCCCTTGCTCAGCTGACTTGAATATCCTCATGCTAAGAGTCATGCTTTCATGAAGATCACAAAGGCCTTGCAGTAGTGGATGGCAGTTATTTGGCAGCTATGGATTGCTAGAAATGGGGTGATATTTCGTCTGGAATTTGTGGATCCGGAGCAGATTTTTGATCAAGCTAGGAATAAAGCTTGGTTGCGGTTAAAAGCTAAAAATAGAAGGTTCCATCATACAATTTCTGATTGGTTAGGAGATCCAGTTGCATGTTTTGCAGTTCTCTAAATCCATGATATTTGTCTCATTGACATTTTCTACTCATTCCTTTACTGTGTGAGTCGGTTATTGCTGGGTTGATGATAGAGAGTATTCATGCTTATTAAGTTGCGGCTCTTAGAAAATAGAAAGTAACTGGTATGGTGACTTGTTTTTGATCTGTTGGCTTGTACGCTTTCTGCTACTATCTGGTTTTCTACAATGTGGCTGCTTGTTGGGTCATATTATCCTCTTAATATGCTATGCATCAATGAGATTGGTTTTTTTGCTGAAGGTTTAAAGCTTGACAGTGGGACAACATGCATGGTTTAATTTGAAGAATTGATGGCGTCCTTGGGGAGGGTACTAGCTTGCGGCTTGACTGAATTATGGCTCAAGTATGTTTACTGGGTATTAACAATTCAAATGGCAAAGTTGGATAATGAAGGTGATGGTGTGCACTAATATTATGCTGGCTGCGTGTTGGAGTATAGACGTTGCGGCTTGATTGGGTGGGATTCGGCTAATGTGGATATCATGTTAAACACTTCTTGGAGTAACATGCATATACTGCTTTGTGGAGTTTATCTTGATGGCAATTAGTGGTGCACTATGTCAAGCAGTCCTGTATTGGCTTTTGGGGCATTGGCTTGTGATGTTACTTTAATTTGCTCTCTGTATCTTAGCACCCTTTGGAAGTTTCGTTTTAATCCTAGTAAGTGTTACTCTTTTTCCTTCATTGGGGTTTCTCTTAGTAGGGTTTTAATGAGACGTTTCTACTTTTTCTTCTTTTGGCTCTTAAGCAACTGTAATTTTCTTCTTTTCTATCTCACCTTAAAAGCCCTTGTCTTGGGACCCTAAATAAGCAGCTTAAGTTAAATCGGAATTCATAATTGTTTTTAGACACAAGTGTTATATCCTTTTATGAGTTTCCATAAACATCACATGTTAGAATATAATGGATAATTATATCTTCACACCTCACTTTTGAGGTGTGGAGAGGTGGAAGAAGAGAGAGATAGGAAGAAAGGAGAGAGAAAGTAAAGATGTGATATGTGATTTGATTGATAAAGAAGAGATAAATAAATAGAATGGAGGTGGAAAAGAAGTGGAGAGGTGTGTATATATCATAACTCAGAATATAATAGAATTTTAGATTAGAATATTCTTTAATTATTTACCAATGTAATATACATGTAATCAGGTTTAGATTTATTTAAATAATTAAAAAATATTCTAATCTAATATTCTATTATTTTCTAACATCACAATTTTAGACAATTGAACATGAAAATGACTTTTTGGAAGCAAAGCGAGTTGCTTACTTTTTGGTTCATAAATTAGTAATCAAAAGGAATACTCAGGAAATTAGGAAAAGGTTAACATTTTTTGCTTAGCAGCATTGGGGTTATCGAAAACATGATTAATTTACAATGTTGATAGTCCTCACATATGGATGGCATGCTTACAATGTTGCCACTTGCGTGCTCATTGTGTCGTCCAATGTGTTGGGGTTTTGGGCTCCCTTCCTATGTGGAGAAAGGCCCAAATATATAAGTCCACTTTGTCTTACTTAAACAAGTGGAGAAGGGTCAACTAGGGTTGAGAGAGAGGTCTGATTTGCCAAGAGAAGAAAAGAGAAAAGAGAGAGGAAAGAAAGAAAACAGATTCCCGCTAGAACAGAGCCGCTGCACTAAATTCGCGATTTCTCCTTCGTTCACTGTCGGATCGGGTTGAAATTTTGTCAGCAGGTTCGTGACTCGTGGTACTTCAATCTGGATAGTTGGATCGGCGAGAACTTGTCTGTAGTGGGAGAAATTGGCCTCGAACAGTGGCAATGCTATTTCAAAAATCTGGTTTTTCTTAGTTCTCTACTTTCTGGTTTTTGCTTTGTTGTTTGGCCAATTGTTAAGCACGATTTATGCTGTATATTTTGAGACTCTCTTGTAACCTAATTTGATCATAGTGGAGCTCTATTACTGGCATCCGTTAAAAATCTTGGTGTCCTTTTTATTGTGAATTTTAGTTGCTGCATTATTTGTTGTTGCTCCTCACAGATTCAACAAGTTGGAGAAATTGATTATCCGCTGTGCATTGCTCTGTTAGAGTTGTTGCTTTTTGTGTTGAATTTCCCATCACAATGCCCAATTCCAAAAACGCATGACTACTATATTTTTTGTTTTGTTTAATTAGAAGAGAAATTGAGAAATAAAAAATAAAAAAGAGAAAATATGAGTAGAGAGAAACATATGAGAAATATTGTATATTTTAAAGGTTGTTTGTTCTGATAAGAAATAAAAAGTAAAGAGAATTAAGGAGAGTGCTGAGTAGTCTCTCATCTCACTTAGTTGCATATAAAGAGAGAAGAGAAAATGCTACTTTTTGTAAAAGGACATATTTACCTCAAATGTATTTTTTTTTTGAAAATAAAAGGATAATTATTTATATATATGTATATGCATATATCAATAGATTTGAGAGCGAATCTCAAATGAATACATAGGGGAAATGATGATTAGTGATACAAAAGGCTAATCATCAAAGTCAAAACGCTATAAACAGCCCCAAAAAGAGAGAAACCCGACAAACCAAACAAAGGCCACCAAACAACCACGAAAAAACAAACGATCATGAGCTCTAAAAATTCCCCAACAGATTAGCAATAATTATATTTGATTTAAATATCTAACTATATTTATATTAAATATTTATTATTGAAATAATTTTTAAAATTTAATGTGTTGCGTTCTAAGGTAAGCTTAAGTAAGAAAAGTACCAAAAGCAAACCCTAGCAGAGCACTAAAATAGCAAAGATGTAATAAAAGAAAATATTCTCATTAATTGTCAAAAAGTTCCTGGTACAAGGTGATGACATTCCCTTTCATAGAGGGTATGATCATGACATTGACTTTTCCTACATTTGGGCCTGACCACCAGGGCCCAAATCCCTACGCACATAGGACAAATGCAAGAGAATCTTCCAGCTGGTTTGCGGGTCCACTTAAAGGGGGCGAGAATCCTCGGTATTTCTCCAGTTCCCGCCATGGCTTCCTTCTTCCAGCTGATTGCTTGTTTTGGGCGGGCATGGAGGTCTTTATGTCCCGCCCAGTCCACATGCCCCCAAAACATAAGGCTCAGGTAGATTGAGTCGAAATGTCTTCAGTATGCTATTTCGTCGCCTGCCTCCATTATTCATTGAGTGATTTTTGGTGAAGTTGTTTGTGAATGTATTGGTTACTCTACACTGCCCCTTTCACGTTTATGGTTATATCGCCACTTTTCGTACTCGTTGATATGCCGCCACTCGTTATGTTTTGTTGTTATATCGCCAACTTTGTGTTTATAGAGATACGTCGCCATTGTCTCAACCGTCAATCAAGTCTTTTCCAATGACACACACAATCCTTGTTTTCCGGGATTCGTCATCATTTGCCATGAATGCAGTTTCTATTTGTGTGTCTCGAGGAGTTATACCTTTTCGCTTCGCACCTTTTTAAAATTTTTTAAATTTCAAATCTCACGACGCTTCGCTATTTATCCCACTCATTCTCTCTCCTCTTTTCCCCTATAAAACCTCTTTTACCTCTTCACTTTTTTACTTTCTGAAACTTTCTCACTTTCTCCTCTTTGAACTCCGGCGAATCCTTGCTTACTCCGGCCGTCGTCATTGCGCGGTGTTCTCCTTTAGCCGACGTTCTCCTTACCCAATCTCTCATCCCTTCCTTCGGTGAGTTCTTTACATCCTTTTTTCTCATTTTATTTTCTTTCTCTTTCTTGACACTGTTCATCTTCCTCTTTTAACTTTCATGAAATTACCCAGCATGTCATTGAATAGTGTTAGCGTTTCTTCCTTAGAGCTTTCTTCACCTTCAACGGACGGGGAAATTTCTGCCCCCTCTGTTATTGAAATTCACTCCTTGCCTTCCATTCACGAGGATTCCGGGCCAGCCGGTTCTGTCGATTTTGTCCTTTCTTCCAACGAACGTTTATCCTCGCCTGAATGGCGAACAAATGCACATTTGGTTGAAGATAAATGTTTGTGGCGTTCTATCTGGGGTAGTATTAGGAGCATTAATTCGCTTCGAATATCTGCTCAAGGGTTTACGAAGGTAAATCCCGCCACGTCATGTAATGAGGACCTTCAGCTGAATGTTCTTCCATGTGGCGAGGATGACTGTGTTCTTTTGCGAAAAGACTCGTCAGATGAGTCGCCCGATTTCTTTTACGTTTATGGTTATTTTTTTACTGATTTGAACATGAAACTTCCTTTTTCGCCTTTCATATGTCATGTTTTGTCCTTTCTGAATGTAGCGCCTTGCCAACTCCAGCCCAATGACTGGGGCTTCATCCGTTGCTTCGAAATCTTGTGTGATCATCTGAGCTTCACGCCCACCTACCCTTTGTTTTTTCTTTTCTATAAATCTGTTACTAAAAAACCTACTTCCGTGAAGTGGGTTCCTTTCCTAGCCCGCAAGAAAATGAGTCGGTTTACTGCTCTCAAAAGTCATTACAAAGTGTGGCAGAAAAAGTATTTTAAAGTTGTTGAGTCACCTGAAATAAAGAACGTGTTCCGGGATTCCAACAATTGTCCTCTCTTCCCATTTTACTGGACAAAAAATCCTCGCCGAAAAATCTCTGTTTCGTATGACGCCTTAGACGATTCCGAGCGAGGGGTTGCTGATTATCTTCGTTCATTGCCGGTATTCTCTGGTCATGAGTTGATTGAGGCGTCAAAAACTGGCACCTTAAATCAATTTTTTAGTAAGTTAATGATCTTTACACATAACTTGCTTTTTCATTCATTCCTCACTTTTAACTGTGATACTTTCTTGTGCAGCCACGATGGGTAAAGGTAAGGTCGATGCCAGCCCTTTGAAGATGAAAGAGTGTATCTCGCTCAATCTGCTGAGGCGGCGAGAAAAAGAGCTGCCGATGCTGAGCAGAAGAAAAAACTCGAAGGTACCTCGGACTCAGATAATATCAGAGAGCCTAAGCGCCAGAAAACTTCAGGTGCCACTGAAAAAGCTGCTGGTGACAAACCCTTGCACCAGACGACTCTAAATCAATCCGGTTTAGCCTCAAGAGGTAAACCGGTAGATAAAAAGAAGGGACATGATAGTGTCCCGCCACTCCGGGGAGATCCAAATGCACTGATTAACCGCTCGCTGACTCCGTTTGCCCATGTTGGCTCTAGTTCAGCCATTGGAGGCGAGGCTCTCCCTACCCTGCTGAGTTTGTCTGATCCTCATTTCAACGGATTGGATTTTATGAATCTAACCTTTGACAACAGGCTCCACAAAGATATTTCTGGTCAAGGTCCCCCCAATATTGCTTCCATGGCCATTCACCATGCTCTTTCTGCCGCCAGTACTGTGGCGGGTATGGCTCATTATGTGAAGGATTTGCATGCGGCCAAGAATCGTCTTGAGAAGAAGGCGGCTGATTGGAAGGTTGCGTATGAGCGAGCGAAGGTCGATGCCGAAACTGCCAACAAGCACCTGAAGTCGTTCGAGGAAAAATGTGCTAAGTTAACTGAGGACTTGGCGACTTCTGACTTACTCCTTCAAAAAACTAAGTCTTTGAAGGAAGTCATTAATGTCAAACATACTGCTGCTCAGGCTAAGTGCCGGAAGATGGAGGAGAAGTATGAACGCCTGAATGCTTCCATTCTTGGGCGTGCATCCATTCAATTTGCTCAAGGCTTTCTCAAAGCTAAAGAGCAAATCAGTGTTGTCGAACCCGGCTTTGACCTTTCCCGTATCGGGTTTTTGAAGGAGATTAAGGATGGGTAGGTAGTTGGCGATGATGATGTTGATATTGACCTCCTCCCTCAATTCAACTCTGAGAGTGAGTCTGAGGAAGAAAATGGTGAAGACGGTCATGGCGAGAACAAGAATGGAGATGAAGGGGAAAAGGACCCCAAAGCTGCTACAAGCCAAGACAACAACGCCAACAATGAAAATCTAGCTTGATCTTTGTTGTTTTATGTTGTTTATTTTGTTTATGGGCCAAGCCTTGTTTTGGGCTTTGCCCCTTTTTGTCATTAAAAGTATGTATGGGCCACACCCTTTTCTATCTTCAATGAAGTTCGTTTCAGTTTAACTATGTTGCTACTTTGTCGTTGTTAGTTACTGAGCTTTATCAATGTTTAGGTTTATGTACCTTAGTCGTTTTTTTTTTCGACGAGGCTTGGTTTCTAGTTGCCACTAGAATTGCCAAGGCTTTTAATACTCAGTGGCGATACTTTATTATTCCGAAAGGATTACTCGCGGTACTTTATACTTTGATACGACTTACGTCGCATAAATTCATAATATGAATCAACAATAAGTATTCTCTTGGAATGATCTTTTCATTACTTTTCAAAACATGGGAACTGTTGTCCCTTCATTTTTACATTATGCCGCCTCATTAAAAACCTTTCCTGAGAAAGGGAAAAAGAGTGCGGCTTCATTCATTTTTGTTGTTCCACTTAACTAAAATACTGCTTCAAATGTGAGGCGTTCCATGTTCGTGGAATCTTCTGACCATTAAGTTGTTCTAATTTTTAGGCTCCACCTCCAACATCGCCAATTATCCTGTAAGGCCCGCCCCAATTAGGCGAGAGTTTGTTATTCTTGTCGGGTATAGTCTTCTTTCGAAGCACTAAGTCTCCTACCCTCATACTTCTTGGGACCACCTTTGTTGCGAACTTCCTTGCAATTTTCACCTTTCCCGCCTCATTCCTTAAGTGTGCCTTCCGTTGTTCCTCAGGCAGCATGATTAAGTTTGCTATCAAATTCTCCCCATTGTCGTCCTCATTAAACCGAGCTACTCGCCAACTTTGGTTTTCAATTTCCACTGGGAGCATGACATCAGTTCCATAAGTTAAACGATATGGGGTTTCCTTCGTGCTTGTCTGTTCAGTCGTGTTGTATGCCCACAGGACGCCTGGAAGCTCCTCCGCCCAAAGGCCTTTCGCCTCATCTAATTTTTTCTTTAAGCCCTTCAAAATGACCTTGTTGGCTGATTCTGCCTGCCCATTTGTCTGAGGGTGCTCTACTGATGCAAATCTCATTTCAATTCCCATATCTGCACAAAATTCTCTTGTGAAATTGCTTGTGAATTGAGTCCCATTATCCATTACCAAGGCCATGGGGACCCCAAACCTACACACAATTCGTCGCCATAGAAAGTTCCTGACTTTAGCGGCCGTAATTGTCGTCACTGCTTCCGCCTCTATCCATTTGGTAAAGTAATCAACCGCCACAATTATATACTTCATTTGTGCCTTTGCTACTGGGAATGGTCCTAAAATATCAGTCCCCCACATAGCAAATGGCCAAGGTGCCATCATGGTTGTCAACTCTTCAGGCGGGGCTTTGTGTAAGTAAGAGAAAACTTGACACTTTTCACACTTCTTGACGTATTCCAGGCAGTCTTTCATCATTGTTGGCCAGTAAAATCCTACTCTCAATACCTTTACTGCCAATGATTGCCCTTCTATATGACTAGAGCATACTCCTTCGTGAACTTCTGCCATGATTCCCTGAGCATCTCTCATGTCAACACATTTGAGCATAGGAGACATAATTCCCCGCCGATATAACTCATTGCCTACCAGCGTGTAAAAACTAGCCTCCCTACGCTTTTCTTTTGTGTTCAAATTATCATCCTTTGGATTTTGGAGAAAAGTTTTGATTGATTCCATCCACGAAGGCTCGCCTTCCGTTACCGCCTTTACCGCCTTTAACTTTACTTCCACTAAGTCAATACTGGGGCGAGGAAGGGTTTCCTGGATAACTATTTGATAATTGCCCAATCGCCCCGTACTGGCCAATTTTGCTAGCACGTCCGCCCTTTCATTTTGACTTCTTGGAATATGTTCTATCCTGATCTTCTCTATTTCCATCATTAGCTTGTGCACCACTTCCAAGTATTTGGAAAGTTGTGGATCCTTTACCTGATACTCTCCTTTTACCTGTTTAACAACCAGCTGTGAGTCGCCTTTGATGAACAATTTCTGAACGCCTAATTCAATGGCGAGCCTTAAACCGGTGATTTGTGCCTCGTATTCTGATTGGTTGTTGCTCGCCTTAAACTCGAATTTCAGAGATTGTTCGATGACCATCTTGTCCGGGCTTTCAATAGTTATTCCTGCCCCACTTCCCGTATCATTGGAGGATCCATCAACAGACAGGACCCACTCTCCCTGAGTTTTCTCGCCTTCCGTGGGTGTTAATTCCGCCACGAAATCAATCAAGCTTTGGATTGTAACTTGCCCCTTTGGCTCATACTATTTATCATATTCTGACAATTCGAATGACCAACTGACCAATCTCCTTGACAGATCAGGTTTTTGGAGCACTTGTCGTAAGGGAACGTCAGTTTTAACTTTGATTTGGAAACTTTGGAAGTATGGCCTAAGACGTCTCGCCGTTTTTAGAATTACCAAAGCCGCCTTCTCGATTTTTTGGTATCACAATTTAGCACCTTGCAGAGTATGACTTACAAAGTAGATAACCTTCTGCTTTTTCCCCTCTTCTTGAAGCAATACCGTACTGACCGCCCTATCTGTAACTGCCAAGTAGAGCGTCAAAGGAACGCCTAGCGTGGGTTTGGATAGCACTAGTAATGTTGCTAATGATTCTTTCAATTTAGTAAAAGCTTGTTCACACACCTCAGTCCATTGAAACATCGAATTCTTTTTTAAACAAGTGAAGAACGGAGCTTCTTTGTCGCCTGCCATTGGCAAGAAACGTGCTAAGGCAGCCATGCGTCCTGTTAACCGTTGTACCTCCTTGACACTTGTTGGGCTTTTCATCTCCAAGATCGCCTTGCCTTTATCTGGATTTACCTTTATCCCTCTTGATGTTATCATGAATCCCATAAACTTTCCCCCTTGAATCCCAAATGAACATTTCTTGGGATTTAACCTCATACGATATTTTCTTAGCTGAGCAAATGCTTCCTTAAGATCATTGCCGTGGTCGCCAGACTTGGCGGATTTGACAATCATATCATCTACATATACTTCCATGTTCCTTCCTACTTGGTTCGCAAAATTTTTATCCATGAGACGTTGATAAGTAGCTCCCGCATTTTTTAAACCAAAAGGCATAGTTTTGTAACAATAGTTCGTCTGATTAGTCATGAATGTCGTACTTTCATCGTCTGAAGGATGCATCATGATTTGATTATACCCAGAATATGCATCCATGAGACTTAAAAGTTCATTTCCCGAAGCCCCATCCACCAATTTATCAACATTGGGAAGAGGGTACGAATCTTTAGGACACACTTTGTTCAGGCTTGTGTAATCCGTACACATTCTCCACTTCCCATTAGCTTTCTTGACCATCACTACGTTGGCGAGCCAGGTTGGGTACTGTACTTTGCGAATGAATTGGGCCTTGATTAACTTTTCAGTTTCTACTTGCACCGCCTTGTTTTTTTCATCACTCATCCTTCGCCTTGGCTGGATGACTGGTTTCGCTCCTGGCCGTATAGCCAGTTTATGAGTGATCACATTGGGGTCAATCCCTGGTACGTCATTAATTGTCCAAGCAAAGAGATCTAGATTATCACCCAAAATGGTGATCAACCTTTCCTCATGTTCTTTTGTCAAACTGCTGCCAATTTTTAAAACCTTATCCTTGACTTGCGCTGATTTAGTTTCTTCCAAAGGTTGTGGGCGGAAATCATCAGCGTCATCCCTTGGGTCCAAAGTAAACCCTTCTTGTGGAAAAATTTCTGTGATACGGTGGCTATCTTTGGCGGCCTTTCGCCTGTAGAGTGCCACACTTCTTAGGTAACATTCTCTTGCTGCATTCTGATCCACGCGGAGGACGCCAATCTTCCCGTTGCAGGCTGGGTACTTAATAGTTAAATGAGCGGTTGAAATCACAACGCATAGCTTGTTAAGAATGTCCCGCCCCAAAAGTACATTGTAATTAGCTCTACACGCCAATACTAGGTATTTGACCTGAAATTTCTAAACAAATTCCCCTTCACCAAAGGTTGTTGGTATTTCCACGTATCCTCGTACATTGACACAATCTCCTATGAACCCCACCAGTGTTCCTTTATATGGTTTCAAATCTGACTCCTTTAGCCCAAGGCGATCAAAGGCATCACCATAAATGATGTCTGCCGAAGATCCCTGATCTAAGAACACTTTCTTCGTCATGTAATTGTTAACTCTGATTGTTACAACAATCGGGTCATTGTCATGAGCAATCACTTGTGCAAAATCTTGAGGGGTGAATGTGATTGGAGAGTGATTCAACCAACATTCGCCTTAGTATGCTTCGTGCACAGAATGTACTGCCGCCACATAACGCTTTCTGGCCTTGCTAGAAATCGCGCCTCCTCCAAACCCTCCTGCAATGGATGAGTATTCTCCTACAGGGTCGCCCAATTCGTCTACTACCTCCTTTCCTTTTCCTTTGTCCGCTTGAGTTACCTTGGCGGCCTCTGGCGTTGCTGCATCTTTAACAAAATTTGCCAGATGTCCAGCCTTAATTAGCAGGTCAATCTCCCGCCGCAAGTTCCAACAACTATCTGTGGTATGACCCAGCGTTTTGTGGTACTCACACCATCTGTTTATGTCCACATTAGTTGGTGGTCGCCGAGGTGGCGGCGGATATTGCACAATATTTGTTTGTCCTACTGCCCTCAATATGGCACTTAGGGGTGCATTTAGTTTAGTAAGTGGTACCGTATTTGGCGAGGCAACATGTTGACTAGTCGGAGCTGTGGTGGTGCCTTGAAGTTTTCTATGCCATGTATTCTGGAATCCAGGTTTGGAGTTTTGATATGGGCCAGACCTTGGTGTGCGTGGAGTTTGAGCTAGCCTTGTATCCTTTCCAGCCTTGGGTTTGTCCTGCGCAACCACGCCGGGTTGGAAGTTTTTCCTTCCCTCCTCCCTTTCTTTCTTTTTCTGATCGTCTTGCTCAATTAAGATGAATTCCTGAACTCGAGCGCGAAGATCCATCATGTCACGCGCTGGTCGTCTTGTTAAATCTCGATTCAAATCTCCCGCCCTAAGGCCATTTTTGAAAGACGCCAAACATACATCCGGGTTATCCTCCTCAAGTTGAACAGCCATCTTGCTGAAGCGCGCCATGTAGGTCTTTAGCTTCTCTCCTGGCTGCTGATGTATGCTGATGAGATCAAACATAGTTGCTTTTGTAGTTTTGTTGGCGGAGAATTGAGTTAAGAACTTAGTGGACAAGTCCATAAAATTGTCAATTGAGAAAGGCGGTTGTCTAATGAACCGCTGCATCGCCATTCCCTTGAATGTTGATGGCAACAGTCTGCACTTCACCTCATCCGTCGCCCCACCAATAACCATTTTGGAGTTAAAGTACCTCAAATGCTCCATGAGATCAGAATCGCCCGAGAAGGCGTCTAATGCCATTGTTTGCAAATGTTTTGGTATGTCCACCTTTGTGATGGAGGGAACAAAAGGTTGAAATTCAACAACGTCCTCCACTTCGAGACGTTGTCCCTGCTTAAAATCTCGCATCTGGTTTAAATATTCCACCTAGGCTTGTAACTGTTCATTCTGGCTTTGTACCTTTTGCAAGGTGTTCAGGATTTGCTTCAAAGCCACTGGCGTGATACCTGTTATCACCTCCTGCGCTTTCCTCGGAGCGCTGTTCTTAAGATCTTCTAAGTTTATGTACGCAGGCGGCGTTGATCGTCGCCTGACTCCTGGATCTGATTTGGCTACTAGATCTGAAAGCTTGCCCGAAGCTAGTTTTACCAACGACGTGGGTGACTGCGCCACCGAGTGAACACCGTCCGAGGAAGCCTCCTGCTCTTGTTCTTGATGCACTACACGATTTTTGTCTCGACCGCCGCCGCGTCCACCCCGGCGACCACCACCTCTCCGGCGATGGTCACGGCGACCCACACCGCACGAACGAGTTTCCATGAATCGTAACTCTCACCTTCTACGTCACTTGTAGATCTAGGTTAGAGCCACAGACGGCGCCAATGTTGCGTTCTAAGGTAAGCTTAAGTAAGAAAAGTATCAAAAGCAAACCCTAGCAGAGCACTAAAATAGCAAAGATGTAATAAAAGAGAATATTCTCATTAATTGTCAAAAGGTTCCTAGTACAAGGTGATGATGACCTTCCCTTTTATAGAGGGTATGGTCATGACATGGCCTTTTCCTACATTTGGGCCTGACCACCAGGGCCCAAATCCCTACGCACATAGGACAAATCCAAGAGAATCTTCCAGCTGGCTTGCGGGTCCACTTAAAGGGGGCGAGAATCCTCGGTATTTCTCCAGTTCCCGCCATTGCTTCCTTCTTCCAACTGATTGCTTGTTTTGGGCGGGCATGGAGGTCTTTATGTCCCGCCCAGTCCATAATGGATACGCACTGTTAATGTAAAAAAGTTTTACATTGACAACCACTCACTGTATGTCATGTAGGAGGAATAACTACTTTCATTTTAAATTCTAATTAAAATAAAAACATATATTTCTGATGTAACGGAATTCAATTGGATGACTGTGTAAATAAAATTTACACCGACAATACATAGACCTTTAATCCTAATTTTTATGATTTTTTTAAATATGTTTTGATTATTTATTTCAAATATATTTTTATAATATTTATTATATTTGATCCGAATATCCATCGAATCCAACCGATTAAGTATTAACCTTATTAAAACTCACCGGAAAGATCGACGCTCAAAAAAAACTAATCTTACAAATTACAAGTTAGCCACATCGATTTTAAGGGGAAAAACCATTGCCAAGAACCTAAGTATTTGTACTGAATCTTCTACTAAGAGTTCAAACTCATACCTGGTCTGAATTTGCTGCACCGACTGGAGCAGGAACATTGATTTCTAAATTAAGGGTGGCAAATGAATGGATTAGATGGATCCAAATAATCCATTAGGATCCACTAAATTGTTTTAAAAAAATTCATCCAATCCATCCATTAGTCAATTTTAAACTGATGGATATAGATATCCAATCCATCCAAATAACTTAGTTTTTTTAAATAACAAAAAAAAGTTTATAAAAAATTAATTTCTCTAAAATCATCTATAAAGACTAAAATTGGCTCAAAACCCTAAAGTTGGCCTGAAACCCTAAAATTGGTTCCAATCAACGCCAAGCCCTAAAATTGGCTAAAAACTAAAAAAAATCGGGCCTAAACCCTAAAATCGGCCACAAACCCTAAAATCGGTTAAAAACTCAAAAAGCGGCCCCAAACCCTAAAATTGACTAAGAACTAAGAAATCGGGCCCTAAACTAAAAAATCACCGCTATACCTTAAAATCAGTCCCTAAACCCAAAAATCGGCCGAAAACTCAAAAATTGACTCTAAACCATATAAATTATATTTTTATGTGGATGGGTATGGATGGATTTGATGGATATGGACTCATGAATTATTTTGCCACCCCTAGTCTAAATCGTCTGAACATTAACATAATTAGTAATTTTGTAAATCAAAAATCATTTGCACAAAAATACTACTAACCTTCCATAATTCCCTAAATTGAAATTGTTTGATGCAATGGATTCGGCAATAAAATCAATAGTCAAATCTGTAGGTTTAGTATTGATAAAAAATCAATTTCACTTTTGAAGCTATCAAAATCAAGTGGTGAATTTCAAAGAATGAATTTTGAAAGTTAGAGAGAGAGAGAGAGAGAGAGAGAGAGAGCATAACTGAGAAAGGGAGGAACTTATACTTTGGAGCTGATGGTGTAAAGGAGAACCGAAGATGGGGAGGCAATGTCACGTACTTCTTTTTCTCCTGCTTCCCTGAATAGTTTGAAGGAGATGTGACAAGTGTCCATGGGAGCTGCATGAATACGGTAGTGTCGGGTACGCGATACATGATCTTTGTAAAAAAATATGGTTTATGTATGCTTATATTATACGTTATATATATGTTTAACATATTATGAAGAAAATTTTCACAAAAAATCTTAAAATACGCATTGTTGTAAAAATAATGAAATAAATCGTAGAAATTGAGATATGTTATTTTTTGGGTAGAGAGAGATTTCCACATGATGCAAGAAAATAAACTTAAATTAAGTAACTTATTCACCATTAACAAATGCAAGTGAACACTAACAAGGAAAATATGAGATATTTGATTAATATAAATTGAGGATAAAGTAGAGCATTAAGGTTTTTATGTGTGATAAAAGTAGAAATTTCATTTCCCTATGCGCTGTGTTGGGTATTATGGTTGGCAAGAAATAATGTGATTTTTAATGACAAACTTTTTGATGCAGAGGAAGCATGGGAGTCTCATATATTTATGATGTTCACCTGGATAAAAGCATGGTGGAAGGATTGTCCATATGGGGCAGATCAATTTGCTAGAGGTTTTACAAGAATCGATATTCAAGGGAAGGTTGGTGTTCGTCAAGTGGTACCTTGGAAACCTCCTCACGGTATGAATTTAAAGTTTAATGTTGATGGGTCTTTTCAATCTGGCAGTGCTGGAATTGGTGGAATTCTAAGGAATAGTGGGGGAAGTGTGATAGGTAAATTTTCAAGGAAAGTTGAGGTTCAGAGAGCTGATGAGGCTGAGGTTTTAGCCATTTTGTATGCTCTCCTGTTTTGTCAGCAATACATGATTTTTTCAGTGGAAGTGGAGAGTGATTCTATTCTTGCAGTTGGTTGGGTGAGAGGGGAAAAGCAGAGAGACCTTGGAAGCTGACAAATGAGTTGAACATGATTGATTACTTGATGCCACTTGTCAAGTGCATTGGAGTGAATCATATATTACAGGAAGGGAATGTAGAGGAAGATGAGTTGGCCAAGCAAGGTTGCTATTGTATGGAACCGGTTTGGCTATTCTCAGGGTGCTAGATACATTGGTGCAATTCACTGTTTTAGTTTTCTTTTTGCTGCAGGAAATCTAATATAAGCTGAAGAACAAATTGGTGCATTTGGTAGCTTCTATAGATTCTTGGTTGCTGAACTTGCTGCTGAGTTGTAGATTGACGGATGCAAATGGATTTTTTGTAATTGATGTCGTTGTTGAAGTAAACAATGTTGTTGCTGTTTTTGCTGTTGCTGTTGGCTGTTATCACTGTTGCTGCTGTTTCTATTTTGCTGTTGCTGTTGAAATTCCTGTTGCTGTTGGCTGGTGCTGTTGCTGTTGCTGTTGGCTGTTGCTGAAATTCGAAAATTATAACAATGCTGGTGTTGTTGCTGTTGCTGAATTCCGAAAATAATAAGCTTGTTGGTGCGGTTTTGTTGTTGTTGTTGCTGTATTATGGTGCTGTTCTTGTCTGATGTTTGTTGCACTACGAACATGTGTATAGTCTGGCTCTTCTGGGATCTTTAATTTCCTGTACTTCTCCCAGCTACGCTATATTAGCTTTTTCATGCTTGTAGGGGCTATTTTCTTTTGAATCTTGTTGTGAAATGGCTTCCCAAGATTGTGGTACTCTTTTTCCTTGCTAGGTTTTTATCCCATTGGCTTTTTCCTAGCAAGGTTTTAATGAGGCTCTCTCTGGGGAATTCGCTTGTGCCATTTTACGGGTTGGTGGTGGGTTTTTGTTTCTCAGCCTCATGTAACTTGTACTTTTCCTGTTTTGCTTCTTTGGATCAGGCTATTTTATTATTAATATATCTTTCATTTTCAAAAAAAAAAAAAAAAGTAGAAATTTCATTTTTGTATATATAAAAGGAATTGGATTACTATTTTCAAATAGTTTATACATAACACTACTAAAATTCAAACAGGTGCGATGCACAAAAAAATAATTTTACAATTTGTTAAAATGAATGAAGCAAATCACACTTCTCACTCGTTTTAACTGTTATATTTACTATTATATATATAGGCTTTTAACTGTGTTATTATAATTATTTTACAATAACATTATTATCCTTAGTTTATGTTGCAAGACTAAACCTATGCTAATGATAAAAATTGCGTAAGGCAAACAACACTCATTCTAACACTCAATTTTCAATACTATCTTATTAATTGGTTGGAATTCTTGCAGGTCCCACTAATTGACATGTAAATAATTATTTTAATAAGCTCAATGTACAAATAATGTCATTTCTAATATTTAGTGAAATTTTGAAGAAAGTAAAGTTAGGAGCATTTGAGGAATCTAATTATTGAATTATATAACTAGTATTTTTTACCCGTGCATTGCACGGGGGCGTTCTTTTTTATTTTTCATTGTGTTCTTTTAAAATTATTTATTCGTATGAAAACGAAAAAAAATATTTTTTTGTGATAAATAGGCATTTTTTGTCGAAGTGTTAATTTATGACTTTAATTGCGTTTTTTTTTGTCGTAGATTTTTTTTATGAGTGTATTTATTTTTTTATTTGTGTTGTTTGTCATCTTTTATCTAATTGATGCTTTGGATTTATTCTTTTGATATAACAATTTTATTGTATTTTACATATAGAAGTAGTACTTTTATGTAAGATCTTATTTAATATTAAGTTTGTCTTTTTGAGATTCATAACTTATATGAAATAAATAATAATAAATTTTATTTAAAATAATTTGAATTTAATAGTATAAGTCCATATTAAATTATCACTATAAACCTTGGTTTCTTCAGAGATGATCGATTACATGAAAATGATGTCACTTGTAACCTCTTCAGTTTTTGAGATGTTCATTCAAGTAATCTTGTATTTGTGCTTTGTAACTCTCTATTTTCTAGCAGATGCTTGAACCATAAAATGTTGAATCGCATAAACTTGTCATACACATAGTGTATCACTAAATTGTAGCATTTGAAAAACTACAATTTTAGAAACTCACTTTGTTATTGTAAAAATAAATAGTTTGAATTGGGGAAAACAAATAAATTTAACACCTTTTCAACGATTAAGAGTAGTTCAATATTATTAACAATTTCAGATTTTTTTTTAATCCTTTGTTTCCCTCACATGAAGTACACAAATTGTTTGAGTCATCCTACATAAAAAAAGTTGAGAAAATCAGAGAGAATATAAATTTTTAGGTGTTCCAATTTGACATGATGAAATCAAGTTGAAAATCATCATGAAATAAAAAGCATGTTAGAACACACGTAAAAATTCTAGGCTAGTAAATCAATAGTTGGATATATATACCTGGAAAAATGTCTTGAAACTTGAGCCTTTGAAAAAAAAAGCAAATACATCAACAAAGCTTATGTGAAGTACATATGTTGAATGAGTATTGACACTTATTGGTTTATATAAAGGGTTATTGATAGTCATTTTTTCTTTTGGTAAGATCTTATTTAGTATTTAGTATACTTTTTTGAATTTCATACTCATATGAAATAAATAATAATAAATTTATTTAAAGTCATTTTCAATTAATAGTAGAAGTTTCTATTTTCCGATGTACCAAAAAAAAAAATAGTAGAAGTTCCTATCTAAAAAAAATTTATAGTAGAAGTCTATAGAATGACATTGATGAAGGAAGTTCAAGAGGAAGTGATAGACGAGTTTTTTTTTTATTGAGTGACCTTTAACTTTTAAGATTTATTATTAATATTAATTATTAGTTGATTAATACTTCAACAAACCTAAACTAATAATATGTGTCTTATGAAATTCATAACTAATATCATATTTAATATTAATTTTGACCTATGACATTCCATAACTCATATAAACTAAATAATAATAAATTGATTTAAAATAATTTTGAGCTTAATAGTAGAAAGTTATATACTAACATTGATGGAGGAAATTCAAGAGGAATATCGAACGACTGAGATTAAAAGTTTGCTAAATATCAAACGGTTCTGAAAAATCACCAATGAAATAATATGTATAATTACTTAAAAACTCATAGATAAAATAAATATATGAAACATTGTTTATTGATAGACTATTTTGCCCTCGAGATTGCTAAACTTCTCCTTTATATTATATATAAATAAATAAATATAAATATAAGTACTTGTTCGAATTTCATAACTCATGAAAATCAATAATAATAAATTTATTTAAAGTAATTTTTAATTAATAGTAGAAGTCTATAGAATGGCATTGATGAAGGAAGTTCAAGAGGAAGGGATAGGGAATTTTTTTTTATTGATACTATCTCATATCTATATTTAAATTATTTTTAATCATGTTTCATATATTATTCTTATAATTTTAAAAAAATTTCAACATTTTCGCATGTCTCATTTTTATTATTTAGTCCATCCTACCACTACAATAAAAAAAGTGAGTGCCATATATTAAGATTAACTATGACATCAGTTATTATAATTATTAATATATAATGGAACTTGAAAATTTTGTATTCTATACACTATAAATTTATTGAATGCACTTCAATTTTATAACTTATGCCCCTTTACAATCCACTTGCAAGCTTCACTCAAATTCCATGTAAATGACTTTGTTTCAAGTTCTAAGACTCATAAATTTATCAATTTATGATTAGATTTAAAAATATTATTTATATTTATATGTCTTGGTCTGTTATTTATTTTTTGCAATAGTTCATAGAATAATTTATTTATTTATTTTATCTATTTGAAACAAAATATGTGTTTTAAAATATTTTCCTTAAAATTGGAACAACATAGAGTTCATTCTATTTAGCTCATGAGCTGTCAATCAATCTAATGTAGTGGTGCAATGCACAAGGTCGTTGGACTCTCGACAAAATAGATCGGGAAAGCAAATAAACATTGTCCACTAACAATCACCAAATGTAAATAAAAAAGCATTAACCACTAAATTATTGCCTTAAATCAAATAAAAATATTAAGAAATTTAAGTTTATTTGTTCGAAGAGAAAAATGTATAGAACCAGATGTCAACCCTCAAAACATATATAATCTAGTCCCTTAATGTATCAACCCTATGTCATAATAAATTTTAAACTTCTTTAAGACAAAATATCAAATTCTTTTATGCAAAGAGGTTTAAAGACAAAACTTAACTTCAATTTACAAAGAACACCCTAAACAAATTCACATATGCCTCATTACTTAAGGACATTGATAAATCATTAGTTTCAATCAACTTCTCTATAATATTCTTCAACTCATTGTGTTTCAATTTTAGTGTTAAATTTCTATTATGTTAATCTATCTATAAACTATATAAAGGGAGAGTTTGTGCAACCTTGGGGGCAAACTTGGAATACATATTAATATGTACAACTTTTACTATTATAATTACTAATAATATAAATAAAAAGAAACAGTATACCAATGAACTTGAACATTTTTCTATCAGATTTAAGTAAAATTTCTAGATTTAACATTTGTTTGAAGTAATTCAAATCGATGCACTTGTTGCTTTAACATTTCTCTGCATCACTACCCCTCCAATTTTGTTTATTTGTCTACCATACTTTTATGGTTTTCATAACATGCTTTGCACTATGAGACTTTATGAGCCACCGGAGTTTTCAATCTTCTTACACGACCTTACAAAACCTTGATGAACAATGTTGAGGTCTTCAACCGTCGTCTATTTCATTCTTCTTTAATCCACACTTCTAAAGATGTATGTGTCTTCGTTGCAGTTGGATATCTCTCATTCTTTTTCGCTACCAATAGAACAAATCACTTGAAATACTTAACTCAAATTCTTGCCCATATTAGAACGATATATGGATGAGAGACAATGATATTAATTTTTTAAGGATAAAAAAAGTATAAGAAGAGTAAAGGAATAGATACTACATCATGTAAAGATAGAAATCATGAATTGGAAGTTTGGTCATCCTCAGCAATCGTATCGTAACTGTTGCAGCAACTACCCTTCATAGCATGCATTTTCCTAGGCAATTCAGTTTATCTTCCAAGTTTTTCGACTATGGAAGCAAGAGTTCCTTCATCTTGATTATTTAAACCAAATTCCGAACACAAATTGTTATTTTTGTGTTTCAAAGTCGCGTCAAAAAATGATGCAAGTTGAGTCTTCACCCAATAAAATAACAATTTATAAATTTAAGCATGAAAGTTTTGGACTGGGCGAGATGTAACACCCCGATTTCGGTGGCGTCACTTTAGTAACCAAAGAAATAACTTAAGCGGAAAAACGTGAATTATTTTTTTTTGATAATGTAAGTAAAGACAGAAAGAGATGAAACTCTAAAACGAAGATAACATAACTAATATACAATATGATTACAGCCCCCACTGTAAGTTGTAAACCACGTCACGAGTAAACCTCCAGTGACGGAAAGTAAAAGAGAGTAACGCCCGTAGGCAAAAGTACAAACCAAGGTAAAAATACTGTGTCCGCAACACTAAACCTCAAAATCTGAGAACAAGTTGGCCCAGCGGCCTAAGAAAAGACCCCCTAAATCCAACCAGCTCTCTGTGATCTCCATAGGAAACCACACAAAAAGCTACCGGTAGGAAACTACCCTGTCCCCAAAACTGAAGCATGACGGTCAGAGCATCGACACTACTCCTACACTAATCCCATCTCGAGTAAGTCGCTCGGTGGCCAGCGGGGTCGACCACCCCTGAACCGTAGTCCTCCTGATCAAGCTTCTTCAACCTAGTTTCCCCTGAAGGGTGAACCATCGTGAACCGGTCCGCCATACTCAACTGACAATGGCGTAGTCCGCCCAAACACACACAGAAGACGCGAGGGTCAACTCCAAAGAATTATATAAATAATAAAACCAGATATATAGGATAATAATTATTTAGCCTCTCAGGCTTATAAGTTTAGGGATAACATCCTAGGGTTGCATATTTCACAATGAATATAAAAGATCATAATAACAAGTAGCATGCCTCAAATAGGATAAACAGGTACCAATCACACTCAGCAACTAAGTCAGCATGTATGTTGCATGAAATGCAATGCTGGGTAACAAAATGCATTCCGGAAGAAGGATGGACACCATCGAGTCAGCCCTAACACCGGCCAAAGTGGGACCATTCCGCTCGGGCGTCTCTTACACCACACAAAAGTAGTCAGATCAGCAGTAAACCCGTAGGTCTGCCATTCCGTCTGCTACTGAGGACCATCGTAGTGTCCTAAATATGGAAATCCGGGTCTTATGACCATTTTGGAATCCACCGAGGTCCGGTAATCCGCCGTGTATTAACCTCAAAATGAGTGCATGAATGCAAGTGATTAGCCAAACAACGTCTCCGACCTCACTCGACACGTCGTCACGTGTTCTAGCTAACTTATTGTCTCTAAAAAAACCTACCCTAAGGCAAACGTTGATTCTGCGACAAAATGAATTAATCAAAAGAAGAAGAAGATACTTTGGAACTCATGGTTCCCGGCTAAACTTTAGATAGCCAATCAATAAAATGCTCATCGAGCGAAAAGGTACCGAAGTACTTGGAAACTTATAGTCTCCGGCTGAACTTTAGATAGCCAAACATTAAACTGCTCATCGAGCGAAAAAGTATAAGCATACTCGGAAACTTGTAAGTTTCCTCAAGACTTGGACTCGACGACACTTCTCATATTTCCCAAACTAATATTCATGCTCTAAGCTCTTATCTAAGGGTATCATTATTGTTCAAAGGATTTAGAAATTGATTAATGTCTTATGAGTTTTCCGTGATAAAATAGTTTTCATTTTAATCTTATAATACTTCCTAAGAGTTTTTAGAGATCCCATAATCTCAAATAATTCCCTGAGAAGGTCTCGATCCATTAAAACATAACAAGGTCCGAACTCCGTTCGTCCTTTAAAACTTTCTCAAAATCTCATAAAAATTTGGCATGACCTGCCCGTAATCCTCACTCCTCAGAATCTCAGGTACAAGTGGAATAGCATAAATAAAACAGCTCAGTCAAAAGCATAAACAGCATATTCCAACACATCCTAAGTTAACCATGTAGCACGTAGCATGTGAATCATTTAGCACACAATATCATGGCATCAAGTACTCAACAAGTTCGGCCGAAGCCTCAGAAATCATTTCAGACATTTAGCAATTAGGTGCATAACACATAAATCAAGTCGAATTTCATCGACACCTAAAGCATTATCTAGTAATTCAGAGAGTAGCCCTCACCTGTAACTCCTCCAGCGTTTTCCTCACAACCTCCTTCACGTTCCTCGCCTTGATCTCCAGGAAACTCCTCAAAAGAACCTTAAGCCAAAATCACAGAAATCAACACATTGAGTCAGAAACTCAGCAAGCAATAAGTCCTAGGGTTACACGGTACATTACAAACTCTGTGGTACGACAATCTAACGCGTTAAGACAAGTTTTCGAAAAAGTCGGATTTCCTCCCCCCTTGGTATAGCTCTCGGCCACTTTCCTTAATTGGGAGGGTCGATTTTTCTTCGATCAAACTTGGTTCCTAGGTTAACATACGCCGTAACTAAGACGGTTCTAAGCTCGGAAAAATTTTCGGATCGAAAACTTATATAGGGGCAGTTTGGTCATTATTTTTAGCTCAGAATTTCAAAATTGGATTTTTGAAAAACAAATTGGATGGGGACGTCCACAACGACGTTTATGACGACAAATCCTACTAGCACTAAGCCAAGTCGATAGATTAGAGCGTAAAGGTTGCGACTTTGCCGAAAAATGGGTATTTAGGGTAGAAATTGATCCCGGCGGCATTTCGTCGACATTTGACAAAATCTAATCCGCAGAACACGCTCAGGAGCATGCAGGGAAGAAGTTTAGAAGCTGAAATCAGCTGATTTGAACAGTTTTTCAAAAACCTCAAAATTTTGAACTCAGAAAGTCGCAGGAGAAATGGACAGAAACGACGATTCGAAGGAGAGTATAGATTACCTACCTCGAGGTCTTCGATTAGTGACGATCGGTGAAGCAAACGGGCAAGAAACGACGAAGATCCGGATCTCTCTCTCTCTCTCTAGGAACTCGCGGTTTTGGGGGTGGGGAAAATGGGTTTTTTTTTTGCAAAAAATCTAATTTTCAAGCTATTTATAGGTTTTGGAAAAAAACGGAAAAATGATTTTTTTGCGATTCCGATTTTTCCTGCGCGTTCCTCTGCGCATTCTAAGATAGGTTCTGGCGACAGAATTCCAGAACTCAAAACAGGATTCTTGGAATTAAACCAAAAGATCCAAAATCGGCATAAGTCGGTGTAAGTCGGTTTATCCCGAAAAACTACTTTTTGCAGTGATCGTCGGATGAGAAAACTTCCTTCTGAAGAAAGATTAGGAATGATGAGAGAAGTAGGAGAACGCGGGTGGAATCTTCATTTGAGTTTCCGGATAGAAAAAGTCTTCATCGTCTGTCGATCTTAGGTTTTTCGAACTATCAGGGATTCCGTTTCGGCAAACTCCCGAGAATTGGAATTTGACGTTCGTACTTTCCAGGATTTCGCATCGAAATGGTTGTTTAAGGACGGAAAAGAGAAGTTCTAACATTTCTCTGAGGATTTTTGGAATTAGTTTCCATCGTGTCCTAAAGCGTAAATTAACTATTCACTAATACCTTCGACCTAGGATTAAGCGTATGTTAGTTGTGCTATAACTCTTTCGGTTTTTCGATACATTCTTGGACTTTTCCTGAACCTCTTTCCTTCCCAAATTTATCTTAATCAAATAACTCTTTTATTTTATTCACTTATCCAAAGCGTTAAAACTTGGGCCTTACATTACTACCCTCCAAAAAGAAAGTTTCGACCTCGAAACTTAAGGGTCAGTAAAAAGTTCTGGATACTGTTCCTTGATCTTTTCCTTCAGCTCCCACGTTGCATCGCCGGTGTCCTTGTTCCAAATAACCTTCACTAACTCGATCTCTTTACCCCTCAACTGCTTTACCCTTGTGTCACCAATGCTGATTGGCGGTGTCTCGAAAGACAAGTTATCCTTCAACTCAATGTCATCCAGCTCGATGACGTGCGTCGGATCAGCAATATACTTCCGCAGTTGTGACACATGGAATACACCGTGAATGTTTGATAGGAAAGGCGGTAGTGCGATCTGATAAGCTACCGGTCCTACACGACGAGTAATCTGATAAGGTCCAATGAACTTTGGCGTCAGCTTTCTTGACTTGATTGCTCGACCAACTCCTGTAGTCTGGGTAACTCGCAGAAACACATGATCTCCTTCTTCGAATTCCAGGGTTCTGCGCCTTTGATCTGCATAGCTCTTCTGTCTACTCTGAGAAGCCTTCATCTTCTCTCTGATCTGTTTAATCTTCTCAGTTGTCTGTTGCAGAAGTTCCGGTCCTACTAACAAATTCTCTCCATCTTGATACCAACATAAAGGCGTTCTACACTTGCGGCCATACAAAGCCTCATACGGTGCCATGCCTATGGTCGTATGAAAATTGTTGTTGTATGTGAACTCAATCAGTGGCAATAGGGTATCCCAACTGCCCTTGTTGTCTAACACGCAAGCTCGTAGCAAATCCTCCAATGATTGGATAGTTCTCTCAGTCTGTCCATCAGTCTGTGGGTGATAAGCAGAACTTAATCTCAGCCTCGTCCCCAAAGCCTCATGAAGAGCTTTCCACATATGTGAAGTAAGCTTCGGGTCTCGATCGGAAACAATGCTTGTTGGCACACCATGAAGTCGCACAATCTCAGCTTTATATATCTCTGATAGCTTCTCCACGTTGTACGTAGTTCTCACAGGTATGAAATGAGCCGACTTAGTCAATCGGTCCACGATTACCCAAATCGAATCATATCCTTTTTGAGTTCTTGGCAACGCCACGACAAAATCCATCGATATGCTATCCCATTTCCATTGAGGTACATCCAAGCTCTGTAGCATACTTGAAGATTTCTGATGTTCCACCTTCGCCTTCTGACAGATTAAACATGCAGCTACATATCCTGCCACTTGTCTCTTCATCCCTGGCCACCAAAAATTCACCTTCAAGTCCTGATACATCTTTTTCCTTCCAGGGTGAATGCTCAACTTGCTTTTGTGACCTTCGTCCATAATCAACCTCCTTAAGTCAGGGTTGTTAGGTACGCACACTCTATCCTTGCATCGCAGGATATTGTCACTCCCTACCTTGAATTCCGGGTCCTTACCCTGAATTACTAAATTCTTATTTTCCGAGTAAAAATTCATCTTGTAACTGTTGGTCTCGGATTTCTTCCATCAATCCATTGGTGATCTTGATCGTCCCAAACTTCAGTTCTCCCTCAGATGCTCTCACATCTAAGCTCAAATCTCAAAATTGTTCCAGCAGTTGCAGCTCCTTAACCATCATTGATGAGATATGCATCTTCCTGCTCAATGCATCAGTAACGACATTAGCCTTTCCAGGATGGTATTGTAAGGTAAAATCGTAATCCTTGAGAAATTCCATCCAGCGTCGTTGTCTCATGTTCAACTCCTTCTGGTCAAACAAGTACTTTAAGCTCTATGTCGTCCTGCTCGACCACTCGTGTCGGTTCTATGTTGGAAATAACATTGGTTGACGCTACGTGCAATTGCACAACCTTAACCACTTGATCCTTTACTTTTGTTCGTCCAAAAATTCTGCTTAAACTCAGTACACCTCTGGCATTCCAGAGTGAATGTTCAACCGGTCCTCGTGATCTCCACTCATGATTCAAAACTTAACTCGATCGCTCTATAACTCATAGACGAACTATTCCCTTGGAATCTACTAGTCCATTAACGTCGATTCCAACTTCGTAACTATCCTCATTCGCACCATGAAATCAATCTTCTACTTAGTCATCACTCAAAGTAAAACTCGACGTGAATCTTAATACCTTGTGCATCGCTAGACCCAATCCCTTTTAACATCCATTCATCAGCAACTTATAAGCTAATCACCATCTTAATATCTTACAATCCATTATTGTCATCTCCACTTTTTCGAGACTTCCCTTACTTGAACCATAAAACCAACCTTCACTTATTCACAACCCACTTTACAATTACCTAAAATCCTTAACACTTCCCCCCAAATCCGAACTTATTCCCTAGAAGATCAAACCATAGCTGTACCTCAGGAAACTTAACTAGTCATTTTATCATCCGATCCCTCAACATTCGGAGGTTTAACTACAATCATTAATGCCAACACCACTAAACCTCTGATTCGAACATGATTTTCACCTCCCAAGGTCAATCTTAACCCTTAAATCCTCACTTAACTTAGTGAAATTCACTTGCTAACCCCAGCATGCAATATCGGAATCCATAACAAAGTTCCATTCACTCTTAGACTCTAAGAAATTTGTCCACATATAACAACCTCAAGTATTAATCTTAATACTAACTCTTTATTTCCGTCACTAGATCGTCCTCCCATCAATCCGATACTTAGTCTCTCGATCAAAACCTGACAAACCTTGAGTCCTACGCACTTAAGACAAGAATTCATAGACTTAAAACCTAAACTTTCACCACGTTTGGACCTCAAATGTCCTTTAATTCTTCAATACTTCTTAAATGAATATCCATTTCTTAAACTATAACTCCTCCCCAAAGGAAATCAATTACTTAACAAAAACTTTACTTCCCGACTCCACTAAACCTCGATCCAATCAAATTAATCTTACCAATCCATCTATCAAAGTCCATTGCCAGTTCTGATTCCGAATATCACCCCCTCAATATTAAGTTGATCAGGCCTAATACATCGAAGGTGAAGATTTAGAAAAACCCACTGGAACAGTCAATGAGTTCTTAACATCCAGCAGTCACAAAGATCTTGATATTAAATCCTCAATGATGCCGCTACGGAACTACACGCTCTCGACATCATACATATACTATCCATAAGGAATCTCCCTGAGATTCATCCTTCAGCTTCTAGCTTCTTGTTAAACGCATCGGTGCAAAACTACTTTCTAGGCTTAACGTGTTATTCTAAACCTCGTGTAACTTCTATAGTTTAAACACGAGCATCGGTCAAATAAAGTATTATTAGGCGTAATAACTATAAAGTCAATGCTTAAACAATATAAGTAAAATAGGTGCGTTACATGTGCTACGAGAGTAATGAAGCGTATTATACTAGAATGAGAAAGAATAGTTAGAAGGTTACCATCGTTCTTGCGCTCTCCTCTGGTTAATCCCTCGGCTCCTTCACCGTCCATGATATAAACCCTTCCTTCAGCAGCAGGGCGCTTTCCCCTTACGGTGTTAACAAACGGCTCAACCTTGGGTGTCTTGCAGTTGTTGGCCAGATGTCCTGGTAGATCACACTTGAAACACCTCGGCTTCCCCTTCGGGCATTTCGTGGAGTAGTGCCCAATCTCCCCGCATCTGTAACATGACACTTGTTTCTTTTCCCCTCTGACCATGGCAGGAAGCTTGCCCTTCATCTTGTTGTCAGACGGTCCTGCCTGGAACGTCCTACAGTTTACAGCCAAATGTCCACGTTGTTTGCACTTGCAGCATTTTGGTCCAGTCATTGGGCACTGAAAGGCGTAGTGTCCAAGTCTCCCACAACGGTAGCATGTCACAGCCTCCTGGAAATTAGTTGCGGTCGTTAACTTGCGTGATCCTGGGGTAGGGTCTCTTCCCTCGGGATGCTGGTATGGCTTCCACTGCCGGTACTCCTGTGGATCTGACCTCACTGGTCCTCCAGCTCCAGCTCGATCCAATCCACTATGCTGGTACTTGGACGCCTCGACTAGCGGTTGAGGTCGTTCACGTGCAGCCTCCTCAGCGCGTCTGTAAGCGTCCTCAGCAGCCTGATTCATCATTGCCTCAATCATGGTAGCTATTGCCTTTGCCATCCTGTCAGGGCTTACCATCCTATGCTTAGTCAAACAAACAGTTAGTACCCATCACAAGATAGTCTCTGGCACAACTATACAATATGATCAAGCAATAACTTCAATCAATTCTAAGCGAGAAATCGCTTGGCAGACAATCAATTTTTACTCTTTGCAGAGTCACACAACCTAGCACAGAAGACCTATTCCCCAAAGACTCCCGAAAGACTCGACAAGCTCTGATACCACAATGTAACACCCCGATTTCGGTGGCGTCACTTTAGTAACCAAAGAAATAACTTAAGCGGAAAAACGTGAATTATTTTTTTTTGATAATGTAAGTAAAGACAGAAAGAGATGAAACTCTAAAACGAAGATAACATAACTAATATACAATATGATTACAGCCCCCACTGTAAGTTGTAAACCACGTCACGAGTAAACCTCCAGTGACGGAAAGTAAAAGAGAGTAACGCCCGTAGGCAAAAGTACAAACCAAGGTAAAAATACTGTGTCCGCAACACTAAACCTCAAAATCTGAGAACAAGTTGGCCCAGCGGCCTAAGAAAAGACCCCCTAAATCCAACCAGCTCTCTGTGATCTCCATAGGAAACCACACAAAAAGCTACCGGTAGGAAACTACCCTGTCCCCAAAACTGAAGCATGACGGTCAGAGCATCGACACTACTCCTACACTAATCCCATCTCGAGTAAGTCGCTCGGTGGCCAGCGGGGTCGACCACCCCTGAACCGTAGTCCTCCTGATCAAGCTTCTTCAACCTAGTTTCCCCTGAAGGGTGAACCATCGTGAACCGGTCCGCCATACTCAACTGACAATGGCGTAGTCCGCCCAAACACACACAAAAGACGCGAGGGTCAACTCCAAAGAATTATATAAATAATAAAACCAGATATATAGGATAATAATTATTTAGCCTCTCAGGCTTATAAGTTTAGGGATAACATCCTAGGGTTGCATATTTCACAATGAATATAAAAGATCATAATAACAAGTAGCATGCCTCAAATAGGATAAACAGGTACCAATCACACTCAGCAACTAAGTCAGCATGTATGTTGCATGAAATGCAATGCTGGGTAACAAAATGCATTCCGGAAGAAGGATGGACACCATCGAGTCAGCCCTAACACCGGCCAAAGTGGGACCATTCCGCTCGGGCGTCTCTTACACCACACAAAAGTAGTCAGATCAGCAGTAAACCCGTAGGTCTGCCATTCCGTCTGCTACTGAGGACCATCGTAGTGTCCTAAATATGGAAATCCGGGTCTTATGACCATTTTGGAATCCACCGAGGTCCGGTAATCCGCCGTGTATTAACCTCAAAATGAGTGCATGAATGCAAGTGATTAGCCAAACAACGTCTCCGACCTCACTCGACACGTCGTCACGTGTTCTAGCTAACTTATTGTCTCTAAAAAAACCTACACTAAGGCAAACGTCGATTCTGCGACAAAATGAATTAATCAAAAGAAGAAGAAGATACTTTGGAACTCATGGTTCCCGGCTAAACTTTAGATAGCCAATCAATAAACTGCTCATCGAGCGAAAAGGTACCGAAGTACTTGGAAACTTATAGTCTCCGGCTGAACTTTAGATAGCCAAACATTAAACTGCTCATCGAGCGAAAAAGTATAAGCATACTCGGAAACTTGTAAGTTTCCTCAAGACTTGGACTCGACGACACTTCTCATATTTCCCAAACTAATATTCATGCTCTAAGCTCTTATCTAAGGGTATCATTATTGTTCAAAGGATTTAGAAATTGATTAATGTCTTATGAGTTTTCCGTGATAAAATAGTTTTCATTTTAATCTTATAATACTTCCTAAGAGTTTTTAGAGATCCCATAATCTCAAATAATTCCCTGAGAAGGTCTCGATCCATTAAAACATAACAAGGTCCGAACTCCGTTCGTCCTTTAAAACTTTCTCAAAATCTCATAAAAATTTGGCATGACCTGCCCGTAATCCTCACTCCTCAGAATCTCAGGTACAAGTGGAATAGCATAAATAAAACAGCTCAGTCAAAAGCATAAACAGCATATTCCAACACATCCTAAGTTAACCATGTAGCACGTAGCATGTGAATCATTTAGCACACAATATCATGGCATCAAGTACTCAACAAGTTCGGCCGAAGCCTCAGAAATCATTTCAGACATTTAGCAATTAGGTGCATAACACATAAATCAAGTCGAATTTCATCGACACCTAAAGCATTATCTAGTAATTCAGAGAGTAGCCCTCACCTGTAACTCCTCCAGCGTTTTCCTCACAACCTCCTTCACGTTCCTCGCCTTGATCTCCAGGAAACTCCTCAAAAGAACCTTAAGCCAAAATCACAGAAATCAACACATTGAATCAGAAACTCAGCAAGCAATAAGTCCTAGGGTTACACGGTACATTACAAACTCTGTGGTACGACAATCTAACGCGTTAAGACAAGTTTTCGAAAAAGTCGGATTTCCTCCCCCCTTGGTATAGCTCTCGGCCACTTTCCTTAATTGGGAGGGTCGATTTTTCTTCGATCAAACTTGGTTCCTAGGTTAACATACGCCGTAACTAAGACGGTTCTAAGCTCGGAAAAATTTTCGGATCGAAAACTGATATAGGGGCAGTTTGGTCATTATTTTTAGCTCAGAATTTCAAAATTGGATTTTTGAAAAACAAATTGGATGGGGACGTCCACAACGACGTTTATGACGACAAATCCTACTAGCACTAAGCCAAGTCGATAGATTAGAGCGTAAAGGTTGCGACTTTGCCGAAAAATGGGTATTTAGGGTAGAAATTGATCCCGGCGGCATTTCGTCGACATTTGACAAAATCTAATCCGCAGAACACGCTCAGGAGCATGCAGGGAAGAAGTTTAGACGCTGAAATCAGCTGATTTGAACAGTTTTTCAAAAACCTCAAAATTTTGAACTCAGAAAGTCGCAGGAGAAATGGACAGAAACGACGATTCGAAGGAGAGTATAGATTACCTACCTCGAGGTCTTCGATTAGTGACGATCGGTGAAGCAAACGGGCAAGAAACGACGAAGATCCGGATCTCTCTCTCTCTCTAGGAACTCGCGGTTTTGGGGGTGGGGAAAATGGGTTTTTTTTTTGCAAAAAATCTAATTTTCAAGCTATTTATAGGTTTTGGAAAAAAACGGAAAAATGATTTTTTTGCGATTCCGATTTTTCCTACGCGTTCCTCTGCGCATTCTAAGATAGGTTCTGGCGACAGAATTCCAGAACTCAAAACAGGATTCTTGGAATTAAACCAAAAGATCCAAAATCGGCATAAGTCGGTGTAAGTCGGTTTATCCCGAAAAACTACTTTTTGCAGTGATCGTCGGATGAGAAAACTTCCTTCTGAAGAAAGATTAGGAATGATGAGAGAAGTAGGAGAAAGCGGGTGGAATCTTCATTTGAGTTTCCGGATAGAAAAAGTCTTCATCGTCTGTCGATCTTAGGTTTTTCGAACTATCAGGGATTCCGTTTCGGCAAACTCCCGAGAATTGGAATTTGACGTTCGTACTTTCCAGGATTTCGCATCGAAATGGTTGTTTAAGGACGGAAAAGAGAAGTTCTAACATTTCTCTGAGGATTTTTGGAATTAGTTTCCATCGTGTCCTAAAGCGTAAATTAACTATTCACTAATACCTTCGACCTAGGATTAAGCGTATGTTAGTTGTGCTATAACTCTTTCGGTTTTTCGATACATTCTTGGACTTTTCCTGAACCTCTTTCCTTCCCAAATTTATCTTAATCAAATAACTCTTTTATTTTATTCACTTATCCAAAGCGTTAAAACTTGGGCCTTACACGAGACCCCAGGGTCCCTCGCCCAGGAGCGCTGGCCTAAGGCGAGGAGCGGACCAGGGACTTGGGCCTTCATCCCGGAGGCCCAACTGGCCCATTAGAATGATTTAGAGGCGCTAAGCCAAACTCCCCCAACTATAAATAGGAGAGGAATACCAGTTGTAAAGGGCTCTTAGCTCATTTGAGAAATAAAAACTTGAAATTCAGTTACACTCTCTCTCTAAGCGGTTACGCTTTCATTCTCTTTAGGAATCTCACATCACGTTCCTTGCACATTAGATACTATACCTCATCTCAATGTTCATGAAGGAACAAGTTTAAAGGAAAGAAATACAAATTTATTAGATAATTTCAAATCATGATTTCTTTACACATGTGTCTTACTTTACTTGTTCCCTTATAAAAATCTAATTTATCCTCTTCTCCACCGGCACAGTTTGAACCTGAAATTAACAAAAACCAAATTATGATATTCTAAATTAGAAGCTCAAACGTTGATAGACACACTTGAAGGTGCGAAAAACACTAGAAAGGGGGGGTTTGAATAGAGTTTTTGAATCTCGGATATACTTTTTGGCTTTTTCAAAACTCAAAGATAAAAACTAAGTGCTGAAAGATAGGAAGTAAAGCACACGAGTATTTTATCCTGGTTCACTTGAGATAAAAGCTCATGCTAATCCAGTCCACCTGTGAAGGTGATTTCTTCCTTCTTCTGATGAAGGCAATCCACTAAAATCAATGAGTGTTACAACTGCACTTTGCAATCTGCTAAGTGACTAACAGTACACTGATTTTCTCACTAGTATCCTCTTAAGAAGCTGATCTACCGATCCTCTTAAGACTAGCTAAATACTGAATCAACCTTGATTCAGTCCTCTCAAGATCCGACCAACCTTGGTCTCTTGATGAACTTTACAATATGATGTAAAAGGTTTCGGGTTTACAAAGAGTGCTTCTAACAAGCGAATAGTAAACTCAGAAGTTTAAGAACAGTGAAGAAATAATGCTAAGAGAATGGTTCGTATATATTGAATATTTTCAGCAGAGTTTCTTAGCCAATTTCTTCTTTCTTCAGCCTTTATATATATACTCCAACACTTGTGATGTAGCCGTTGCTAGGGTTTATCCGTTGGAGTGGCAATTCTGTAATATCAGACTGCTAGGCTGTACAAGGTAGGTGGCGGACAGACTGAGACTTGTACGACGTTGTACTGTGATAGCGACCTGTCCTTTCACCAGTTGACTTGTGATGAAGGAGCTTCAGATGAACGTTGATGAAGCTTCTGATCATCGTCAGATTGAAGCTTGGAGTCTTCTGACCATGCAACCTCTGCTTCTGAACGAGTTCCTCAGAACTTCTGATCGTCCGAGCTAGAATAGCCTGAATCTTCAGAACCAACTTCTTGCAAGTCTTCAGAACTTGAGTCTTCTGCTTCTGGACCGTTCCACTGGAACATCTGGTCTTCAGAACTTCTGACTTGAGTTCTTCAGATCTTCTTGAGAGCTTCCATCTTCAGAGCTTCTGAAGTATTTGCCACTGTTCAGAACGAACAAGATAGATTAAATAGCTCTCTTTTTAGTAACCCTTGGTTCTTCTTCTTCTGAACGAATAGGCTTGGGTCAGATTCAGAACCTGTTTGTCACAACTTAAAAAGACAAACGTTAGGGTACCACAATTGTTCATCATCACAAACCTTAATTATAATCATCAAAACATAGAGATGCAACCACTGATCAAACCTTGATCTTACAATCTCCCCCTTTTTGATGATGACAAAACAAGTATTTTGATAAACAATTTTTACACAATAAACTGAATACACAAGAGAGAAAAGATCAGAGAATAAACTTATCCTTGTGTAACAGTTTGCTATGCTCTTTCTGAGTCTGGGACAGCACCTGTTTCTGAGCTAGGGTCTCCCCCTGACTCCCCCTGAATCTATGACTTGATGAATTTGTGAAGATTCTAGATTCGGAGTCTGGTTATGTGATCAGAATTTACGCTTGAAGAGATGTATACTCATCAGCAGTGATGGTTTCAGAACTTAGCGTATCTCTCATAATAACATAGAGTCTTGTCCAGATATAATTGGAATAAAGCGTTAGAAGCAAGATTAGTTCAAAATGTATTCCTTATCTGAGACGCTTGACATTATCTATGTGATATAAGTATTGATACTTATTCTCCTCTACTGGTTTTATGTAATATAAAAATTTATCAAAACCAATTTATTATGTACTCCCCCTTTTTGTCATAATCAAAAAGAGTGAAAAACACAATCAACAATAGCAATAATAGAGAAGTGATGCAAATAAGATAGGGTATTATTATTGATTGGAGAAAAAGTACAAAGGATCGAGAGGAAAGAAGAAGACTAAGCCTAGACAAACAGAAAAGCTCGAGAATTCTTCATGGAGAGAAGGTGAAGATGGAGAGGACGAATGTCCTTATCAATGGAGGCTAACTGAGTAGCCAAATCTTCCTTCAAGGCAACATTCTCCTGGACAGCCTCTGGATCCGCGTCATGATGATCTTCCTCATATTCCAGAAGCATGCAAATGCCCTGGAGCTGAGCTTCGATGTCCTCCTGGCGATTGGTCAGACGGAGGAGATCATTCAGAACATCTTGAAGGTTCTGAAGACAGTGAGTCTGATGAGAAGTGAGCCAACAGGTCAGAAGATACTCAATCTTCTCAAGAGCTTGAGAGATCTGAGAGGAAGAAAGATTCACACTCCATGGAAAGACTTGGTCAAATACCAAAGTCTTGAGTTCAGAAATTAAGTCGACAGAAGTCATTCTTGAACTAGGGAGAATGGAACAGAATGATAAGGAAGTGAATTGCGTTGTGATGGAGAAGAGGGATTGCGGAGATTATAAGGAAAAAAGGTAACAGAAAATCATGCATAAAACTTATCAAATCATAAAGGCATGTGAGTTACTAAATGGACGGTGCATAGAATCAGATAAGAATAATTAAGCACTGTCAACATAAAATAAATGCAGTCATAACAATTAAATGTATGCATGATAGAGATGAGGAATTCAAGGCTTGGAAGAGGAGGGAAGGTTGGCCATTAGGTACTGCATGATTGCTTCCATTTTGCCTGAGGACTCTTGAATTTGCTTGCTTTGCTCATTCTGAATACGTCCTTGTTCCTCAACCATCTGAAATAACCTCTGCTGATCATTCTGAATTCTGTCAATGCGGGCAGCAAGAACTTCAACTTCTGGAGCTGGATCAGATGTAGGAACTTCTGGAGCTTGAACATGAGGAGCAACTTCAGCCTCTGATGACATTGCAATAGCAGCTTGAATTGGCCCTTGCTTCTAAACTTCATCAGCATCTGCATCTTCCAGAATGACTATGCCATCTGAGCTTTCTTCTTCTTCCTCTGCTGATACCATCACAGCATCTTCTGAGGTGCATTCAGAGACAACACATGGTCTTTCAGCCATAGCTCTTCTCAAGGGTTCACAGACCTTGTGTAGCACTCTCTGCCTCTGCGCATAGGCCCTTTCGGATGCATCATGAACTCTTAGTCTTTTCTCCCTGCTAAGTTTCTTCTGAAGTTCATGACCTTTGCCTCCTGACCATCTCTCAAATGCAGACCATAGACTATCAACAAAGGAAGCATCAAACTGATTATCAGTTACCTGATAAAGCCAGTTCAGCCTTCTGGTGGCCTCTTCAGAAAACTCCTGAATGAGTTGAGGAAGATTCTGAGGAAGGAAAAAGGTGGCCAGGGTCAGAACAGGCTGAGGAGTTCTGGCAGCATTGGAACTTGAAGCATTTGATTCATCCATGTTCTCTGAGAGAGTGGAACCAATCTCATGAACCTTCTCTACGCCTGAGTGATCTGATTCATCCATATACTCAGCTTCAGAAATAGTATCTGGCCTTTGCCTTGAGGTGACAGTCTTCTCAGGTGAAGTGAAACTCAGATCCTGTGAGTTGACTGCTGAGTAGTTAGACAAAGACACGTAGGAGGTCTCAGCAGCATCTGGAATCCGATCTTCAAAATTGGAAGCAATTTGTTGAAGAGGCTTTACATTGAAAGGCGGCTCAAGGATCTGGACATCATCATCTTCCTTTTCTTTCTCAGCAGGGATCTCACCAGTTTGGGTTATGAGAAAGGTGTGTGGAGTGGATGCTGGCTTGGGAGTGAATTGCTCAACTAAGGTTTTTAGAGTTGCCTCACTTTGAATAATGCCTTGAATGAAGGAATTGAAAGGAGGTACTGGTTCAGATGGGATGGATGTGGAAGAGGTGTAAATTGGAATGGAAGGGATGGCTGTGGTAGCTGTTTGGATGGTTGAAGTAGGAGCTTGAGGTTCAGCTTGTGTGTGAGTTTGTGTTTCAGGTTGAGTGGGTGCTGTTTGGGTTAAGGTAGGCATGGAAGTAGATATAGGCAGGGGTTGTTCAGGTATAACTACTAAAGCAGAATTAGAATTAATGCTTTCAGTAATTACCTTACTGGGGCTTCTGATGGGTGAGGTTCTGGTGAGACTAGCAGCCCTTGCTGGATCAGAAGTGCGTTTAGATCTTCTTTCTCTCTGTACTTCTGAAGTTGGTTCAGATGCTTGTTCTGCAACTGTCTCTTTCTGCTGAAGGGGACCTTTCAGAGGCAGCTTTCTTCTTCTTACCAAGTGTACCTCATCAGAATCTGTGGATTCTTCAGCCTCTGAGGAGTCTCTTATACCCTGAATCACATTCTGGATGATCTCATGGTCATCCTGCTCATCTTCCTCTTCCTCAAGAATGATTTTGCGTCTCTTAGCCCGAGGTCTGTCTTCATCTTCAGTCTCCTCACTTGAGGGGTCTACCCATGTGTCTTCTGAGCTTTCAGAATCAGACATTCGTTGTTGTTGATCTGAGGTTCTCTTCAAAGGCTTTTCAGGGGATGGTTCCCTGATGATCACAGTCTTGGAAGCAGCCTTCTTCTTTGCAGGTTCCTCTATCAGAATCCCTTTGCCCTTAGGATCTGAGGGCTTGCTGCTTGTTGCTCTCCTGGATTTCCTGGTAGTCAGCTTAGGATGACTTTCAGGAAGAGTGTTAACAAATTCTGTAAGGGTGATAGGATCTCCTTGTCTTCTGAGCATCCTTACATATTCCAGAATGCATGCTGGATTGTCCTTCTTGGACCAAATGGGAAAGTCATCAATGGGGTAATTTCTCCCACGAACTTCATCAGAGGTATCTTCTTTGGGAGCAACTTTAATCTTCTCAATGATCTGCATTTTCTTCAGCTTTGTGCCATTGAGAGCATCACCAACTGTCATGGCCAGATCTTCGTGAAGTCCAAGATCTGATAGAGTCTTGACAAGCTTATTTTGGACGAAGATGTCTGACAGCAGCCTTCCATACGGAATATAAGAGATGAATCTTTTGTTCTCAGAACCAGTTGTGGTCCTTGATTTTTCAACACACTCCTTCAGATAATTGAAAAGTAGGAATGGCAGACAAATAAGCTCACCAGTTGAAATGTAATACATGATTACCTTCTGAGTTGCATTCAGGTAATCAGTTCCTCCAGTTCTGGGGTGAATACAGTGCATGAAGATCTTTTGCCAAATCTTCATCTCAGACTTTAAGTCCTTAATGTTGTACTTGGTTTTCTCGTAAGACCAGTTATCATAGAGCGCCTTGTTGACCACGGTCCTCATTCCAGCAACATTTGCTTCAACATTCTTGATCCTTTTTCCCTGCTGAAACTCCATACCCAGCAGTTTTGCTATAGATTCTTCAGAGATCACAATTTTCTTGTCCAGTACATGGGAGACGACGTAGCAGTCGTTGCAAACTGCATTCTTCCAGAACTCGACAACCAATTTGTGATAGATTGGACCAACGAGCCTGTTGAAGTACCCAGACCATCCTTGCAACTCGACTTGGTTCCTAATATCAAACCCATGTTGAGCAAGATTATCAAAATCAACTCTTGCTTCGCAGCACACACTCAGTTCTTCCACTTTCTTTGCACAGGTGACAACATTTGGTGCATTCAGAATCTTCTGTGCTTCCTCAAATCTTTGTTTCTCTTGATCTTTGGCAGTTTGTGTGGTAGAAGCAGAAACATTCGCCTTAGGTTTCCTTGATTTGCCCATGATTCTTAGAGATGGAGGTTTAGGGTTCAGAGAGAAAGGGGAAATGTTGGAGGAAGAAATATGAATGAATGCAATGCACACGAATAGTTTCAAAATCGTAAGTGTAAGTGAGTGGGAGATCGTGTGTGACAGTGCATATAGTGGGTTTAATGGTAACCGTTGACAGTTTTTCTAAGAAATTAAAGGCAAAATCAACGGTTATAAAATATATAGTCTGAAAATAGCATAGTAGAGGAGAGTAGACATCATCATTATAGCAGATATACCACGCGACTCAAGGAACTATGTCACAAATGAAGTGACACGTGTATTGTTGTCTACCACGGAAGTTTAACCAGTGGGTTAAGTGCTTCTGATCGAGTAACTTCTGAAAAGGGTAACATCTGATGACTTCAGAGGTACCATGGTCAGAAGTTCTGAAGAAAACCTTACTCTGGACAAAAATCCATGTTCAGGTTTTCAAGAATGAATAAAAACCTATCTTCTGCCAAGGGCTTAGTAAAGATATCTGCCCACTGATGGTCAGTATCAACATACTCTAATGATAGAGTGCCCTTCTGAACATGATCACGAATATAATGATACTTTACCTCTATATGCTTTGCTCTTGAGTGTAGAATGAGATTCTTGCTGAGTGAAATAGCAGCTGTGTTGTCACAGTAGATGGGAACTTTCTTCAAAGACAAGCCATAATCTTCTAGATGATTCTTCATCCATATGGTTTGTGTGCAGCAAGTGGCAGCTGAAACATATTCTGCTTCTGCAGTTGATAGAGCAATTGTGTTCTGTCTCTTGCTTGACCATGTGACAAGATTTGATCCAAGGAAGTGGCAGCTTCCAGAAGTGCTTTTCCTTTCCACTCTATCTCCAGCAAAGTCAGCATCACAAAAACCTGAAAGTGTATACTCTGATGTTTTTCTATACATCAAGCCAAGGTTAGTAGTTCCTTTCAGATATTTGAGGATCCTCTTAACAGCAGTTAAGTGAGTCTCTCTAGGATCTGATTGGAATCTAGCACAGAGATGCACACTAAACAATATATCAGGTCTAGATGCAGTTAAGTAAAGAAGAGAGCCTATCATTCCACGATAGAGCTTCTGACAAACCTTAGAGGAAACTTCCTCTTTCTCAAGAATGCATGTTGGATGCATTGGAGTCTTTGAGATGTTGCAGTCACTCATGTTGAACTTCTTCAGAAGTTCCAGGGTGTACTTCTTCTGATGGATGTAGGTGACTCCTGGTCGTTGATCTATTTGAATTCCCAGGAAGTATTTAAGTTCTCCCATCATGCTCATTTCAAATTCAGCCTGCATTAACTTAGAGAATTCCTTGCATAAGGAGGGATTAGCAGAACCAAAAATGATATCATCAACATAAATCTGAACTATAAGAATGTCATTCTTATAGGTTCTGCAGAAAAGAGTATTGTCACCTTTACCCCTTACAAACTCATTCTGTAGAAGAAAGGAGCTGAGCCTTTCATACCACGCTCTGGGAGCTTGTTTCAATCCATAGAGTGACTTCTTGAGCTTGTAGACATGCTCTGGATGTTTGTTGTCTTCAAAGCCTGGAGGTTGCTTGACATACACTTCTTCTGAAATGTAGCCATTGAGGAAGGCACTTTTGACATCCATCTGATGGAGAATGATGTTGTGATTTACTGAGAAGGAAATCAGTAGCCTTATAGCTTCAAGCCTTGCTACAGGAGCAAAGGTCTTAGTGTAATCAATTCCCTCTTGTTGACTGTAGCCTTGAGCTACCAGTCTTGCCTTGTTTCTTGTTACTTCTCCTTTTTCATTCAGCTTGTTTCTGAATACCCACTTGGTTCCTATGACATGGAAACCTTTAGGTTTAGGCATTAAGGTCCATACATCATTCTTGGTGAACTGATCTAGCTCTTCTTGCATTGCTTGAATCCAGCCTTTGTCTTCAAGAGCTTCATCAACTGATTTCGGCTCAATGAGAGACACAAATCCCTTCAGACTCAGAAGAGTCTCTTCTGAAGGTTTGAGCATAGACCTGGTTCTGACGGGAGCATCTTTGTTGCCAATGATCAGTTCTTCTGGTTGAGAAGCAACTATTCTTTTCTTCTTCTGAAGTTGATCAGAAGTTGTGGGAACATCTTCAGATGCTTCTGCCTCTGAAGCAACATCCTCTGGGCTTTTCATTGGTTGATTTGCTTTTGAACAATCAATGCTTAAATCTGCAAATCTTTCAAACAGCTTTGACTTTTCTGAGCCAAGCTTATCATCAAATCTAATCTGGATAGATTCCTCAACAGTTTGATGAATAATATTATAAATTCTAAAACCTTTAGATCTTTCAGAATAACCAAGAAAATAACATTTTAAAGCTTTAGAATCGAATTTACCCAATTGTTCCTTGGTGTTGAGCATGTAGCAACAAGTTCCAAAAGGATGGAAGTAAGAAATATCAGGTTGCCTTCCTTTGCATAGCTCATAAGGAGTTTTCTCCAGAATTGGTCTAATGGAGATTCTGTTCTGAATGTAGCATGCAGTGTTGATTGCCTCTGCCCAGAAGTGCTTGGCCATACTTGATTCTTGCATCATGGTGCGAGCCATCTCCTGAAGAGTTCTATTCTTTCTTTCAACTACTCCATTTTGTTGAGGAGTGCGAGGACAAGAGAAGTTATGGGAGATTCCTTGAGAGTTGAATAAATCTTCAAAAGCTTTGTTCTCAAATTCTCCACCATGGTCACTTCTAACAGTAATCACGGAAGATTGAAACTCCTTCTGAACTTAGGTAATGAAGTTGGTAAACACAGTATGTGTTTCATCTTTGTGCCTTAGGAACTTTACCCATGTCCACCTGCTATAATCATCTACAATGACTAACCCATACTTCTTTCCTCCAATGGATTCAGTTTTCACTGGTCCAAAGAGATCAATGTGAAGTAGCTCAAGGGGCCTTGTTGTAGATACTACATTCTTTGCTTTAAAAGGCTTCTTGGTGAATTTACCCTTCTGACAAGCTTCACATAGAGCCTCTGATGAATACTTCAGATGAGGCAATCCTCTGACGAGATTTAGCTTGCTAAGTTGAGAAATTTTTCTGAGACTTGCATGTCCTAGACGTCTGTGCCAGATCCATTGCTCATCATTAACTGACATGAGACACTTGACCTTCTGAGATAGCAGTTCAGAAGATCTGATCTTGTAAATATCATTTTTTCTCTTCCCAGAAAATAAAACGGATCCATCTGTTTGACTAACAGCTTTGCATCCGGTTTGATTGAAGATCACATCGTAACCTTTGTCAGCAATTTGGCTTATGGAGAGCAAGTTGTGAAATAATCCTTCCACCAGAAGTACATCATTGATAACTGGAATTTTTCCATCTCCTATGGAACCTTTTCCAATAATTTTTCCCTTCTTGTTTCCTCCAAAGCCAACGTCCCCTCCTGACTTAAGCGGTGTCAGTTCTTGGAATATAGACCTTGTGCCCGTCATGTGTCGCGAGCATCCACTGTCCAGGTACCATGACAGGTGTCTTAACTGAGCTGCATAAGATGTCTGCAACAGGAATAATTTTTGTTTTAGGTACCCATATCTTGGGTCCTTTCTTGTTAGTTTTCCCAGAAGTTCTTGGAACTTTAGGTGCAACAGGAGGATAATGCAGAGGAGCTTGAGTGTAATATTTAGACATATCAAGTTTAAACCTCCCCTTTGGTATCACCACCTTTGGTGTAACCTTTTCTGGAATGACAGTGCCAGCGGGAACGAAATGTTTATGCAAGGGTTCGCGTTTGGGCTCAGATGACTTATCTTTCATGGATTGAAAGTAGCCAAGGCCATTGTTCCCATTTCTGCTCATGCCATAGATCATTGAAGCCATAAGACTTCTGTCTATGCCCTTTGCAAGGAACTTTTGAAACGCTTTCTCATATTTTGTCTCATACTTAACATCAGATGATGCAAGTTGATCTTCTAGCACATCATTTTTAGCACGAAGAACAGCATTGTCATTAACAAGAATATAGTTTTCATCCATGAGTTCAGAGACTGACTTCTCATGAACTTCTATAGAACTGGTTTTAGCAGCATATTTCTTTTTGAGCTCTTTATGCTTATTTAGCAGAATATCATGTTTCTTCATTATTTCAGATAAGGCAGTTCTTAACTCAGATAGAGAAAAGTTAGAGAATACCTCATCATCATTCTCAGAGTCTGAATCATCTTCTGAAGCTCCAGCACCTCTGCTAGTGGTAGCCATTAGAGCCTCCACAGCTTCATCTTCTTCTGATTCAGCTTCATCAGAATCAGTTTCATCAAAGGTAATGAGAGCTTTCTTCTTGAAGACTTTTCTTGGTCTCTTATCCTTCTTAAGCTTGGGACAGTCACTTTTGTAGTGCCCAGATTCCTTGCACTAGAAGCAAGTGACTTCCTTTCCAGATGACTTCTTCTGACCAGATGAAGATTCATATCTTCCTGAACTTTTCTTTGGTCCTTTGCCTTTGCTATGTCTGTTCTTCCAGAGTTTGCTTAACCTATTTGTGAAAAGAGACAGCTCTTCATCATCAGACGCATCTGACAGCTCTTCAGATGAATTTTCTTCTTCTGCCTGATAGGCTTTTTCTTTGTCAGACTTTGACTTAAGAGCAATAGACTTGTCTTTCTTCTGAGGCTTGTCTCCTTTGAGTTCAATCTCATGGCTTCTGAGATGACTCACGAGCTCTTCTAACTTCAAGGAGTTCAAATTTCTGGAGAGTTTCAGTGCAGTGACAAAAGCTCTCCACTCCTTAGGAAAACTTCTGATAATCTTCTTGACATGATCACCAGTAGAGTAGCCCTTGTTTAGCACTCTGATTCCAGCAATCAGAGTTTGAAACCTTGAGTACATCTCCTCAATGGTTTCACCAGATTCCATCTTAAACTGCTCATATTGATGTATGAGAGCAAGAGCCTTGGTTTCCTTGACCTCTTCATTTCCTTCATGCGTCATGACCAAGGAGTCAAAGATGGATTTTGCAGTTTCTTTGTCAGAGATCTTCTCATACTCAATATATGATATTGAGCTGAATAGCATGGACTTCGCCTTGTGATGATCCTTAAAACGTTTCTTCTGAGCGTCAGTCATTTTAGAACGAGGGATCTTCACACCTGAAGCATCTACTGGATCAGTATAGCCTTCAATGACCATATCCCAGAGATCTGGGTCAGTGCCAAGGAAATAACATTCTATTCTATCTTTCCAGTACTCAAACTTTTCACCATCAAAGATTGGTGCTCTGAGTTGATTGTTGTTGTTGTTGTTGTCAGCGGAAGTATTGGCTTGGGCCATTGCTTGTTTTTCACACAAGGTTCTGGATCAGTGAACACTGTTAGGTGTTAAAATCAGAACCGGAGCTCTGATGCCAATTGAAGGTGCGAAAAACACTAGAAAGGGGGGGTTTGAATAGAGTTTTTGAATCTCGGATATACTTTTTGGCTTTTTCAAAACTCAAAGATAAAAACTAAGTGCTGAAAGATAGGAAGTAAAGCACACGAGTATTTTATCCTGGTTCACTTGAGATAAAAGCTCATGCTAATCCAGTCCACCTGTGAAGGTGATTTCTTCCTTCTTCTGATGAAGGCAATCCACTAAAATCAATGAGTGTTACAACTGCACTTTGCAATCTGCTAAGTGACTAATAGTACACTGATTTTCTCACTAGTATCCTCTTAAGAAGCTGATCTACCGATCCTCTTAAGACTAGCTAAATACTGAATCAACCTTGATTCAGTCCTCTCAAGATCCGACCAACCTTGGTCTCTTGATGAACTTTACAATATGATGTAAAAGGTTTCGGGTTTACAAAGAGTGCTTCTAACAAGCGAATAGTAAACTCAGAAGTTTAAGAACAGTGAAGAAATAATGCTAAGAGAATGGTTCGTATATATTGAATATTTTCAGCAGAGTTTCTTAGCCAATTTCTTCTTTCTTCAGCCTTTATATATATACTCCAACACTTGTGATGTAGCCGTTGCTAGGGTTTATCCGTTGGAGTGGCAATTCTGTAATATCAGACTGCTAGGCTGTACAAGGTAGGTGGCGGACAAACTGAGACTTGTACGACGTTGTACTGTGATAGCGACCTGTCCTTTCACCAGTTGACTTGTGATGAAGGAGCTTCAGATGAACGTTGATGAAGCTTCTGATCATCGTCAGATTGAAGCTTGGAGTCTTCTGACCATGCAACCTCTGCTTCTGAACGAGTTCCTCAGAACTTCTGATCGTCCGAGCTAGAATAGCCTGAATCTTCAGAACCAACTTCTTGCAAGTCTTCAGAACTTGAGTCTTCTGCTTCTGGACCGTTCCACTGGAACATCTGGTCTTCAGAACTTCTGACTTGAGTTCTTCAGATCTTCTTGAGAGCTTCCATCTTCAGAGCTTCTGAAGTATTTGCCACTGTTCAGAACGAACAAGATAGATTAAATAGCTCTCTTTTTAGTAACCCTTGGTTCTTCTTCTTCTGAACGAATAGGCTTGGGTCAGATTCAGAACCTGTTTGTCACAACTTAAAAAGACAAACGTTAGGGTACCACAATTGTTCATCATCACAAACCTTAATTATAATCATCAAAACATAGAGATGCAACCACTGATCAAACCTTGATCTTACAATCTCCCCCTTTTTGATGATGACAAAACAAGTATTTTGATAAACAATTTTTACACAATAAACTGAATACACAAGAGAGAAAAGATCAGAGAATAAACTTATCCTTGTGTAACAGTTTGCTATGCTCTTTCTGAGTCTGGGACAGCACCTGTTTCTGAGCTAGGGTCTCCCCCTGACTCCCCATGAATCTATGACTTGATGAATTTGTGAAGATTCTAGATTCGGAGTCTGGTTATGTGATCAGAATTTACGCTTGAAGAGATGTATACTCATCAGAAGTGATGGTTTCAGAACTTAGCGTATCTCACATAATAACATAGAGTCTTGTCCAGATATAATTGGAATAAAGCGTTAGAAGCAAGATTAGTTCAAAATGTATTCCTTATCTGAGACGCTTGACATTATCTATGTGATATAAGTGTTGATACTTATTCTCCTCTACTGGTTTTATGTAATATAAAAATTTATCAAAACCAATTTATTATGTACTCCCCCTTTTTGTCATAATCAAAAAGAGTGAAAAACACAATCAACAATAGCAATAACACAGAAGTGATGCAAATAAGATAGGGTATTATTATTGATTGGAGAAAAAGTACAAAGGATCGAGAGGAAAGAAGAAGACTAAGCCTAGACACACAGAAAAGCTCGAGAATTCTTCATGGAGAGAAGGTGAAGATGGAGAGGACGAATGTCCTTATCAATGGAGGCTAACTGAGTAGCCAAATCTTCCTTCAAGGCAACATTCTCCTGGACAGCCTCTGGATCCGCGTCATGATGATCTTCCTCATATTCCAGAAGCATGCAAATGCCCTGGAGCTGAGCTTCGATGTCCTCCTGGCGATTGGTCAGACGGAGGAGATCATTCAGAACATCTTGAAGGTTCTGAAGACAGTGAGTCTGATGAGAAGTGAGCCAACAGGTCAGAAGATACTCAATCTTCTCAAGAGCTTGAGAGATCTGAGAGGAAGAAAGATTCACACTCCATGGAAAGACTTGGTCAAATACCAAAGTCTTGAGTTCAGAAATTAAGTCGACAGAAGTCATTCTTGAACTAGGGAGAATGGAACAGAATGATAAGGAAGTGAATTGCGTTGTGATGGAGAAGAGGGATTGCGGAGATTATAAGGAAAAAAGGTAACAGAAAATCATGCATAAAACTTATCAAATCATAAAGGCATGTGAGTTACTAAATGGACGGTGCATAGAATCAGATAAGAATAATTAACCAGTTGACTTGTGATGAAGGAGCTTCAGATGAACGTTGATGAAGCTTCTGATCATCGTCAGATTGAAGCTTGGAGTCTTCTGACCATGCAACCTCTGCTTCTGAACGAGTTCCTCAGAACTTCTTATCGTCCGAGCTAGAATAGCCTGAATCTTCAGAACCAACTTCTTGCAAGTCTTCAGAACTTGAGTCTTCTGCTTCTGGACCGTTCCACTGGAACATCTGGTCTTCAGAACTTCTGACTTGAGTTCTTCAGATCTTCTTGAGAGCTTCCATCTTCAGAGCTTCTGAAGTATTTGCCACTGTTCAGAACGAACAAGATAGATTAAATAGCTTTCTTTTTAGTAACCCTTGGTTCTTCTTCTTCTGAACGAATAGGCTTGGGTCAGATTCAGAACCTGTTTGTCACAACTTAAAAAAACAAACGTTAGGGTACCACAATTGTTCATCATCACAAACCTTAATTGTAATCATCAAAACATAGAGATGCAACCACTGATCAAACAATGATCTTACAACACTCACTTTCTAAAAAATTGGCAAAAGACAAAGAAATGATATAATAGAAGGAAAAAACAAAAGATACAGTGAAAAATCATTCACCGTTTGGGAGTTTGATCAAGCTTGAAGTGCCTATTACCGAATCTACTCTAAACCATATAAAAAACAAAGATAAAGGTAAGAAAAATGGCAAAAAAACTACGGAGCAAAGGGGTATTTATACTTGTAGTTTAAGCTTTGAAGAAGATGAATGGTTTAAAAACACTGAAGAATATTGAAGGTTTCTTCAAAGGTTTTTAGGACCCCATATGAATGAATGCATTGATTTTTACAATTAAATTTAGTGAATGCATTTGGGAATGCAAAAAGACAATGAGATTGCTATGAAACGGACGGCTAAGATTCAATCTAAGTGAAATAAAATACATTTGTACTAAAATATCCATGGTCAAGCTTCATAGTTTTTGGAATTAATTGTTGAATGACAGGTTTACCACCAAGGTTGCACAAACTTTCCCTTTATATAGTTTATAGATAGATAGATACATAGATAGATACTATCGTAATAATTATATGTATCAAATTTGAGTAAAATCATAAATTCGTTAGGTATGTAATCTCATATTTAATATTTACTTACATCTTAAAACTATATTATCCATAAAATTTAAATCGTATAATGAAGTGTGAAATAGTTTTAAAATTTTATGAAATTTTGTAGTCTTGATTTACTCATTTGAAATTTTTAATTCAATGGATTTTTCAAATTAATATGTGGGGTAACTTTGAACATATGAATAACTTGATCCCTCCTCTTTTTTATAAGCTTCTAAATAAAATAATTAACACAACTTACACATCTTCCTAAAAGATACATAAGATAGTTTTGTAAAAAGATGTCCAGCGAAGCCCAAATAAGAAAACTGCCTTCAAAATTTGGGGAGTGCTAGAAACATTTACGTTAGATGCTCTAATCTACTCTGAACTAAGACAAGCTAAATAGCTTACTCAAATGAAGAATCAATCATTAAAAGCAACAGTTAGTGTGCCTGTTACAAAGTACATAAAAATAAACTCAACCCAAACTCATTTGAAACACACAGACAGATAAAAATACAAACTCTTTTTTAGGTCCAGATCACTCTCCTTGGGAATGAGATGACATACTTTTCAGTTTTCATATGAATAAAATTTTCAATAGCATGCTTGTATCTATAATCTTATGCCCACCACCACTCTTAGATGTGAACTAAAAGTAGAGAGAGCCCTTTAAATGTTTATAAGTGCTACGTAAATTGATTATTAAGACATATTTATATATTTAATAGAAATTGAAGTTTTACGCTTAAAAACAGATGATCATTCTTCTAACATAAGAATCACAATTGAAATGGCAAAGATAATCCATAGAGCTGAACTTCAAAAAATCTTCTGACGTATCAACTGGCTCTAAGGTCCCGACTTATAAAAAAATTGTCTATATATGAACCCCAAATATAAAATACATGAAATCATATATCCAATTAGTTACTGAATTGGACAACTTAAGTATATCAATGATTTTAACAAAACAAAAAACTAACATATGGATGATTAAGTTAATTGGTTTTCACTTAATTGTGACACGCGATAAATAAAAAAATTAACTAAATTAATAATAATATTATTTTAAAATTAATTTATATTCACTACAAAAAAATTATTTTTTAGTGGCGGTCTTTTTATCAATTTCTGGCTGTTTATAACCGCCACTAAACACTTACGTGGCGGTCAACGTGCCCACTACCTTCCCGGATGCCACAACCGTTTTTGTGGCGGTTTTAACCCGACCGCTGGTTTTACATGCCACGAACATTTCTGGCGGTTTAAAACCGCCACATTAACGGCTACAAAAGTTTTTAACGAAAAATAGTTACAATTGGACTGGGACTGAAATTCATGTTCTTGATTCTTTATAAATTTCAAATGATAAATTATATAAAAAAAGTGACCATTAATTTCCCTATAATTTGAAAATCTCATAAAAAGTGACCATTAATTTCTCTATAATTCGAAAATCTCATAAAAAGTGTCCATTAAATTCTCTATAATATAAAGTTTCAAGTCTCATAAGAAGTAACCATTAGATCCAAGAGCCAAGATTTACCATGAATTAATAAGCATATGGCAGCATCAATGCTCAATGAAAATAAAATCAGTAAAATTAATACAAAGAAAGAAAACAAAATTCAGTTATTGGTAGATGAAAATTACAGCATATGCACAACAATCTAAACGTAAATAGAATATAGAGTATAAATAAAGATATCAGTCTCCAAGCAGAAGATAGAATATAGAGTTCGAAGTTCAAAACTAACCTTAAATAGATGTGGAGTTTAGAGCTTCCTGCACTGATACAAGTAAAATGCCTCTCTAACTGCAGCAGAGGTGTAGAATCAAAATATTCATTCGATGTCTTAAACAAATTGGGTCTCTATATCTAAAACATACAGATAAGGCCGAAAGCTTTACATAGAAGCCCAATTGAGCAACTCAGAACCAAGGGAAAACAAAATGAGCATTGATTAATATCCAAGAAATTGAATGGAAGTAAAGATTTAGAAACTGAAAAAGAAGAACACACATTGATATGCAAGAATGAAGGGAGAGACAGAGAAGGAGCAATAAGATGTCGGTGCCCTAGGTTACTATTCATCCATGATGACACACTACTATTCATCAATAGTAAGCACCATGATGACTTCTAGTTCCCATAAACCCCTCCTGAATGATGCCTGGACGTGTTCAGACCTGCAGCAGCCCTTGGAACCTTGTGATAATCAGCTTGCATGCAATTCCATAGGTGGAGCAACGTGGTTAAGCTCTTAATCTTGATTTGCTTAATTTAGCCACTTACAGCTTATAAAATGGTACCATTCGAACCTCTTGAGCCTCAGACATTCCATTCCAACACTTAGCTTCCTTAGATAGTGCCAAGAGAGCTCTTAGTGAGTGAGAGACCGAGAAGAGCTTCACAAGCTTCTTCTCTTCGATTCTCCCAAATTACTAAGTGTTAGAGAGTAATTTTTGGTCCAATGAGTTCCTGAGAGGGTGAGGATTCGATCTGGGTTAGTTTTGTGAAGTTTTGAGCAAGAAAAACCCAAAACCGAGAGCAACCTGCAACTCCGGCGAGCATTTCCCAGAATCCGGCGAGTGCTCCGACCTGAAACTTGACTTTCCTCGCGCTCCAGACCTCCATAGAAACACCCATTGGCACCAAACTCATCACCATAACCTGTAGATCAAGTCCCAGTGCCCAGAACATCACGACGGTGAAGATTTAGACATCTCCGATCATCTTCTCCGGCGAGTTTTGTCTTCTCCGGCGAGTGAGTTTCTGTAACTCCCTCATTTTCACGTTGTTTTCAATCCAAAACCTACCCTTAAGCATGTTAGGACATTTTTAGGAAGCTTTAGACTAGTTTAGAGCCTTGAATCAACATGAATTAGTGGAACCAATATTTGAATTTTCAAGCTCGAGCATGCTATCGGGTTGAGCTTCAAGCCTCGAATTAGAGTGCCAAATTGATTAGTTTATGCTTCTGGAACACGGTAGAGCCTTTTAGGATAGGTAGGAACGATGATAGAGCTCTAAGGTGAAAAACCCTAATTTCACCTCAGCCGATTGGAAAATTGGCAAATTGAGGTAGTTACAGTACTCAGATGCTTCTGAAAATGGTCTAGATGAATTCAGAAGGTTGGAAACGATAGGAATAGAGTATCAGAAGTTAGTTTTAGCTTAGTTTGTTAATTTCTTAATTTGCAAGTAAACTTGGGATTAATTTGAACTTAAGCTAGATTAATCAGCTTAATTAAGTGATTCTGAACTTGATTATGAGTTAGGGGTGTTAGAAATAGAATAATGAAAAACCATAAGTCAGAGGTCAGTAGGCTAGCATAATGAATTAGAAAGTTAAGTTAAGTAAGTTAATGAATAAGTGATTTTAGCACAAATGGCTTAAGGATTAAGTTAAGAAGTTTAGAAGTAATTATTGACTTAAGAAGCTGAGTAAAATAACATGATCAGGTCAGCAAGGGGAATTGATTAAGTCTAAGAGTAGAAGGGTAATAAAAAGAAAATAAAATTAGTCCATGAATTAGTTTAATATTTTTGGCTTAATGGATTATAACCCGACCATAATCCATGATGCAAAGAGTGAAGAATCAGGCTCTTGAGTTCCAAAAACCATTGAGTCACAGGTAAGGGGAGTTGGACAAGACCTTGTATTGGTACATGACGAATAAGTAACCGTTAAAGCGATAGTAGACATATTATCATTTACTCGCTTGTTTACAATTACTGTTGAATTTTATGAAGTGATGCTGAATGTTTGCTTGTGATTCATATGTGAATTGCTTGTGGATGTTGTATTGCTGCATTATTAGAAAGGAGACAAAGTATACCATGGGATATGGTGATACTTAGGAAATTGTCCTAGTGGCCGGATTAAAGGATTTGTCTTATGACAATATAATAATTAAAAACATCTGAGGTAGGAGGGTACAGGGAAATAATTCACCGGCTTAATGTGTTATTGTTACTTAGTTTTGAGACTTGACCTACCCGTCACATGCTAGGAATTACCTTAGGGAGATAGATAATAATAATCATAAAATGAAATTAATAGACGATAGGTGACAACCCCTTTTATTAAATCAATTATGAAAAGTACATAACCATTACCGGAATGAATAAGTATTTCCTACCTTAAAACCCAACTACTTGGTCCCCATGGATCTCGCCTCCAATCATATTGAGGCGTACTTACTTGAAGAGTAAGGTACAGATGTTTGTTTCTAACTGCTAGAAACTATTAAGAAGAATAAGGGGGCGATGGATGATGTTTGTAAACGAACTCGTGGAGCGACAAGGGGTAGGAAAGTGCTGTCACTACCACTGATGAGAGTGGGAATACAGAGACGCCAACGGTGGTCTTGTTCAGAGATGAATAGACCCGGGACTTACACAATGACTCTACCTCTCCATCAGCTACCGACAGGGTCCGGAGGGCCGGCCTGATGCAACGTACCAAGGGTCGCGAAGTTGTGTATTTCTGTCCGTGAGCTACTGAGCGATCATGTCCGGTAAAGAGTGGACTGTAAGGAGTGTCCATGTTCCCGAGACGACTTTCCAAAGATTAAAGAATCCAAGGCTTCGGGCCCTATAAAAACGTACTCATCACATGATAAACATAAATAAAAAGGTTGGCGATGAACTCACCATTTCGCAAAGAAGTAGTGAGAGAAGTCAATTCGAAAGACAAAGGTATAAGGCGGTGAAACCTCATACTATGTGTGATTTTGTATGTGCTTGTTAACATGCTTGTTTTTAATAGTATGTTATCTTGAACTTTATCGTTTATTTGTTTGACATGTGACTTGCACAAAGTCGTGTTTGACTCACCCTTGCACAAAGTCGTGTTTGATGTTTTATCTGTTGCTAACTTGCTTTTCTTAGGATACGGTCATCCATCTGAAAAGCTTAGAGGGGAACTCTACGACTGTGAAAGGTCGTAAGTGGTCTCCGAATCGATGCGTAATTAGAAAGGGTAATACTAATACAGCACACAAAAAAATCGGGTCGCTCATTCATAAGTGATAGGAGTTCGGCGAATACGTCACTTGTGAAAGAGGGACGCCACACACACAGGCATAATGAAGGCATATAGTCAAGTGGATCAACAAACCAACATCTTAAGCAGCACAACTAAGTACTTATCTAATGGCAGAAATAATGATTAAACTAAAACGGGGAAGAAAAATCTGGATTCTTGTTGGATTTTCCACTGTCCAAATGTGTTTATCATCACTTCCCCATGTTCATCATCCAAGTTATGTTGTCTCCTTTGAGAAGGACCCTCCCTAATGTCTTTTTGCTATTTTTCTTTACGTTTAATGAATCACGTGTAATAAAAAAAATAACATGTCATAATTAACATTAAGTCCCTGAATAAAATTAAAAACAATTCCAAATCAGTACAACTTACATCAAATCCTCCCCTTAAAATAACCCCATACTACCAAAATCAAACAAACAAGAGCAAATCCAAATGAAACATGTTTCTGGAATCTCTTTGAATGCAGTTTTTTCTTCATTTTCTTCATCTCCTTTTCAATAAGGGAGTTGGCAACCTCAGAAACAATTCTATCAGTACTAAACTAGTCCCTTCCTTTGATCAATCAACAGGTGCTGCCTTATTTTGGCTTAGCATAAGATGCAATGCTCATTGATTGTTAGCATGTTTGGAAATTTATCTAACATTGAGCTAAAATCAATTCTAATGAAAAAAAAGTTTCTGTATACAAAAAATAAGCTGATTCAAACATGATCATGGCAGGGACTCACTTATCTACTTGCCCACCTAGTAATAAAGCTCTCAAATGTCAATGCATCATACCCCAGTTGATAAAGCTATCAAATTGGTCAAACAAAAGCAAGGATAGAGCAAAAAAAAACTCACAGATCTTTGACACGGAAAGTTGACTGTGTGGTAATTTCTTGACTGAGAACTGAAGTCAAATTAGAAAGTCATCATAGTCATTCGTTTGCACCGTTCAATCGATTCAATGATTTTGATACAAGACGAAAAAAATGAAGTTTGAAGCAAATGTGACCTAAAGAAGAAATTGAAAGAAAATGCAAAAGGGAGTGATTTAGAATTGAACACACCTGAGAGATAGCCGTGAACAAGAAGCGATCGAGTGAACCCAGGCCACCGGAAGCTTGATTGTTGATGGTGTCGGGTTTACGTTTTTTTTTTTGTCAGGTTCAGGGTTAGGGAGTGATTGTGTTACGGGCTTTTGGCCCATCCTATTTCCCTTTTATATTTTTCTTTTCTTTTTTCATGAGTTTTTTGGCTGGTCTGTTGCCTTCTTCTTCTTATTTTTTGTCGTTGGGCTCATCCTGGCCTATTTGATGAATCTGACGGGCCTCTCATTTTTTTAAATAGTCTTTGGTACCCAAACTATTCCAACTTCAAAGGCAACCACCTCTTTGACAGAACACTAGTGGCAATTGCTTGTTCAGTTGGGAGAAATGAGAGAATGTGACAGAGGAGTTCATCTGATAACCTGTTAATCCTTTCCACCATGTTTTCCCTACTTCCGATCAGAATCAGTGAATGCAGCACGACGTTGAGAGCTTGATAGGAAGTGCGGTTTAGTTTTGGAGCAGTAGAAATGAATCAGAAACAAATGAAGGTAAAATATGGAGCCCCTGCTCTCATGAGACGTTCTGAATGGCACTCTCAGTCGCAAAAGTAAATATGTAAGAATCTGGCAAATTTGTAAAGCTAAAAAGGTGAAACATGAACCCAATTCAACCTAGAAATAAGTCAGAGATGTTATAAGCTAGTCACAAAAAGTGCAATATGTTTATATTTTCCATCACCTCTTAATGCATAATAAAACGGTAAGGTTATATCTAATCCTAAAAATAGACAGAATGGTAAAAGCGCATGTAATTTACAACTGCTAACTATTGACCATAGTTTTAGCACAAACAAAATGCGGCCAATAAAAAATGTGAATTACCTTCTTGACAAGATAATCAGCAAGTGTGGTTGCATCAAGATAACCAACAGGTAAAGCCTTTTGTATTCTCCCACGATTGAAAGTAATGTGCAGTGAAAATTATGCTGATACCTCAAGCATCCCCAAAATGGTTTTTGCGCTAGCTATCAAATACCGATTCTCCTCAATAGGACTAGTTTAGTACTGATAGCATCATGTACTATTTGCAAAGCTAACTTTCACAATAGTACAATTGGCTACTACCGGGATAAACAAGCACATCATGTACTATTTGCGCATTCAGTACTAAACTACTAACAAAATTCTAAAAAGAAAATGAGTTTCATCAAATAGTCACATATCAGATCATCAAACAAAGTCACAGATCAGTCTCTATAAAATGAAAACAACATAGCTTCATTTTCGATTCAATTTTCAGCTTTTAGAGACAGTAAGCAAAATGAAAATTACAATGTGAAAATAGGAAACAAAATGAATCCAATGTGAAAACAGGAAACAAAATGAATCCAATGTGATATTTTTGTAATTAAAACTCGAAACAGAACAGAAATAGAAACAAGAAAAGGCCAGTTTTTCAAACATGCATTCTAAATGGAACTATCCCGAAAAGATCCTAATTCAAGTAAACAACAAAAGGCAAAGCTAACAGGAAAACAGAACCCCCATCATATTATCAAGAAACTGGAGCAAAATCATCCAATCTCTTTGAACAAAATGGTGAAGGTATGAAAAACACTAGAAAGGGGGGGTTTGAATGGGGTTTTTAGCTTTTAAAAATTTCCCTCTAAGATTAAGGATAATCTTTTCGGACTAAAGATCACAAGATGTAAGAGTTAAGGGAAGGAGAAAAGCACACAATGATTTTATCCTGGTTCACTTGATAAATCTCTCAAGCTAATCCAGTCCACCCGTTAAGGTGATTTCTTCCTTCTTAGAATGAAGGCAATCTACTATTCAATGATTGTTACAACTGCACTAGCAACCTTGCTCAGTGACTAACAATACAATGAACTAGCTATCACTAAGATTCACAACCTTAGTCTTCTCAGGGCTCCTGACCGACCTGGTCCTTTAAGGAAATCAAACAATCGTTTGATAAAAGGTTTTCTTTACAATGAGTTGCTTCTAAACAAGCAGAGGTAAACACAAATAAGAATAGTGAAGAAAGATTGGTAAGTTTGAATATTTTCTCTTGAGTATGCAATGGTTTTTCTTAGTCTCTTTCTTCTGTCTTTAGCCCTTTATATACTCCAAGGTTTAGGTTATGTTTCCGTTGAGAGAATCCATTTGTTGGAGGGCAGTTTTGGAATTTCTAGAGCATGTTGTGGCTGATCGTCGTAGGTGAGGCAGTCAGAATAGTACATTAGGTTTTGTACGAATGACAATGATAATGCCTCAGCCTAGTTGACTCTTGATCTTGGGCGTCGCTTCATGTTGGAACTTGTGAAGCTTATGTGATCAGAGTCAGAGGGAAGCTTGGATCTTCAGATCATCAGAACTTCTGCTTCTGGACCGTTCATCAGAACATCTGGCCTTCAAAGCATGAAGTGCTTCTGGTCTTGAGAGCCTGCTTACTCTTGAACTTCAGAACTTTCGAGTCTTCAGCTTCTGGACCGTTCCTCAGAACATCTGGTCTTCAGAATTTCAGAGCTTGGATCGTTCGGAGTCCACATCAGAGCTTTTAATCTTCAGAGCGTCTGAAGCGTTTGCTACCGTTTAGAAGAACGTAGTTATTTGCAGAAGCGTTGTGCTGGTTACTCTTGGTCTTCAACTTTTGATTAGTACATCATCTTTGAATCAGAGTCAGAGTCTGTTTGTCTAAACTTAAACATACAAACGTTAGAGTACCACAATTGTTCATACATAATAATAAACTTGTTATCATCAAAACATAGAGTTGTACCACATGACCAAATCTTGGTCTTACAAATGGTATGTAGACCACATACAAATCCACTCAAAAAACAGTAAAATATCATATTCTCAAAATGATCCAGACAACCATTTCCATCAGGGTTCAAACAATCGTAATACATTTCAGTTCACAACACTGTCATCATGAATTGAAAGATAAATGACCTAACTCATCAGTAACAACCATATCATTGATTTACACCAACATAAATGAAGGTATGAAAAACGGTACAAAGGGGGGGGGTTTGAATAACGTTTTCAAGATAAAACTTCCACCTTAAAGATTTTAACAAATCTTTTCGAGAACAAACTGCTAAAGAAGAGAGATAGAAAAGCACACAAGGATTTTATCCTGGTTCACTTGATAAATCACTCAAGCTACTCCAGTCCACCCGTTAAGGTGATTTCTTCCTTCTTAGAATGAAGGCAATCCACTAATCAGGTATGTGTTACAACTGCACTTGAAACCTACAAGTGACTAACAATACACTGACTTAGCTCACACTAAGATTCACTCTCTTAGTCTTCTCTAGGATCCGATCAACCTTGATCTCCTAAAGGAAAACTATACAACTGTATATGAGGTTCTTGTTTACAAAGAAAGTGCTTCTAAAAAGCTTATAGTAAACACAATGAAATTCAGGATGAAAGAAAGCTTAGAAGGATTTGAATATTTCTTGCGCGTGTGTAAAATGCTTCTAGCCGCTTCTTTCAATCTTCAGTCACTATTTATACTCCAAGGATTAGGGTTGAACGTTGCATGGAAATGCTACCGTTGGAGGGCAGTTCTGGAAATTCCAACTTCTGCTGTGGCTGAGGATGTTAGGTAGGTCGTCAGGATAGTACACTTTGCTTTTGTACTTTGGATAGTGACTTGACCTTTACCTCGTAGACTTCTGATCAGAGGAGCGCTTCGTATTGGAACTTGTGAAGCCGGTTGATCAGAGTCAGAGGGAAAGCACAGATCCTCTGACCGTTGTATCTTCTGATTCTGAACTCAGAGGGAAGTACATGGTCTTCAGAGTTTCTTGCTTCTAGACATCAGAGTCTTCACTCTTCAGAGTCTGGATTGTCAGAGTCTTCTACACCATCAGAGCTTCTGAGTCTTCAGAGTCTTTTGGTTGTCAGATCTTCTGGATCATCAGAGCTTTAAGTGAGCTGAGTCCTTATCAGAGCTTGATTTACTTTAGATCTTCTGAAGCTTTTCCACTGTTCAGAATGAACATGGAGAATGCGAAAGCGTTGCTTGGGTCACTCTTTATGCACAGTGCTTCTGATTTGTGTGAGACTGAATCAAGGTCAGAGCCTGTAAATAGCACACTCAGAAAAACACGTTAGAGTACCATAATTGTTCATATCAAAAGGTTAACTTGTAATCATCAAAACATAGAGTTGTACTACTAGATCAAAACTTGATCTTACAATCTCCCCCTTTTTGATGATGACAAAACTAAGATTTTTAATGAACAATTCTTAAATATTAAACTGAATTCACTCAGAGTTTAGGGATATAGAATAGGACTTATGTTGGGTCCAGGTGGGCCAGCATCCTGCCTGCAGGTAGCATTCGAAACGGGGCGCTGTCTGCTACGCTATAAGAAATAACGTTGCGCCCTCACTAACACCAATTGGTTTTGGCGTAGTGGTAAGCGCGTGATCCTACAAGTGGTATCAGAGCCAGGTCCCGTGTTCGAATCCCACAGAAGGCATGCTGTGCAGCTAGTTTGGCTGGCAGGTGCTGGGGGGGGGGGATTGTTGGGTCCAGGTGGGCCAGCATCCTGCCTGCAGGTAGCATTCGAAACGGGGCGCTTCTGCTACGCTATAAGAAATAACGTTGCGCCCTCACTAACACCAATTGGTTTTGGCGTAGTGGTAAGCGCGTGATCCTACAACTTATCCTGATGTGAATAGTTTATCTTGCTCATTCTGAATTCAAGTCACAGCTTGATTCTGAGCTTAGCTCCCCCTGAATCTAATACTTGATGAAAACGTTAGAAAAGTATAGATTCTGAGCTAAATAATATAAGAGTTCAGAGTGAAAAACTTATGACATAGATGAAATGGAATAATCAGAGCGCATAAGTATTCATAATCAACAGACAAGGTATCAGAGTCTTGGGTATCAGAGTCAAACTAAAATCACTTCAGAAGAAGTGAAATGTATTCCTTGTATTTGCCCAGTGACACATCTATGGTCATAAAGGTGGAACTCTTAAATTCTCCAAAAGAAAAAAATAAATCACACTAACACAGCTTACACATCAAAAACTGGGTGTACTCCCCCTTTTTGTCATAAGCAAAAAGCATGGGGTGTGAAAAACTTAGCTTGAAGTACAAGGTACTCCCCCTTAGAGAAGGTCTAAGTTTGAAGAAAAATAAAATGATGCATGAATCAGAGTTAGGCAAAATAAATAGAAGAGTTAATGCAAAAGAAGAACGTTTACCACCGGCCAAGGAAGTAATGAAAGGGGTCAGTTACCAGGAACTTAACCTCGAGAAACTGTAGAAGCATTAACTTTCAGAGAGAAAGTGAAGCCTATATAAAGCGATGGAGAAGGAGGGTAAGCTTCACAACTCGAACAATTAAAAAAAATGGCATCATACATGGAAGCACTTGAGGAGCTCAGAAGGAAGGCCTTTGAGGAGGACTTGTTCCTGAACATAAGGCATCCAGAGGGTACAACGACCATATCAGAGCTAACGAGGACACTGCTTGAGGAGGACCTTCGTCCAGAGCTGAAGAACGACTTGAAGGAATTTCTAGCCTTCGTGGAAGAAGTTCAAGAACTCAGCCAGCTTGAGCTGAGGCTACTGGAAGAAAGGAAGACCATAGAAGAGAAGCTCAAGACAACCTAAGAGATTCTGGAGAAGAAGGAGCTAAACGTCAGTCTCAACAACATCCAGTATTGACCATGTCTTGCACAAGGTTGCTCTCAATGAAGAGATCTGATAGCAATCTCCCAAAAGGGATATATTTGATTGCTGACTTGATGGAGGCAGTAGTTCTAGACTTCTTGATACACTCCTTAAGTAAGAGAACAGGAAGTAGGGAAGGCAGATCTTCTGCTTGTCTTGGATGAAAAATAACATCCCCTTCTGGCTGAAGTTGATGTAATCTGGGGAACTGCCCTTTGGCCTCTGGTTGATACAGTGCAGCAAAATCTTATGCCAAATTCTGAGCTTGGGATGAAGATCCACCACCTTGTAATCAGTCTTGCCCGGTTTGTATGTGGTGTACAGGGCCTTGTTGGTCTCATCCTTCGTTTTGGGTTTCAGCTTCGATTCAGTGAGTTGGAATCGATACCCATGTGCAGTCTCTGCACCCAGCAGATTCACGAATGACTTCTCAGTAATTATGATCCTCCTACCAGCAATGTGGGAGACCACCTGACTGTCATCGCAGTCAGCGTGTTTCCAGAATTCCTTGACCAATTTGTCGTACACCGGTCCTCGAAGCCTGTTGAAGTAATTTTCCCAGCCTTGAACACGGACTTCAAGACGAAGATCATACCCATTTGCAGCAAGATTGTCGAGGTCGAATCTCCATTCTGCCAGTACTTGAAGTTCTTCAGGAGCATACACACAATGAACGGCACAGCCCCGTTCTGCAATCGGAATAACTTGCTCTTGACCTTGACCTTGAGCAGGAGCTTCAGGACCCAGTTGGCCTGTAGCTTGACCCACTACCATGTGAGGGAACCTGGTTGCTTCGGCAGCTTCGTTTCTGGTTTGTCTCACCATTGTTGGAGTGGTTAAAGGTTTTGGGTAGAAGATAAAGATGATGAATAGAGAGAGAGAGAGAGAGATCGTGGGTGAGAGGTTTTGAAAAACTGAAGAGAGAGAGAGAGAGTAAAACCGATAGTGTAGGAGATCGTGTGTGTATAGTGGGTTTTGACAAATAACCGTTGTTAATTCAAAAAGCAAATTAAAATCAACGGTTAAAAATTAAAGACATCATAGTAACAGTAAATACACGTATCACACACAGGAGAGAAGCACATCTACACACATTATGACAGACTGTCACACGGGTACAAGGAACTATGCATCAGAGATACTGACACACGTGTTACTGCCTCAGCTTCAGAGTCAGCACCAATGGGTACATACACTCTGATGGAGTTACCTTCTGGACTAGACATCTTCTGATCAAGAAGTATCATAGTCAGAGGTTCAAATCCATCTTCACTCTGGACAAAAGTCCATATTCAGATTTTTCAGAATAAAATTAAATCTATCCTCTGCTAAGGGCTTTGTAAAGATATCTGCCCATTGATGGTCAGTATCAACAAACTTCAGAAGAAGTACGCCCTTCTGTACATAATCTCTAATAAAGTGATACTTTACCTCAATGTGCTTTGCTCTTGAATGTAAGATAGGATTCTTACTCAATGATATTACAGCAGTGTTATCACAATAGATTGGGATATTGCTCTCAAGGATCTGATAATCCTCCAGCTGATGTTTCATCCAGAGCATCTGGGTGCTGCATATTGCTGCTGAGATATATTCTGCCTCTGCAGTGGATAGTGCAATGGTTGATTGCCTCTTGCTTGCCCATGAGACTAGATTACTTCTCAGAAATTGACAATTTCCAGAAGTACTTTTTCTCTCTGTTCTATCTACAGCATAATCAGCATCACAATAACCTGAAAGCTTATACTCTGATGTTTTCTTATACATCAAGCCAAGGTTAGTGGTGCCTTTCAGATACCTTAGGATCCTCTTAACAGCAGTTAAGTGGGTTTCCCTTGGATCTGATTGGAAACGAGCACATAAGTGAACACTAAATAATATATCTGGCCTAGATGCAGTTAAATATAGAAGAGATCCTATCATACCACGATAAAGCTTCTGACAAACTTTACCACTTGCATCTTCTTTCTCCAGAATGCATGTAGGATGCATTGGAGTCTTGGCCACTGTAGATTCCAGCATGTTGAACTTCTTCAGAAGTTCTTTAGTGTACTTGCTCTGATGGATATATGTTCCTTCTGGTGTTTGATCAACTTGTATTCCCAGAAAGTACTTAAGTTCTCCCATCATACTCATCTCAAATTCAGCCTGCATCATCTCAGAAAATTCTTTGCATAGAGATTGATTAGCAGAACCAAATATAATATCATCAACATAGATTTGCACAATTAAGATATCATCTTTATAAGTTTTGCAAAAGAGAGTTGTATCTACTTTACCCCTTACAAACTCATTCTCCAGAAGGAATGAGCTGAGTCTCTCATACCATGCTCTGGGAGCTTGCTTCAGACCATAGAGTGATTTCTTCAATTTGAACACATGGTCTGGTTTCTTTTCATCTTCAAAACCTGGGGGTTGATGAACGTAGACTTCCTCTGAAATATAACCATTTAGGAAGGCACTCTTCACATCCATCTGATGAAGAACTATGTTGTGATTCACTGAGAAGGAGATCAACAGTCTGATTGCTTCTAGTCTTGCTACTGGAGCAAATGTTTCTGTGTAGTCTATTCCTTCCTGCTGGTTGTAGCCTTGAGCAACTAGCCTTGCCTTGTTTCTGACTACATCTCCTTTCTCATTCAGTTTGTTTCTGAACACCCATTTTGTTCCAATTACATGGACACTCTCAGGCTTCTTCACTAAGCTCCAAACATCGTTCTTGGAGAATTGATTCAATTTTTCTTCCATGGCCAGAATCCAATCCTTGTCTTGAAGAGCTTCATCAATTGACTTAGGTTCAATTAAGGACACTGATCCTTTCAGACTAAGCAATGTCTCTTCAGAGGGTCTGAAGGCTGATCTGGTTCTGACTGGATCATCTTTGTTGCCCAGAACCAATTCCTTAGGATGAGCCGCAGTGATTCTGCTCTTCTTCTGAGATTGTGAATCAGAGGGACCAGCTTCTTCTGGTTCATCTTCCTCTGGCTCAACTTCCTCTAGAGCTTTGCCTTTGTCAGAAACATTTATGCTTAAATCTGCAAACTTCTCAACTAGCTTTGACTGATCCAGACAACCATTTCCATCAGGGTTCAAACAATCGTAATACATTTCAGTTCACAACATTGTCATCATGAATTGAAAGATAAATGACCTAACTCATCAGTAACAACCATATCATTGATTTACACCAACATAAATGAAGGTATGAAAAACGGTAGAAAGGGGGGGTTTGAATAACGTTTTCAAGATAAAACTTCCACCTTAAAAGATTTTAACAAATCTTTTCGAGAACAAAGTGCTAAAGAAGAGAGATAGAAAAGCACACAAGGATTTTATCCTGGTTCACTTGATAAATCACTCAAGCTACTCCAGTCCACCCGTTAAGGTGATTTCTTCCTTCTTAGAATGAAGGCAATCCACTAATCAGGTATGTGTTACAACTGCACTTGAAACATACAAGTGACTAACAATACACTGACTTAGCTCACACTAAGATTCACTCTCTTAGTCTTCTCTAGGATCCGATCAACCTTGATCTCCTAAAGGAAAACTATACAACTGTATATGAGGTTCTTGTTTACAAAGAAAGTGCTTCTAAAAAGCTTATAGTAAACACAATGAAATTCAGGATGAAAGAAAGCTTAGAAGGATTTGAATATTTCTTGCGCGTGTGTAAAATGCTTCTAGCCGCTTCTTTCAATCTTCAGTCACTATTTATACTCCAAGGATTAGGGTTGAACGTTGCATGGAAATGCTACCGTTGGAGGGCAGTTCTGGAAATTCCAGCTTCTGTTGTGGCTGAGGATGTTAGGTAGGTCGTCAGGATAGTACACTTTGCTTTTGTACTTTGGATAGTGACTTGACCTTTACCTCGTAGACTTCTGATCAGAGGAGCGCTTCGTATTGGAACTTGTGAAGCCGGTTGATCAGAGTCAGAGGGAAAGCACAGATCCTCTGACCGTTGTATCTTCTGATTCTGAACTCAGAGGGAAGTACATGGTCTTCAGAGTTTCTTGCTTCTGGACATCAGAGTCTTCACTCTTCAGAGTCTGGATTGTCAGAGTCTTCTACACCATCAGAGCTTCTGAGTCTTCAGAGTCTTTTGGTTGTCAGATCTTCTGGATCATCAGAGCTTTAAGTGAGCTGAGTCCTTATCAGAGTTTGATTTACTTTAGATCTTCTGAAGCTTTTCCACTGTTCAGAATGAACATGGAGAATGCGAAAGCGTTGCTTGGGTCACTCTTTATGCACAGTGCTTCTGATTTGTGTGAGACTGAATCAAGGTCAGAGCCTGTAAATAGCACACTCAGAAAAACACGTTAGAGTACCATAATTGTTCATATCAAAAGGTTAACTTGTAATCATCAAAACATAGAGTTGTACTACTAGATCAAAACTTGATCTTACAATAAATACAACACTGATTATAATTGTACTAGTGATGTTTATTGACTATACAATCATGGTGCAAATAATTTTTATGAATACATTCAACTAGCACCAATTCTAATTGTACTATCTACACGGCTTCTATTGAAGACTCAAGGATTCAACGCCTTTCTGAAGCATCGTCTATAAGGATAAACAAGCACATCATGTACTATTTGTGCATTCAGTCCTAAACTACTAACAAAATTCTAAAAAGAAAATGAGTTTCATCAAATAGTCACATATCAGATAATCAAACAAAATCACAGATCTGAAATGAAAACAACATAACTTCATTTTCGATTCCATTTTCAGCTTTCAGAATAACCAAAATGCAAATTACAATGTGAAAATAGGAAACAAAATGAATCCAATGTGAAAATAGGAAACAAAATGAATCCAATGTGATAGTTTTGTAATTAAAAGTCAAAACAGAACTGAAATAGAAACAAGAAAATGCCAGTTCTTCAAACACGCATTCTAACTAGAACTATCCCGAAAAGATCCTAATTCAAGTAAACAACAAAAGGCAAAGCTAACAGGAAAACAGAACAACCAATATATTATCAAGAAACCACAGCAAAATCATCAATTCTCTTTGAACAAAATGGTATGTAGACCACATACAAATCCGCTTAAAAAATAGTAAAATATCATATTCGCAAAATGGTCCAGACAACCATTTCCATCAGGGTTCAAACAATCGTAATACATTTCAGTTCACCACACACTGCTATCATGAATTGAAAGATAAATGACCTAACTCATCAGTAACAACCACAACATTTATTTACACCAACATAAATACAACACTGATTATAATTGTACTAGTGATGTTTATTGACTATACAATCACGGTACAAATAATTTTTATGAATACATTCAACTAGAACTAATTCTAATTGTACTATCTACATGGCTTCTATTAAAGACTCAAGGATTCAACACCTTTCTGAAGCATCGCCTAAGGATAAACAAGCATATCATGTACTATTTGAGCATTCAGTCCTAAACTACTGACAAAATTCTAAAAATAAAAGAGTTTCATCAAATAGTCACATATCGGATCATCAAACAAAGTCACAGATCAGTCTCTATAAAATCAAAACAACATAGCTTCATTTTCGATTCCATTTTCAGCTTTCAGAGTCAGTAAGCAAAATGAAAATTACAATGTGAAAATAGGAAACAAAATAAATCGAATGTGAAAATAGGAAAAAAAAATGAATCCAATGTGATAGTTTTGTAATTAAAACTCAAAACAGAACAGAAATAGAAAAAAGAAAAGGCCAGTTCTTCAAACATGCATTCTAAATGGAACTATCCCGAAAAGATCCTAATTCAAGTAAACAACTAAAGGCAAAGCTAACAGGAAAACAGAACCACCATCATATTATCAAGAAACCACTGCAAAATCATCCAATCTCTTTGAACAAAATGGTATGTAGACCACATACAAATCCACTCAAAAAACAGTAAAATCTCATATTCTCAAAATTATCCAAACAACCATTTCCATTAGGGTTCAAACAATCGTAATACATTTCAAATCACAACACACTGCCATCATGAATTGAAAGATAAATGACCTAACTCATCAGTAACAACCACTGCATTTATTTACACCAACATAAATACAACACTGATTATAATTGTACTAGTCATGTTTATTGACTATACAATCACGGTGCAAATAATTTTTTAAATACATTCAACTAGCACAAATTCTAATTGTACTATCTAAACGGCTTCTATTGAAGACTCAAGGATTCAACGCCTTTCTGAAGCATCGTCTATAAGGATAAACAAGCACATCATGTACTATTTGCGCATTCAAAACTAAACTACTAACAAAATTCTAAAAAGAAAATGAGTTCCATCAAATAGTCACATATCAGATCATCAAACAAAGTCACAGATCAGTCTCTATAAATAAAAACAACATAGCTTCATTTTCAGCTTTCAGAGACAGTAAACAAAATGAAAATTACAATGTGAAAATAGGAAACAAAATGAATCCAATGTGATAGTTTTGTAATTAAAACTCAAAACATAACAGAAATAGAAACAAGAAAAGGCCAGTTCTTCAAACATGCATTCCTTTGGAAATTAATTGAACAGACTCACGTAGTGGAATAAACCTGGTTCTGAGTAATTATGGAGTGATCGAATACCTGTGAGAGAGAATCAGTTGTCATCATAGCAAAGAAGATTGATGCCACTGAATCGTTGAAGAGAAGACGAATGTGAGGAAGAGAAGACAAATCGCTGAAGATTTATGCCACCGAATCGCTGAAGAGAAGACGAATCGTCGAAGAGTTGCGACAAAGAATCGTAAGTTTGAATTTTGAATTTGAATTATGATGCCACCTTGGGTAAGTTTTGATGCCACCTTGGGTAAGTTTTGATGCCACCCTGCGTAAGTTTTGAATTTTTATTAACATCAATGTAATACAATTAGGTGAGAGACCAAATTTGGGGAAATGACAAACGTTGGGCTCTAAATTAAGTAAGTTTATTTTATTTTGCAATTTTATATTTTAATTTACAAATAAAATGAAGTAACATGTTAAAAATAGTTTTTTTATTTTATATATTATATATAGCCCATATAAATTAAATTTTAGAAGTGGAAAAGTTTTTACCTTTAAATTGGACCCACCCTTATTAATTGACTAATAACTAAAATTAAAATAATTTTAATTTATAATAATATTAAAAAATAGTAAATAATATAAACAAATTTTTATTAACAATCTATTATTGACATTAGTGTAAAATATGTATAATTCTAAAAATCTGAATGGTGAGCAAAGTTGAAGCCTCTCCGGAAACCGAGATCGAGGACAAGGAGGTTGTAGAAGTTGAGAACACACGAGGAAGAGACGGGGGAATCATAATGAGAAGAGAAAGGGTCGTAGAGGCGAGTTCCATCGTTGTCTTGGCCGATTTGGAACAGCAAGGGGGTTAGGGGTTCAGTTGGTCGGAGTGGCGGTGGGGTGATGAGGAAGACGATGCGTTTGGAGAGGAAGAAGGTGGAAGCGGTGTCGTCGGAGAGGGTTGGGAAGGTGGCGGGAAAGTGGTGGAGGGGGGTGGTGCAAAAAAATATAACTCTTAGAAATAGTTATTATAAACTATTATAAAACTGATAAGCAAATACGTTTATTCCACCGATAAAATATTTCATTGGCATAAGTGTGCGAGCTTGAAATTGGACAATTGCAGAATGTCTGAGAGAATTTGCATTTCAAGTGATAAACTCAAGTTATTGATGTTGTCCAAATATTGAACATGTTTTATGTATTGTCAAATATTCGGTTTGGATTGGATTGATTCGGTTTTGATAATCAAATCCGAAATCTGATCCAATCCAATACAAATTTTCGGTTTTTCTGATTTTGGATCTGTTCGGTTTTCGGTTTGATTGGATTTCGGTTTTTTTGAATCGGTTTTTCGGTTTTAATTGGATTGGATTGGTTATGAACACCCCTAGTCTCAGCAAGGCCATCATTGGTGTAATCCAATATCATTTTCTCCTCCTTAAAGAGTTTTTGGTGTTCCTCTAGAGTAAGTGACTTTTCCACAGACTTGTCAATTTTTACTATGGATGATGTGAGATTGATGAAATCCCACACATATTGAGAAAATTGTATGGAGAATGATTTTTAGCTAACATGATTACCCCGCTAGAATCGTGAACCCAAAAAAAAAATTTCCTATGTTAAAAGAGTGTGTGTGTGTGTTAAGTTGTTGGGCCTCCAGCCCAGTTCTTTTAACGTAGATAGTTTTTTTTTTGGGTTCACAATTCTACCAGGAGAATCGTGTTGGCTAAAAATAATTATTTAGGTACATGCAAAATATGATAGACGATATATATAGCGTTTGAACTTAACAGATTCATGACTCTCTAATCCTATGTATAGATTCTTTTAGGAGACATAGCAGTCAACAACCCAATCATATATGCTTTTCACAATCAAAACATAAGCAAAACCATGGTATAAAACACACAACAAAATTCTTTCAAAACAATTGTCATTGAACTTTGAAATTTAGTATAATATCATGTATTAAGTAGCCAAACTTAGATAGACTTACTAAATAAATTTTCAGTTTCGACATCAACAACATGCACTCGGTCAGATAAAGATAACCTCCACCTTGGTATCAAATCACCCTCTACTGGAACAACTTTAGTCTTCCCACTAAACAACACCTTTTAGGGGTGCTTAGTGGCATGACATAATCCATTATTGGGCAAATGTGGCAAAATGTGATGAGATTACACATTTCCTTCAACAATATGTTAGCTCATTTCCTGATCATTCCCTTCTCCCAATGAAGCTTGTATTTTTTCTCCCTACATGTATTAGATTGGAATATAAGATAAGTATTTAGAGTGCTTGAGAAGAAAAATTGGTTTGTTTGAAATATAAAAAAACTAACAATATGTTGCAATGATAAATGTACATCATGGTCCAAGAAAACCATATCCAGTTTTGAAGGTGACTCAGTTCAATCCTCCAAAAGTAAGGTCCACATATGTATGACTCTAAATTTGAATTGAAATACTAGTTGTGCCTTGGTGGGAAAAGAGACATCACATTGTCAGTGGCAGCCAACAATTCTATTGAGTACAATTGTTTCTTAGTGACAAGTAGTTGAGTGAGATGTGTGAATTGTCTATTGTCATTGCACTGCCTTATATAGAGAAAGTGAGGCTTGGTTTGGAAAAAGAAAACTATAGCGAAGGGGTCGGAAACAATAGAAACTAAGTTTACTTTACAGAAGTCCATTTGAGAAAAAGTTGCATTGGTTGTCTAATATAGTTAAAGGGACTTAACAAACCAACTTAAATATCTAAACGGGCAAGTAAAAATATGTAAATGGACTTAACAGAGTTGACAATCATGCTTACTTGCAACAATAGGAATAGTCAGAAGCGACCTATTAGCACAAAAAGGATGTGTCATACATAACGACAATAGCCACCCGTTGTGGCATACATAACGAATTAGAGAAAGGAGATTACCCATCTGTGTACGATTACAAACTTTTCATTACGACGAAACTGAAAATTGGAAATCAAATATTGTCAACACGAAATAAATTTTATGAATTGACAAGAAAAGAAGGGTGTGAAATACTTACTCTAATCAGCAGAAGACATGTATGGAGAATTAGGGATTTATGGGATGGGTTGGCAAGTTAGATATCGACAACACAACAATGGAATGGCAAAGAGCAGCTTTGCTTAAAACCATATTTATACTCCTGTGCTCCTCCACGCTTTGAATAGATGTTTTGTAAGGAAACAAGAGGGCAACAAAGTTTCAAAAGGGATTGAATTATGTTATGACTTGCTTTGGAACAGGAGGGTTGCCATGAGTCATTTAGGAAGGGTTGGTAAGTTAGATCTCGACAGCAAAAAAAATGGAATGACAAAGAGCAGCTTTGCTTAAAACCATATATATACTTCTGCGCTCCTCCTCGCTTTGTAATGAAACTAACAAACGTAAGCCTAAATCCCCTTTGTGTTTGCTACACTAATGAAATACCACTTTCTTATCTTCTATCTTATCTATCACAACATTTGCTTTCTAGTAAATAATTTCATTCGATTGAGTTTGTTTCAACTTATTTGTACAAAATTTAACAAAAATCCATCTTTTAATTGAAAATTCATTTTTTGCTATTTGAAAAGGATACTCTTTTGTTACAAGAAAAAAGCTGAAAAGGCTACTTTGCTAAGCTTTGTTGACTGTCTGATTACATTTGAAAACAATTGATTTATTATATGTCAATTATTTAGTAGTAAAAATCCATTTATTTTTTTATACAAATTAATAAGTACTCCTCACTTTTTTGGGAAATTAAATAAAAAATATCTATATATATATATATATATATTAAGGAGTGATTACCCGGGATTTAAGGCTATTTTTCTAGTTTATTTGCATGAATTTTAATATATTATCTAAGATATTTTAGTCATTTTATGACACTTTAGACTTATTTCATGCATTTTAATATTTTTATTTAGTTTTAGTATTTTTCTATATTTTATGTTATTTTCTATATATTATTAGGATTTATTTACTTTAATTTAGGGTTATATAATTTTATTTTAAGGTGCTATCTTATTTTATCTCTTATCTATTTTTATTTGTTTTATTTTAGAAGAAGATTTAGTGAAAAAAATGAAGAAATCATGAAAAAACATATATATGGACGCTGAGATCCTGTGTGGCGCAAGTGCACAAGATTACCGTGCACCTACGGTGAGATCGCGCCACTTGTTAAGTCCAGGCGAGGAACGTACCAGATCCATGGGACTCCGATACGGTGCGTCGCGGTACACCATAAGCCATACGCCAGACACGCAACACACGTTTGATTTTCATCAACGCTCCATATTCGTGAGGGTGCACCGTGTTACAGTGCACCTAACCGCACCAGATCATCAGTTGCTGCAGAAAAAGACAAAAACGCACAGAACACGAAAATCACTATAAATTCCGTTTTTGACCTATTTTTTGGATCTTTTTCATCTTTCTTTTCTCCTAAACCTAATAAAAAACCTTTGGGACACTTGGAGGCAATTCCCTTGAGGGCCGGTGTCAGGGCCATGGAGGAGGTGACAGCTTCTCCGGACGTCCATGGCTCCGTTCTATTTTGGGTTTTGCTTTTCTCTTTACCTATTTTTATTTTGACTCTCTTTTTATATTTGGAATGATGTTAGTTTGATTTTACTCTTAGTCAAAACATCTTTTATGCAATTACTAGTACTTTTTACCCGTGCGTTGCACGGGGACATTCTTTTTTATTTTGTATTGTGTTTTTTTATATTTTTTTAAAATTATTTATTCATATGAAAAAGAGAAAAAATAATATTTTTTGTGATAGTTAGGTTTTTTTTCGAAGTGTTAATATATGTTTTTAAAATTGTGTTTTTTTGTTGTAGGTTTTTTTATGAGTGTACTTGTCTTTTTTTGTTGTTGTTTGTCCTTGTTTATCTAATTGATGTTTTGGATTTATTCTTTTGATATAACAATTTTATTGTACTTTGCAGATAGAAGTTGGATTTTTTTAAAGATCTTATTTAATATTAAGTTTATCTTTTCGAGGTTTATAACCCTTGAAATAAATAATAATAAATTTATTTATAATAATTTGAAGTTAATAGTGTTTTTTTGAGCAATTTGAAGTTAATAGTATAAGTTCATAGAATGACATTGATAAAGGAAGATCAAGAGGAAGGGTTAGGTGATATAATATTTAATATTAATTTTGTCCTATGACCTTCCATAACTCAAATGAATTAAATAATAATAAAACCAATTAAAACAATTTTGAGGTTAATAGTAGAAAGTTATAAGACTAACATCGATGAAGGAAGTAAAGAGATAGAGATGGTTTTCCTTTTCTTTTTGCATCACATGTTTGTGATATTTATTTTGGTAGATTTGTATATTTTTTTTGTGATATCATATTTAATATTAAGTTTACGCTATGGTATTCCATAAATCATATACACTAAATAATAATAAATTAGTTGAAAGTTAAAAACTAACATTGAGGGAGGACATTCAAGGGGAAAGAGATAGAAATGGGGGTTTTATTGACATTAGTCGATTTTTTCTTTTGCATCACATGTTTGTGATATTGTGATATTATTTTGGTATTTATGTATAATATTTTTGGGTTATATCATATTTAATATTAAGTGTACTCTATGACATTCCATAAATCATACAAAATAAATAATAATAAATTCATTTAAAATAATTTTGAGGTTAGTAGTAGAAAGCTAGTATAGGATAACATTAATGGAGGAAGTTCAAGGGGAGGATTATTTTGGCATCACATGTTTGTTATTTTTTGTTATTTATTATGTATATTTTTTTAGTGGTATCATATTTAATATTAAGTTCACCCCTATGACATTCCATAACTCATATGAATTAAATAACAATAAATTAATTAAAAATAATTTTGAGATTAATAGTAGAAAACTATAGACTAATTAACATTAATGAATGAAGTCCAAAATGAAATGAATATGGTTTTTTGATTGAATGATATTTAACTTTTAAAGTTTATTGTTAATATTAATTATTACTTGATTAATGACTCAACATATTTAAACTATTAATGTGTATCTTATGAAATTCCCTAAGTTTTAATGTAAATTTTTTCCTATAAAATTTCATAACTCATACGAATTCAATAATATATGTGCTTAAATAAAAAATTGTAATTTGTTAATATTAGGTTTTGCTATTCGTTATTTTAAAATTATGTATCGGTAAAAATTATAATTATATGAACGTTGATATATAAACTTGAAAGTAATAAATATGTAAAAAATAAATAATTCATTGTCTTTTATTTGGTTACAAATAATTCATAGTTTGTTCATATTAAACCAAATATAAAGTAGGATGAAATCAAGTTAAATCCGTCTAGATAAAATTTCTACAATCTAAGTAAATTTGGACCTTCTCATTTTTTCAAGAAAAAAATAAGAGAAGTAGTAAGTAACGAATACTAATTTTTGAACATGGACATTTGAAAGTTATATCCTAAGAAGTTTTGTATATATGCAATATGCATTTTGGGGAAATTGAGTATTAATTAGTGGCTATTGAGGAGAACGATGCAATGCAGAGTAAAGTAATGAAGAATGAAAAAAGAAAGGTAAGAAACAACATAGTATTAGGGTCATTCATTTAAGGAAGCAATGTTAGAGATTAAGCCATATGGATTATTGTAGTTTAGAAGATGCAATTATTTTCCATGTGGTATTATATGTCCTTTCTTTTATAAAACAAATTAGCCCTATAAACCTTGGCTTCTTCTGAGATGACCGATTACATGAAAATGATGTCAACTATATTAAATTGTACAAAATTATATTTTGCTTCAGAAGTAGTGTCACTTGTAGCCTTTTCAGTTCTTGAGATGCTCATTCAAGTAATCATGTATTTGCGGTTTGTGACTCTATATTTTTCTAGTAGGTGCTTGAATTATAAAATTCCGAATCGCATAAACTTGTCCTGCACATAGTGTGTCAATAAGCTGTGGCATTTGAAAACTACAATTTAAAAAATTCATTTTGCTATGGTAACAATAAATAGTTTGAATTAGGTACCATGAAAGTGAGGATAACAAAGAAATTGTATACATTTTCAACGATTAAGAGCACTTCAATACTATTAACAATTTGAGGTGTTTTGAAATCTCTTGTTTCACACACATGGAACATACAAACTGTTTGAGTCATCCTACATAACAAAAGTTGGGCAAATTAATGAGAAAATAATTCTTTAGGTGTTTCAATTTTAGATGATGAAATCAAGTTGAAGATCATAATGAAATAAAAAAGAATGTTAGAATACGTGTTAACATTCTAGGCTAGTACATCAATAGTTAACTGTTGGGTATATGTACCTGGAAAAATGTCTTGAAGCTTGAGCCTTTGAAAAAAAAAAGCAAATGCTTCAACAAAACTTATGTAAAGTGCACATGTTGAATGAGTATTAACACTTATTAATTTATATAGTTGTAGGGGAAAGGGTTGGTGATAGTCTTTTTTTCTTTTTGGTAATATCTTATTTAGTATTAAGCATACTTTTTTGAATTTCATAAATCATATGAAATAAATAATAATAAATTGTTTTAAAGTAATTTTCAATTAATAGTAGATGTCTAGAATGATATTGATGAAGGAAGTTCAAGAGGAAGGGATAGTGGAGTTTTTTTATTAAGTGATCTTTAACTTTTAAGGTTTATTATTAATATTAATTATTAGTTGATTAATACTTCAACAAACCTATACTAATAATATGTGTCTTATAAAATTCATAACTAATATAATATTTAATATTAATTTTGACCTATGACATTCCATAACTCATAAATTAAATAATAATAAATTTATATAAAATAATTTTGAGCTTAATAGTAGAAAGTTATAAACTAACATTGATGGAGGAAATTGAAGGGGAATATCGAACGGCTGAAATTAAAAGTCTATTGTATATCGAACGGTTCTAAAAAATCACATATGAAATAATACGTATAATTACTTAAAAGCTCATAGATAAAAATAAATATATGAAACATTGTTTATTGATAGACTATTTTACCCTCGAGGTTACTAAACTTCTCAATATATAAATAAATATAAATTTGTTTTTAAATTTCATAAATCATATGAAATAAATAATAATAAATTTATTTATTTCAATTAATAGTAAAAGTCTATAGAATGACATTGATGAAGGAAGTTCAAGAGGAAGAGGTAGGGTTTTTTTTTTATTTAGTGATCTTTAACTTTTAAGATTTATTATTAATATTAAATATTAATTGATTAATACTTCAACAAACCTAAACTAATGATATGCGTCTTATGAAATTCATAACTAATATCATATTTAATATTAATGTTGACCTAAGACATTCCATAACTCATATAAATTAAATAATAATAATTTCATTTAAAATAATTTTGACCTTAATAGTTGAAAGTTATATACTAACATTGATGGAAGAAGTTCAAGGGGAATATCAAACGACTGAAATTTAAAGTCTGCTGAATATCGAATGGGTTCTGAAAAATCACATATGAAATAATATGTATGATTAATTACTTAAAATCTCATAGGTAAAAACAAATATATGAAACCTTTTTTTAAATCAAGGAGTTACTTTCAATAGAAAAATAAACAAAAATGAAACAAAACTCACCAAATAGAGTTGATAGAAAAAATAAATAAGAAGGAAAAACAAAACCGAAAACTGAAAAAATAATGTAAAATTAGTGATCACATTCATAGTGTAAATATCACCTAAAGATGACATAAATTGAATAAAGCTTAAGGTAGACGATGAAGATGACAACACCAAGTTATGAAATAAAATAAAGGTGACTCTCATTTAGTCGACTAAGTTCATAATGAAACAATAAAAATTACGGGAAATGCAAGAAACTTACATGTTTTCAAGATGTAACATTGGAATAATGGAAAACAACAATGAGAAAATCTGGATAAAGAAACAAATTGGAACTAAATCAATGAAATGTAAAAGATAAAAAGATGCTCAATTGTACCGGATTAGAAGAAACTATTATCATTTGGTCAACTAAGTTGATAATAAATTAATCAAAATTAAAAGAAAGCAAAAAACTTACATTGGTTGAAGATTAAACTGTCAAAGAAATGGAAGTAAACATCATAAAATTGTGCAAGAAAAATAATGAAACACAATTAGAGAAATAATCAAGGAGATAACTTTCATAGTTTATGAAGATAAAATATTTTTGAAATGAAATAGAAGTTACAAATAGATCATAATAATATTGATAATCAACAGCAAAGAACAAAACATGCATAAATTACAAAAGTAAAATAAAATTTGTAACTTTCATCTATTTAATAAGCGATAATAACGTGCATATTGCGAATAAAGACTGAATCTTACAGGAGTGGAAGATGAAGAATGAGAAGAACGAATGAGAAAAAATAAGACCGTTTGGGAAGAACTTAACATGAGAAGAAAATCTGAAGAAAAAGAAATGTCAAAATCATAACAGATAAATAAAAAAGGATAAATAAGGCGAAAAAAGAAGAGCTCTTACCGGATGGAAGATGATGATGGAGAAAAACTTCAATGCCTGAGAATGAAAATTGATGAAGAAGAAGTGACTGATGGAGAAGAAAAGACGCAAAAGAAAATTTTCTAACCTGATGGAAGATCTTCTTGTGCTGGAATGATGCTGTTGGAGAATCCAAATCGAAGAGATATGACCTGCACATGAATGGAGATGCTGAAGGTTAAAATGAGAGAGATAAAAATAAGTTGAAAGGGGAATGGAAAAATGTTTTATATATGGGAGATGAAGAAAGAAACTCTTGGTGATTTTGTAACCATAATCCATAATCAGGAGTTACAAAAGCAACAAATAAACGGCCAAGAATATGAAAAGATTGTACAAAGAGTTTCATAAGAAAATGATCAACGGTTAGGATTAGAAGCAATGAATGGCCAGGATTGATTTCATATTGAATTACTCATAAATTTACGTATATGACCATGGAAAAATTTCAACCCATGTGTATTAAAGTATTGAATTACAGTTTTACCCCCAAGGTTGCAAAAACTTTGCTTTTATATATATTATAGATAAGTATGAATTTTCATTATTTGGTGTTTCTCTCTATGTTTAATGTTTCAATTGGTTAATTGGTGATTTAAAGAGTTTATATTAATTCATAAATAGATTGAGAAATTGATATGAGTTAATGTAGCTTAGTTCATAGAAAGGGGAAAAATTCCTATGTCTTAGGTTATTGATTCTCTTTGCGCGTTCATGTATCTTTTGCCAATATGATGATTTTTAGGATTTGCATGACAATTGAGAAGTTGGTGTGAATTTAGTTAATGAGAGAAACCACTCGTGCATCAGTCATCTTAAGAAAGGAATGTCTTAGGTAGGGTTTAGGTTTTCTAGGTGACAATAGGAGACATTAACTCTTAGGTATGAATATCATGAGTTGGGAAAGAGATCTATACCGAGTGACAGTCGGGATACTCACCTCTCTAGGATATGATTATCTAGTAGGAATTATTGGGATTTCTTGAGTGACAGTCAGAGATTCTATCCACTAGGACATGAACTTCTTGGGTTAGGAACAGAGCTTGGGAATGTCTTATCGAGTAGGTATGTGTATAATGCTCCTTTTATGATCACTAGGGCTTAAGAGATTAAGGCTAGGTTCTTAATGGGTAGATTCGCTTAGCTAAGAAATTAGTAGGTGAATAACTCTTATCGACATCTTAAATGCTAACTTCATCTTATAAAAGTATATTGGTTGAGAATAAGTTGTAAATCAAGTGAACTCATTTTGCAAATACGCTTTCTTCTTTGTTTACCTCCGTGAAACTTCTTTTATCGCTTTAATTATAGTTTTTCCTTTATTTAAATAAACCCACATTTTACTTTTTAAGTCATTCATCCAACATCTAGCTAGTAAGATTAATACGTAGCAACACAATTCCTGTGGAGACGACAAAACCCGATACTATACTACGATTGAGTCTTGAAAGGGATTTGATAGTAGTTAGTGGAGGAAAATCTCTTCATTAAATATCCTTTCATCAAGGAGTAATGGCAAAACAACCAATTACTGCAGGTCCAGTACATAGGGATATAACGAAATTTAAAAGACAACCGACAAAACAGAGAAGAGACAAAGCCTATTAGTATAATTCACCTAGAGACACCGGTTAATAGCCAACATAGGAACACAAGGAGAATTTAAAGATCAAAGCAAAACCAAAGTGTATTTATTCTCCCACAACCCTCTTTAGCAAGATGGTCTGCGAAATCATTAGCCTCCCTATAAATGTGGTGTACTCCAATACAATTAACTTGTCCCAAGAGAAAATCAATCTGATTAAGCTCATTACAAAGCTTCGAAGGTCTGTTAGAAGATGAGTTGACCCAACCCAAAGCAATGGTAGAGTCACTCTCAATGATAACATAAGAGAAACAGAATTGGTGGCAAAAAAGTAAAGATAGAAAAATAGCCTTCACCTCCACTTCAAAAGCCCATCCTTCCCCTAATTCTTTCGAGAAATAACCTAGCGCCTCTTAATTGAAATTGCGTAACACCCCGCTTGCACCACATGGACCTGGATTGCCACATTGAACTTTAGCACTCCCAAAGAAGGTGGAATCTAAACATCCGCCCTAGTTCCAGCCACTTGCCTCTTGACTTAAATATTGCAGAAGTTAAGTACGAACTGGTTCAGATCATAAGGACAACCATGTCAAGAGCCTTTTACCCACCATGAGATTCTCAGTAGATGCATATCCAAGATTTCCTGATGTACAAACCTTTTACCTTTGAACAAAACATCATTCCTCCCAAGCCAAATAGACTAAACTAGAGAAAGCAGAATGATTTTCCACAATACCAAATCTGTAACACCCCCCAATTCGCTCCATTCTTGAAATACCGATGACATCGAAGGTGGACTTAACAATGAAACACCTTCTCAATTGAAGATGGAACACCATAGAAACCAAATCTTCGGGCAAAGAAGAAAGAGATGATTATTAGATTCAGCCGCCTCCCCACACAAAGAGCATAAGCCAATGGCCATGGGGTCGGCTCCCCTTCTCACGAGGTTCTCTTTTGTAGCCATCTTGTTATTGCAAGCTTGCCAAATGAAAAGAGATACCCTCGGTGGGACAATTTTCCTAGTCTATTATGGAACATCCAAATTACCAATTCCAAACACCTTGACTTCAACCCATTTAATAAACGATTTAACCGTGAAAAAGCCAGAATTGTCTAGGCACTACACTTGCGAATCAGCCGAGTTGAGAGAAGGGAAATGGTATTAATACACTCCATGAATTCATAATATATCTCCAATTCCCACACAAAGAAAACATCCCAATTTCTGCAATCGTAACTGTCTTGGCTGAGCATATAGCAAAAATTCGGGGAAAGCGTTGTCTTAGTAGTAGAGGACCAAGCTAAGGATCATCACAAAATATAATGTTCCTTCCATTCCCGAGTCCACAGATAATACCCTCTTTCACCCCACGCGATAAAACCGAATCTTCTTGAAGCACTTTAGAAAGGTCTTGCATAATTGGTAACCATCTTCTCTCATGAGTGATCATCGAGTGCAGTAGCAACCTTTTACCATCTAAACTATATTTGAAAGAAATTACTTTCCTCCATAAACTATCCCTTTCAGCATCATATCTCCATACCCACTTCAAAAGCATAGCATTATTTTTCCAACTAATAAAGCCAAGACCATGACCATCAGACTCCTTGGATTGACATATCAAGGTCCACGGTTTCCATGACACTTTTCTCCCTGAATCACCATTGCCCCATAAGAAAGCTCTAAGGACTTTCTCCACCTCTCTAACAATTGTTATTGGTGCTTTAAAAATAGACATTAGAAATACAAGAATCGAGCATAGCGTTGACTTCATTAGAACAAGCCTGACACTCAAGAAAGTGTACTTAGAATTCCACTTTCTTGCTCTTTTCTTTAGCTTATCCAAAATGAGATCCCAGAAAGCTTTCCTCCGGGGATTACCCCCCAAGGGGCCCCCTAGGTAAATAGTGGGAAGAGTCCCTATTTTCCACCCATAGAGACTAGCCACCCCATCTCTACTTCCACTGAAGGAACATTGCAACCCGTTATAGTTGTTTTAGAAAGGTTGACTTTGAGTCCTGAAGAAAAGAGGAAAGAGACCAAGGCATTACACAAAAGGTCAATTTGCCCCTCATCATTTTCACAGAATAGTAGGGTGTCGTCAGAAAATTGAAGATGATTCAAAGACAACTTCTGATTGAACCTAATCCCACTAAATAAGACATCCCCCTACAACTGATTTAACATGCAAGAAAACCCATTCACGCATATATTGAACAAGAATGGTGAAAGCAGACCACCTTGTCGTAAGCCCTTTTCAATGTTGAAGAATTCTGTAGGGGACTCAATAATCAGAATTGCCAAACTTGCGGACGAAATACAACTCTTCATCCAGCCAATTCATGTGTCCCCAAAGTTCATTTCTCACTTTAAGAAGTGGTTTTAGATGGTGTTGGTAAAAAAAATTCAAATATATATTAGTGACTTATTTATCATGTAAAAGTTTTATAACAGTGTTTCATAATGTTATATTCAGTACACCCTATTCCACTAAATTTCAATATTCCATTCTAAAATTCTTATGTCTTATTTTATTTCATCTTAAAAGTTTGACTAATACAGAACATAAACCTAAATACTTATATAAAAATTGGATTGTATAATCTAATTTACATGTAACCTTTATATATTAGACTAGTAAATCCAGAAAGTTCCTACATATATCAAACCATAGTTGTAAAGTTGTTTGTGTGGTTGCAACAATCCACATGACATTGATTCAGTATTTCCAATAAAATACAAAAATATATAATTCTACATATAGTTAATGATTGAAATTGTCGAGTAAAAAAGTTACTTGTTTAAAACAGGCCAAAGGCCCAAATTAAAGTTGATGAATTTGATGATCCCCTTATTCCTACGATTGGGTGTTAAATTTCCCACCCCAAGAAACCAATTTCCCACCCTACCTCAAAATTTAGGTAATTGTTATTCTAGATGAGAGGGGGTGAGAATAACAATTATCTAAAATTTAATACCCTAAAATACCTTTTCTTCAAAACCATCACTTTCCACTTCTAACCACCCCATTCTTCATCTTCTTCAAACAATTGTTTTTCCTCTCACCACTCCATCTTCTTCAAACCACCTCCTTATTCCTCTCACTCTTTATTCCCTCTCATTCTCCATTCTCTCTCACTCTTCATTCTCTTTTCATCTTCTACTTCTCTTTCTATTCGTTTATGCTATTAATTTTTTTCCTAAGATTTATGTTTTTTCGAGATTTAGAATTCGGAACATTCCGGGAAATAGAACCTGTAACGCTTTTTGAAATTGGATTATGGTGTTTCGGGACACTTTTCAATTTGGATTATGATTTTTCCGAGTTTTAGAACCCAGAAAGCATAAAATAGGTTCGGAGAATCAGAACCCGAGAGTGTCAGGAATACAATCCCAGAATACACTTAATATCAGAGTACTTTGGACAATTACTACATTAAAGTAGGGTGTTAGGGCTCGTTTGGTACGCCGTATTAGGCATGATAGTATTAGCTTATAAAATACATTATGAATTATATTTATCCATTGTTTGGTGCTCTCATGGTATTGTATAAGCTTATACATCAATCATCTCTTATACATTAAAATGATGAATTATTTAATCCACCCTCTACATGATGGATAAGGCATGATAAGAGTGTGATGTATATACTACTTGAATAAATTTAATCAACCGCCACCACCATCACTCTCCACCACCATTGCCGCCACCACTACCACCACCACTGCCGCCACTACAACCAGTGTCGCCGTCACCACCATCGTCGCTGTCACCACAACCACGCTCCACCACTACCACCATCGTTGATATCGTCATCGTTATTGCCACTACTACCACCACCACTGTCGCCACCACCATCCTCCACCACGACCACCGCCACCTCGACCACCCTCCACCATCACCACCGCCACCATTACAACCACAGCCGCTGTCGCCGCCACCCCCACCATTGTCGTTGTTGCAACCACCACCACGCTCCACCATTGCCACCGTTGTTGATACCGTCATCGTTATCGCCCCTACCACCACCGCTGTCGCCACCACCGCCGACACCACCACCACCGCCGCTACCATCCACCACCACTACCACCATCATCACCTTCCAATACCACCGGCACCACTGTCGCCACCAAATCTTCTATATACATATGTGATGACCCGGATTTAGTAGTGTTTTTAGGGTCATTTCGTTGTAGGTTTTGAGTCTTTTTTTTGTGTCTCATGTAGTGTTTCATGCATTTCCATGTATTTTTATCTTTACTAGTGTTTTTGCAACGCTTTGGTAATTTCATAGTTTTATAGGGTCTTTAATGGTATTTTAGTAGAGTTTAGGGGTCTAGTTTAATTCCTAGTTGATTTTATACTCTTGTGCAAATTAACCTTTGAGTTTCTTGGCTTTGTTTCTAGTATTTTTGAGCAAGTAATCAGGTTGTAACAGCTGAAGGAAGAAAGCCAAGGGGTTTAGAGACTTGAAGGAGGCATTAAAGAGGAGTTAAAATGAAGTTGAAGAGGTTTTCAGGCGAGCTGGGGCGCTCAAGCGCTGCCCTGGGGCGCCTGAGCGCTAGGGAGGCAGAAGCCAAATGCTGAAGAAAATCAGCCTGGAGCTTGAGCGCCCGGCACTGGCGCTTGAGCGCCAGGGCGCTCGAGCGCCCGGCACAGCAGAAAAACGCCAATTTTTCCTATAAATAGGATTCTAGTCATTTTCTTTTGTAATTTTTTCATATCTTTTCATACTTTGTAAAATTCAGAGGTAGAGGATCATCTAGGAGAGTGAGAGAAGGCTTCCAAGCTTGTAATTCAGTTTCATAGCCAAGCATGGCTTAATCTCTTTTTTTTATGCTTTGGTTTTCATGTAAGACTTTTCATGTTTAAGTTATAATCTTAAGTTCTTTCCCACATGTTCTTCTTCTTTCCTTGAATCCCATTTTCTGAATATCAATATAAGCTTGTATGCATGCTTGCTTTATACTTTTCTATAATCAGAACGGAAGTTTGTTATAGATTAGGGAACCGATTTGGGATTGCCCCTTCTATCTTGGCTACTAGGAATAGAGGAAGGGTTGGGGTTTGTTGGCCTGAATTTGCATGATCTAAAATCTCATATAAATGACTAAGTACACAAGGAATTGGGCTTAGCTTTTAGTATGAGAGAATTGCTTATGTGAGGAATCAATAAGTGAGTAACTAGGCTATAGCATCAAGGAGAGATTCATGATAACATGTGTTTAGAATGATGTGCTTGAATTGACTAGTTGAGCAAGAACCCAAAGCATGTTCTTTGCTGAGTTTTTGTTTATTTTATCTTTACTACATCGACATATCTGTATTTCAATAAAACAAACCTTCATACTCAAGACTTAAACTGAATTTAGTCACTCACAATCCTTGTGGTTCGATATTTAAAACCGGGTGGATTCGTGCACTTGCGGATTTACCAACAATATGTAAAGGAGACTTGAACCATAACATTAAATACAATAGTAGAAATGAAGACCCCTTATTTATCTCCTTGAAAAAATACAATAGTGAATAAAAAAATAATATTTTATGTTATTTAAGGTATTTTGAAATAGCTATTAAAGTTACAATTTATTATAAATTTAAAATTACTTTTTTTTGTTGATAAAAGCACACATATTATGTTTTTAGTATAACTTATTTGATTATATTAAAAAATTATTATTTAATATAAAATATTACAAATTTACATAATTATTTTTCATATAAAAAAATTAAATGAATTATTAAATTATTAAAACTAATTCAATTTAATGATAATTATTAAATAAATTATTATATTTGAGTATGTATTTTTTTACACAAAAAAACTCTAAATTGTCTCAAGATTTTAAAAATAATTTAAATTAAAAATTATTTTTACTATTTCTTTAAAGTATAATAATTTTCATATACTGTTAAAAAATATTGTAAATAAACTCGTGCAACGCACGAGTATTATATCTAGTTATACAGTGTATGACCAAACATTAATTTAACACCCCTAAGATTTTTTTTTTTTTTTTTGACAAAGATTGAGTTATCATTAATTAATGGGTCTAGGCCCAAAAACACTGAAACAATACATTAGTGACACTGTAGAAGGAAATTAGCTCGAGGCCCTTGTGATCTTACTTCTACTCACTAATCAAACTATCTACTGACAAGATCTAATAAAGATTGCATCTACACATGGAAATTCAGTGGGAGATAAGCCTGTCAGTCAAAGCAGGGTGGCCCATGTGAACACACTTCCCAACTGATAAAGAAGCTTTCTTTCCCTGTTCTAGAGTAAGTTTTCGAGGTTAGATCTAAAGAGCTTCCTATCTTCCTCCGTTGTGCTCCATCCTTGGTGCCATCGCTCTATCACGTTGCAGTGTCTCTCTAAGTGCTGCCGGATGGTTAAAAGCCCAGTTGCCCATCAAATCACCGTTGAGGGCCAGTTTTGCAATGGTATGGGCACCTTTGTTTCCATTTTACCTATCCAAGCGAAGCTCCAGTTATGGTGATTATTTTGCCAGAGGCGGAGATCCTTCACAATATGTTGGATCTCCCCATAGAGCATTTCCCCTTTGCAAGTCTGAATCAGCTGCCGGCAATCAGACTCAAAGATGATGTTCTTAAGGTCTAAGTTCATTGCGATAACCATGGCTTCGCGAAGCAAGATGGCCTCAGCAATTAAAGGAGAGGTGGCAGCAAAGATCTTTGCACGGGTACAGACGGTGTTTCCTCTATCATCTCTAAGGATGATTCCCCCGCTAGCTTTCCTCCGGTCTCTTTGAAAAGCCGCATCAGTATTACATTTGAGGTGCCCTGGAGGAGGAAGATGCCAGATAGGGGGGGTTCTAGCGCTTCCACCCTGAGTGATTGGAGTGGGGGGAGGGGTGATTGCTGCCAAGTATTCCGCATGAGCAGAATTGATTTTTGCAATAGAGAGGGACGGATTAGGCTTAGTGCCTTCGAAGACCATCTTGTTCCTAGTTTTCCAAAATTCCCAAATCGTGAAGCAAAATACCCCGATGTAGAAATCCGCGATGTCTTCTAAGCCGCTTAGTCTTTGAAATGTTTCTGAGAGCCAACTTTGGATACTTTGGTTTGCTGCAACTTGAGCATTCAATTGAAGTTGGCTTCCGAACCAGACTAGGGTGGTCCAGTGGCACTTGAGGAGCATATGTTCTATGGATTCAGGTTCTTCTCCACAAATCGGGCAAATTTCATCTGGTGAGCATTTCCTCTTTTTAAGATTTTGTTTGACTGGTAGTGCATTGTGAGCGACCTTCCAGATAAACATTTTAATTTTTTCAGGTACCTGCGCCCCCCAGATGCTGTTCCAGAGTACTGTTGAGGCTTCTTCAGACGATGAAGCTCTGAGTTCTCTTGGTCTAGATAGTTCCTTCACTTTCCTATACCCTGATTTAACTCCATAGTGACCTGAAGGATGATGGGGCCAAATAAGCTCATCAGAGCCATCTCCCCATCTGAAATGAGTCTGCATTACTTTGCCTAAGTCCACGCTGGGAAGTGCTTCTCTGATTTTGCTTGTGTCCCAGCTTTTAGTTGTTTTATCAATTAGCTCACCTACCTTCGTGTTCTGTTTTCCAGGTACCAGCTGGAGGACTTCTCCAGTGGCCACCCATCTCCAGTTCCAAACTTGCACTGTCTCCCCATTTCCAATTTGCCAATGTCCTTGATTAAGTAAGATATCGCGGCCATGGACGATGCTGGTCAAGACCCACGAGGAACCAGAGCGCTTTGGAGCATGTAAGAAGTCTTCGTTAGGAAAGTAGATTCCTTTCAGGACCTGGACCCAGAGGGAATCAGGGTTATGCATAATCCTCCAGGCCTACTTAGCCAGCAGGGCCTGATTATGTGCTTCAAAATCTTTGAAGCCCAGCCCTCCCTCATTCTTAAGTTCTGTCAACAGCTCCCACTTCCGCCAATGAATACCTTTGTCTCCTTTGGAAGTCCACCAAAAACACACTACTTTGGGACAAAGGTTCTTGCAAAATGCCTTGGGAAATTTGAGTATTGCCATAGCGTATGAAGGTATAGCTTGGATCACTGCCTTGATCAGGGTCTCTTTACCCGATTGGTTTAAGAAGTTACCCTTCCAACCCTGAAGCTTGTTCAGTACCTTATCTTTTATCCATCCTAGTGAGCTGATTTTTGAACGTCCCCATTCAGCCGGCATGCCCAAGTACATACCGGGGTTGTCCCAGACCTGCACTTGAAGAATGGCTGCTAGTCTTCTTTTCTTATCACTTGGAACATCCTTGCCCCCAATCAGACCGGATTTTAAGCAATTGATCCTTTGTCCAGACCCTGTAGAAAAGAGCTGGAGAAGTTGTTGCCATTTATACATTTCCTGTTCCGTGGCTTGGGCGAAAAGTATAGCGTCATCTGCAAAAAACAAATGCGTGAGTGCTGGTGAGTGTGGGGTCGTCGAATAAAATGACCCAAATATGAAATTGAAAATAGTGGTTTGCTCTCCTCACGGCAAGGATCGTAGCAGTATCCTCCGTTTTTCCATCGGTCGCCGGAGTTGACCGGAAAGAGCTCCCGAAGGCGACAGCGGTCGACGGCGGCGGAACGACGATCCGGAATATGGGTTTTGTTGTGGACGCCGAAAGGGTTCCAACGGTACTAACCTAGCTGTGAGCGGAGGTCCGAGTACACCGGAATCGAAGGTCAAAGTTTGCGATGTCGGCGACGTCGGCGCGTCGTTATGCTCTGTTTTCACGTCGTTCTCCCCTGTTTTCTTTCATGGTTCCTTTGTCGTTTCTCTTTGCTTACTTCGTGGCCATGGAGGTGGTGCTCTCGGCTGGAAAGAGAGACCCATGGTGGTGGTTCATGTGGTGCGTCCATGATGGTGTTGTGGGTGGCCATCGGTGGTGGCTTCGTGAGGAAGAAAGAAGAAGAAGAACATGTTGATGATGGTGCTGGCTTCTTGGTTGTTTCATGGTGATGATGCGTGAGTGTGGTGCAGCCATGGAAACAAGGAGGAACGGTTGTGGTGGCTGGTTGTGAGTACCACGAAGGAAGCCATGGTTGGAGAAGAAAAATGGAGGGGGTATGGCTGGTCTTTGTCCATGGTGGTGTGGGTGCTGCAACAAAGAAAATGAACTAAGGAGAAGGAGCTGGTGTTGTTGCGTGAAGGAGAAAGAGGGGCCATTATGTGCGTTTTGGGTGCTGGAATGTGAGGATAAGAAATCAGCATGGTGGTTATTGTCACATGAAGGAAGAAAGAGTATTGGTGATGAGGAAGAATATATGGGTGTGGCTGCTGCAAGGGAAAGAAAAAGAAAACAAGAAGGAAGAAAGAAAGAACAAGAACATGGTCTGGTGATGTAACTCACGTTGGAGGAAGTAGAGAGAATGGAAAGGTGTGCTGCTTTAGTGAGGAAAGAATGCATATATATAAGAAGAAGAAAAGAATAAGAGAGAATAATGAAAGGGAAGTTTGCTGCAGAATGAAGAAAAAGAAGATTGGAATGAAGAGAGGGAGAGATAAGAACGGATTGGTGGAGGAATAAGGATGAATAGATATTTTGTAAAGATATTTTTGAAACTGGTACGAATTGAGTTAGACACCGGAAGATTTATCCCATAGAGTTAAGAGAAAAATGTAGAGATGATATATTACTATACCAAAAATTATGAGGAACTTAATGAAATGATAAAATATAAATTAGGATCACTTTGAGCAAATTAAAATGGTTCATATATAAAGAAGTGAGTAAGAATTAAGCCAAAGAATAATCGTTAGACAATTAGAACAAATATGACGTCGTCATATTATGCAATTAAGCTAAGTATCCTTCAATAAAAGGCTGATACTTGTTTCTGATTCATTTTAAATGAGAAAATTGCTTGAACGCAGTCTGCTTCAAAATACCGCAGAACTACTTTTTGCAATTGATGTCAGATGAGAAAACTTCCTTCTGAAGAAAGATTAGAAACATCGAAAGAAATCGGTTCTCACGTGTGAAATCTTCATTTGAGGCTCCGTATAGAAAAAGTCTTCATCAATGGTTTATTTTAAGGTTCTTGAGCTATCAGGAACTTAGTTTCGGCAAACTTCCGAGAATTGGAATCGGTTGTTCGTACATTCCAGGGTTTCGTGTCGAAAAACTTGTCATGGAAAGGAATAAGAGAAATTCTTATATTCCTCTGAATATTTTTGAATATCGTTTCTACAGTGCTTTAAGAGCGGATTAGCCCTTCACTAACGCTTTCGCCCTAAGGCGGAAGTGAATATGGCTCGTGCTATAACCTATCGTGACTATAATACTATTCTTAGTCATTTCTTGAACTTTCTTCTTCATTAATTCATTAAAATTAGTGAACACTCGTTTAGGTTTCCTCTCACGCTTACACTGTAACCTAGGCGTGAGTTAGAAATTGATTAATTATTCTAATTCTAAAAATGTGGGTCTTACAATACTACCCTCCAAAAAGAAAGTTTCGTCCTCGAAACTTGAAGTCAGAGAAAGCTCGGGAATATCATTCCCTCCTAATTTCATCCAACTTTCTAGCGGCGTTAGCACGCATCCCAAAACCTAAGAAACATTACAACAAATTCACCTCAAAGGTGACCTACAAGACAATAACAACACTTAGATACCTAGAAATCATGTCCAAATAAACCTAGATACCTCGCTTAGGCTAGTGCTCTAGGCACTGAGATCCAAATCGTAACTCGATCGCTTACACGAACGACCTGACAAGTGTCGTCATGCTCCCATATTCACAACTCGATCCTGATATTCACAATCATAACTTATTATGCTAACATCATTCAAATCTCATCACATGACTCATTATGCCAGCAACCTCATAATCAACATCAATCGATTAACAACTTATAAGCAAATGATCATCTTAAAATCTAACGAGCCATTAATGTCATCTCCTTTTTGAAACTATCCTCATTAAAACCATCAAATCAACATTTCTCTTAGTCACAAATTGAATCACCAACTTATTACCCATCTTTACACTCTACACAACTCAGAATTCATTTACTTCAAGATCACTCTTATACTATACCTCAATGGATTTAAGCCAAAACTCATCTTCAATTTTCTAAGATTCAACTCCTATTGTCACAGCTACAACCATAAGATCTCTTACTCGTACGTGATTCTCAACTCACCAGGTTAATCTTATCCCTAAGATTTTAATCCAGCTTAGTAAATCTCACTTAGTAATCTTAGCACATTTCTCTGAAATCCATATCAACAATCTCAAGTATTCAACTTATGCTAAAACTTTCTTTTTCTAACTTAATCATTCTCAAATCAGTTCAGCACTTGGTCACTCAAGCAAACACCTGGCAATTCTCCAAGTCTTACACATTCATGATAAAATTCTAAACCTTTACCTAGTTTACAACGAAAATGTCCTTCAACACTTCAACACTTTTCAAGTGAAAATTCATCTCTTAAGACTACAACATCTCCACAAAGAAATCAAGCACTTAGCAAAACTTATTCCTCGAACTCGACTAACAACAATCTAGTTCACAGTTAATTCTTCTCAATCTTGTTATCATCAAGCAATCATCTATAACCTGATATTAAATCCAACCTATTTAGTCTCTAACAATTCCACTCAGAAATCACATAACCTATGACTTCATAACTTCCGAGAAAATACTTAAGATTTTCCAACATTAATCTCTTGACTTAGTCTACCTCTACTTGGAGTAATCACGTGAACTAACCAATTAATGTCTATACGACAATCATCAACTTCCAAAGATTTAAATCTTAATCCTTTACAATCAAGTGCTTATCATAAACTTACCTACCAAACTCGACTAATCATTGATCAAATCTAATCAATCTTCCTATCATAGTCCATGCCAGCTGTGATTCCGAATATCACCCCCTCAATATTAAGTTGATCAGGCTCAATATCTTGGCGATGAAAATTTAGAAAAACTCACTAGTAAGGACAATGAGTCTATCTCATCAAGTAGTCATATCTAATTTTGAGATCATCTCTTAATCTATCCAATCTCTAACATTTCTATCTTGAAAATGACACACCTTAACTCCTGAAACTCATACAACATTCCATTAGGATTTATTCTTAGCTTCTACCTTTCTTACCAACTCGTACCTGTCTATGACAAGCTTCAAGACTTAGAAAAATTCTCTAGACCCTATATAACTTCTATAGTTAAATACAAAAAATAGTCGGAAGAATGTGTCTTATACTCATCCCTATTACTATCAGAGGCATAGCAATCTCTGTCTAAAATACCACATGGCACTGTAGGAAAATAACAATGACGATTAAAGTCTTGGTGGAAGAACCCCCAAGTGAAAAACAAGCAGTCGGTGCAAGACTACTTTCTAGGCTTAGCGTGTTATTCTAAACCTCGTGTACTCCTATAGTTTAAACACGAGCAACAGGCAAATAAAGTCTTAATAGGTGTAATAACTGTAAGGTCAAAGCTCAAACAATATAACTAAGTTAGGTGTGTTGCACGCGCTACAAGAGTAATGGAGCGTATTATACTAGAATGGGGAAGAATGGTTAGAAGGTTTCCATCGTTCTTTTTAGTTAAACAAACAGTTAGACTAATCATAAGATAGCATTTACCATAACTATACAATATTATTAAGCAATAACTTCAATCAATTCTAAGCGAAAAATCGCTTGGCAGACAATCAATTTTTACTCTTTGCAGAGTCACACAACCTAGCACAGAAGACCTATTCCCCAAAGACTCCCGAAAGACTCGACAAGCTCTGATACCACAATGTAACACCCCGATTTCGGTGGCGTCACTTTAGTAACCAAAAAGAAACTTAAAGCGGAAAAATGTGAATATATATTTTTTTCGATAATAGAATCAAAGACTGAAAGAAATAAAACTCAACAACAAAAGATAACAGAACTAATATACAATAATTACAGCCCCCGCTGTAAGTAGCAAACCACGTCACGAGTATCCTCCAGTGACGGGAAGTAACAGAAAGTAACGCCCGTAGACAATATGTACAATCCAAAAGGAAAGGTTAAGTGTCTGCAACACAATCCTTCAAAAATGAGAATAAGTTAGCCCAAACGGCCTAAAACAATACCTCCTAGTCCAACCAACTCTCTGTGATTTCCGTAGAGAAACCACACAAAAAGCTATCGGCAGGAAACTACCCTGTCCCCAAATAGAAACATGACGGTCAGAGCTATGACTCTACTCCTACACTAATCATGTCTCGAGGAGCTCACACTAGCACTCTAAACTACATGCTAGCGTGATCGTCGTCCGAATCTGAATCCAGAACGACCAAGTCTATGTACACCATCCTCCCTCCTCTCGCTACCCCGATGCGCTCCTGTGCTGGCCTCACGGGCTTAGGGCCCGAGCCAAAGTCATCGATGACAGCAACAGTGGGTGAGCTGGACTCCGCAGAAGTCCCTCCCACAGGCTCCTCCTCTGAGGGGTCCTCATCATCCGAAGATGACGGTGGTGGTGGTGCTCCTACTCCGGGTCCGCAGTGCACGCCGGGTGGCAGGTTGAAGCTCACAGTGTACCTCCTCAGCACTCCCTCCGTCAAGTGTCTCAGGCAGTCGACACGGTCCTCCATAATCCTCCCCAAATAGGTCGCTCGGTGGCCAGCGGGGTCGACCACCCATGAGCCGGGGTCATCCTGGTCCAGCATCATAAACCTGGTCCCCCCCCGAAGGGTGGACCATCGTAAACCAGTCCGCCATGGACATCTGACAATGGGCGTAGTCCGCCAAAGTACACATAGAAGACGCGAGGGTCAACTCCAAAGAATTATGTAAATAATAAATCCAGTAGGTAAAGATAAGGGGTCGCCGCTTAGGCTTATACGTTAGAGATAGCATCCCAGAGTTGTATATTTCACAATGAATATAAAAGACGATAATAACAATTAGCATGCATCAGATAGGATTAACAAGTATCAATCACACTCAGCAACAAAGTCAGTATGCATGCTGCATGAAATGCAATGCCGGTTGACAAGATGCATTCCGGAGGGATGGACATCAACGGATCAGCCCTAACACCAGCCACGGTGGGACCATTTCGGCACGCGTGCCTCTTACACCAACAACAACGGTAGTCAGATCATCAGTAAACCCTAAGGTCTGCCATTTCGGTCTGCTACTAAGAATCACCTAGCAGTGTTCTTACGCGGAAATCCGGGTCTTATGACCATTTTGGAATCCACCGAGGTCCGGTATCCCGCCGTGTATTAACCTCAAAATGAGTGCATGAATGCAAAGTGATTAGCCAAACAACGTCTCCGACCTCACTCGACACGTCGCCACGTGTTCTAGCTAACTTATTGTCTCTAAAAAGAATACCCTAAGGTAAATGTCGATTCTGCGACAAAAGACAATTCTTTACAAAATGTAGTAACTCATGATGATTTCTCAAATCATCCGACTCATCTCCATCCGATGGTAGAAACTGCTCAGCGAGCAAAGAGAATCAACAAACTCGAAAACTACCCGTTTCCCGGCTTATCTTTTAGATAGCCCAACAACACAACTGCTCCTCGAGTAAAAGAGTATCAACATACTCAGAACTTATTAGTTTTCTCAACACTTGGACTCGACGACACTTCTCATTTTCCAAAACTAAGATTTGAATCCTAAGCTTTCCTTCGAGATTGTTATCATTATTTAAAGATTTAGAGGTTGTTTAATGTCTTATGAATTTTCCTTGTAACATAATTTCCATTTAGTCTTATCGCAAATCTTATGAGTTTCAAAGATCTCATAATCCCAATTAACTCCCAGAGAATGTCTCGATCCACTAAAACAATAACAAGGCTCGAATCTCCGTTCGTCCCGTCAAACTTTCCCAAAATCTCAAAATAAATTCGGCATAACATGCTCGTTATCCTCACTCTGAAGCACAGCGGATATATGTGTAATAGCATAGTTAAATTAGCACAGTCAAACAATCATGGCACATATATCAACACATCCTAGATTAACCATGTAGCACTTAGCATATAGAGCAAATATCACACATCCTAGATTAACCATTTAGCACATAGCATGTGAATCAATCTCAAAAACAATCAATAGATGAATAATCATCATTGTCAGCCGAAGCCTCAGAAAACATTTCTCAGTAAAACACAAACAAGTGCATAAACAGTAAATCAAGTCAAATGCGTCGACACCTAAAGCATTAACTAATAGTTCAGTGAGTAGCCCTCACCTTAGCCAATTTCCATACTAAGGTGCAACTCCGATTCGATTACATCTTTGTTTGCCTACGTCGGCTCGATTCCTTCCATTGTGTAGCTTCGATGCAAGGTGCTTCCGTTCATCGTACCTTTCACAAGCATACTTAACGAAATCACTAATCGAGCTACTTACTACTTAAGTCTAGAGATATGACTTCAGGAAATTGACTCGAAACGAACGAATGTGAAACGACTCTTTCTCAGAACACAGCTACATCAATTAGTAGAGTATTTATCTCTTTTTGAAATTAAAACCATTTTGTAAAGCAAATCGCAACTCCTCCCTAATCAACTGTTAAACTTCAATTTTCACAATAACAATGAAAATATTTATTTTTCTTTAAAACTCGCTTACCCGAGGCTAAAACATATACAAGAGTTGAAGGCTTACGAAAATCAAGTTTTAGAAACTTGTCGGCGAAGTGTCGCCAGAGAAAGTTGCGGCTCACGGGGTTGACGGAGGGATTGTCGCCGGAGACACAAAAGAAGGTTGTTCCTTCCCCCTTTCGCGGCCAGGAACTCAACGACGCTGTCTGTTTCCCCAAAGAGTCGACGGTTTGCCCAGAAAGTTCAGCCGAAGGTCGACGGTGGTCGTCGAATAAAATGACCTAAATATGAAATTAAAAATAGTGGTTTGCTCTCCTCACGGCAAGGATCGCAGCAGTATCCTCCGTTTTTCCATCGGTCGCCGGAGTTGACCGGAAAGAGCTCCCGAAGGCAGCAGTGGCGGCGGTCGACGGCGGCGGAACGACGATCCGGAATATGGGTTTTGTTGTGGACGCCGCAAGGGTTCCAACGGTACTAACGTCGCTGTGAGCGGAGGTCCGAGTACACCGGAATCGAAGGTCAAAGTTTGCAATGTCGGCGACGTCGGCGCGTCGTTATGCTCTGTTTTCACGTCGTTCTCCCCTGTTTTCTTTCATGGTTCCTTTGTCGTTTCTCTTTGCTTGCTTCGTGGCCATGGAGGTGGTGCTCTCGGCTAGAAAGAGAGACCCATGGTGGTGGTTCATGTGGTGCGTCCATGATGGTGTTGTGGGTGGCCATCGGTGGTGGCTTCGTGAGGAAGAAAGAAGAAGAAGAACATGTTGATGATGGTGCTGGCTTCTTGGTTGTTTCATGGTGATGATGCGTGAGTGTGGTGCGGCCATGGAAACAAGGAGGAACGGTTGTGGTGGCTGGTTGTGAGTACCACGAAGGAAGCCATGGTTGGAGAAGAAAAATGGAGGGGGTATGGCTGGTCTTTGTCCATGGTGGTGTGGGTGCTGCAACAAAGAAAATGAACTAAGGAGAAGGAGCTGGTGTTGTTGCGTGAAGGAGAAAGAGGGGCCATTATGTGCGTTTTGGGTGCTGGAATGTGAGGATAAGAAATCAGCATGGTGGTTATTGTCACATGAAGGAAGAAAGAGTATTGGTGATGAGGAAGAATATATGGGTGTGGCTGCTGCAAGGGAAAGAAAAAGAAAACAAGAAGGAAGAAAGAAAGAACAAGAACATGGTCTGGTGATGTAACTCACGTTGGAGGAAGTAGAGAGAATGGAAAGGTGTGCTGCTTTAGTGAGGAAAGAATGCATATATATAAGAAGAAGAAAAGAATAAGAGAGAATAATGAAAGGGAAGTTTGCTGCAGAATGAAGAAAAAGAAGATTGGAATGAAGAGAGGGAGAGATAAGAACGGATTGGTGGAGGAATAAGGATGAATAGATATTTTGTAAAGATATTTTTGAAACTGGTACGAATTGAGTTAGACACCGGAAGATTTATCCCATAGAGTTAAGAGAAAAATGTAGAGATGATATATTACTATACCAAAAATTATGAGGAACTTAATGAAATGATAAAATATAAATTAGGATCACTTTGAGCAAATTAAAATGGTTCATATATAAAGAAGTGAGTAAGAATTAAGCCAAAGAATAATCGTTAGACAATTAGAACAAATATGACGTCGTCATATTATGCAATTAAGCTAAGTATCCTTCAATAAAAGGCTGATACTTGTTTCTGATTCATTTTAAATGAGAAAATTGCTTGAACGCAGTCTGCTTCAAAATACCGCAGAACTACTTTTTGCAATTGATGTCAGATGAGAAAACTTCCTTCTGAAGAAAGATTAGAAACATCGAAAGAAATCGGTTCTCACGTGTGAAATCTTCATTTGAGGCTCCGTATAGAAAAAGTCTTCATCAATGGTTTATTTTAAGGTTCTTGAGCTATCAGGAACTTAGTTTCGGCAAACTTCCGAGAATTGGAATCGGTTGTTCGTACATTCCAGGGTTTCGTGTCGAAAAACTTGTCATGGAAAGGAATAAGAGAAATTCTTATATTCCTCTGAATATTTTTGAATATCGTTTCTACAGTGCTTTAAGAGCGGATTAGCCCTTCACTAACGCTTTCGCCCTAAGGCGGAAGTGAATATGGCTCGTGCTATAACCTATCGTGACTATAATACTATTCTTAGTCATTTCTTGAACTTTCTTCTTCATTAATTCATTAAAATTAGTGAACACTCGTTTAGGTTTCCTCTCACGCTTACACTGTAACCTAGGCGTGAGTTAGAAATTGATTAATTATTCTAATTCTAAAAATGTGGGTCTTACAATACTACCCTCCAAAAAGAAAGTTTCGTCCTCGAAACTTGAAGTCAGAGAAAGCTCGGGAATATCATTCCCTCCTAATTTCATCCAACTTTCTAGCGGCGTTAGCACGCATCCCAAAACCTAAGAAACATTACAACAAATTCACCTCAAAGGTGACCTACAAGACAATAACAACACTTAGATACCTAGAAATCATGTCCAAATAAACCTAGATACCTCGCTTAGGCTAGTGCTCTAGGCACTGAGATCCAAATCGTAACTCGATCGCTTACACGAACGACCTGACAAGTGTCGTCATGCTCCCATATTCACAACTCGATCCTGATATTCACAATCATAACTTATTATGCTAACATCATTCAAATCTCATCACATGACTCATTATGCCAGCAACCTCATAATCAACATCAATCGATTAACAACTTATAAGCAAATGATCATCTTAAAATCTAACGAGCCATTAATGTCATCTCCTTTTTGAAACTATCCTCATTAAAACCATCAAATCAACATTTCTCTTAGTCACAAATTGAATCACCAACTTATTACCCATCTTTACACTCTACACAACTCAGAATTCATTTACTTCAAGATCACTCTTATACTATACCTCAATGGATTTAAGCCAAAACTCATCTTCAATTTTCTAAGATTCAACTCCTATTGTCACAGCTACAACCATAAGATCTCTTACTCGTACGTGATTCTCAACTCACCAGGTTAATCTTATCCCTAAGATTTTAATCCAGCTTAGTAAATCTCACTTAGTAATCTTAGCACATTTCTCTGAAATCCATATCAACAATCTCAAGTATTCAACTTATGCTAAAACTTTCTTTTTCTAACTTAATCATTCTCAAATCAGTTCAGCACTTGGTCACTCAAGCAAACACCTGGCAATTCTCCAAGTCTTACACATTCATGATAAAATTCTAAACCTTTACCTAGTTTACAACGAAAATGTCCTTCAACACTTCAACACTTTTCAAGTGAAAATTCATCTCTTAAGACTACAACATCTCCACAAAGAAATCAAGCACTTAGCAAAACTTATTCCTCGAACTCGACTAACAACAATCTAGTTCACAGTTAATTCTTCTCAATCTTGTTATCATCAAGCAATCATCTATAACCTGATATTAAATCCAACCTATTTAGTCTCTAACAATTCCACTCAGAAATCACATAACCTATGACTTCATAACTTCCGAGAAAATACTTAAGATTTTCCAACATTAATCTCTTGACTTAGTCTACCTCTACTTGGAGTAATCACGTGAACTAACCAATTAATGTCTATACGACAATCATCAACTTCCAAAGATTTAAATCTTAATCCTTTACAATCAAGTGCTTATCATAAACTTACCTACCAAACTCGACTAATCATTGATCAAATCTAATCAATCTTCCTATCATAGTCCATGCCAGCTGTGATTCCGAATATCACCCCCTCAATATTAAGTTGATCAGGCTCAATATCTTGGCGATGAAAATTTAGAAAAACTCACTAGTAAGGACAATGAGTCTATCTCATCAAGTAGTCATATCTAATTTTGAGATCATCTCTTAATCTATCCAATCTCTAACATTTCTATCTTGAAAATGACACACCTTAACTCCTGAAACTCATACAACATTCCATTAGGATTTATTCTTAGCTTCTACCTTTCTTACCAACTCGTACCTGTCTATGACAAGCTTCAAGACTTAGAAAAATTCTCTAGACCCTATATAACTTCTATAGTTAAATACAAAAAATAGTCGGAAGAATGTGTCTTATACTCATCCCTATTACTATCAGAGGCATAGCAATCTCTGTCTAAAATACCACATGGCACTGTAGGAAAATAACAATGACGATTAAAGTCTTGGTGGAAGAACCCCCAAGTGAAAAACAAGCAGTCGGTGCAAGACTACTTTCTAGGCTTAGCGTGTTATTCTAAACCTCGTGTACTCCTATAGTTTAAACACGAGCAACAGGCAAATAAAGTCTTAATAGGTGTAATAACTGTAAGGTCAAAGCTCAAACAATATAACTAAGTTAGGTGTGTTGCACGCGCTACAAGAGTAATGGAGCGTATTATACTAGAATGGGGAAGAATGGTTAGAAGGTTTCCATCGTTCTTTTTAGTTAAACAAACAGTTAGACTAATCATAAGATAGCATTTACCATAACTATACAATATTATTAAGCAATAACTTCAATCAATTCTAAGCGAAAAATCGCTTGGCAGACAATCAATTTTTACTCTTTGCAGAGTCACACAACCTAGCACAGAAGACCTATTCCCCAAAGACTCCCGAAAGACTCGACAAGCTCTGATACCACAATGTAACACCCCGATTTCGGTGGCGTCACTTTAGTAACCAAAAAGAAACTTAAAGCGGAAAAATGTGAATATATATTTTTTTCGATAATAGAATCAAAGACTGAAAGAAATAAAACTCAACAACAAAAGATAACAGAACTAATATACAATAATTACAGCCCCCGCTGTAAGTAGCAAACCACGTCACGAGTATCCTCCAGTGACGGGAAGTAACAGAAAGTAACGCCCGTAGACAATATGTACAATCCAAAAGGAAAGGTTAAGTGTCTGCAACACAATCCTTCAAAAATGAGAATAAGTTAGCCCAAACGGCCTAAAACAATACCTCCTAGTCCAACCAACTCTCTGTGATTTCCGTAGAGAAACCACACAAAAAGCTATCGGCAGGAAACTACCCTGTCCCCAAATAGAAACATGACGGTCAGAGCTATGACTCTACTCCTACACTAATCATGTCTCGAGGAGCTCACACTAGCACTCTAAACTACATGCTAGCGTGATCGTCGTCCGAATCTGAATCCAGAACGACCAAGTCTATGTACACCATCCTCCCTCCTCTCGCTACCCCGATGCGCTCCTGTGCTGGCCTCACGGGCTTAGGGCCCGAGCCAAAGTCATCGATGACAGCAACAGTGGGTGAGCTGGACTCCGCAGAAGTCCCTCCCACAGGCTCCTCCTCTGAGGGGTCCTCATCATCCGAAGATGACGGTGGTGGTGGTGCTCCTACTCCGGGTCCGCAGTGCACGCCGGGTGGCAGGTTGAAGCTCACAGTGTACCTCCTCAGCACTCCCTCCGTCAAGTGTCTCAGGCAGTCGACACGGTCCTCCATAATCCTCCCCAAATAGGTCGCTCGGTGGCCAGCGGGGTCGACCACCCATGAGCCGGGGTCATCCTGGTCCAGCATCATAAACCTGGTCCCCCCCCGAAGGGTGGACCATCGTAAACCAGTCCGCCATGGACATCTGACAATGGGCGTAGTCCGCCAAAGTACACATAGAAGACGCGAGGGTCAACTCCAAAGAATTATGTAAATAATAAATCCAGTAGGTAAAGATAAGGGGTCGCCGCTTAGGCTTATACGTTAGAGATAGCATCCCAGAGTTGTATATTTCACAATGAATATAAAAGACGATAATAACAATTAGCATGCATCAGATAGGATTAACAAGTATCAATCACACTCAGCAACAAAGTCAGTATGCATGCTGCATGAAATGCAATGCCGGTTGACAAGATGCATTCCGGAGGGATGGACATCAACGGATCAGCCCTAACACCAGCCACGGTGGGACCATTTCGGCACGCGTGCCTCTTACACCAACAACAACGGTAGTCAGATCATCAGTAAACCCTAAGGTCTGCCATTTCGGTCTGCTACTAAGAATCACCTAGCAGTGTTCTTACGCGGAAATCCGGGTCTTATGACCATTTTGGAATCCACCGAGGTCCGGTATCCCGCCGTGTATTAACCTCAAAATGAGTGCATGAATGCAAAGTGATTAGCCAAACAACGTCTCCGACCTCACTCGACACGTCGCCACGTGTTCTAGCTAACTTATTGTCTCTAAAAAGAATACCCTAAGGTAAATGTCGATTCTGCGACAAAAGACAATTCTTTACAAAATGTAGTAACTCATGATGATTTCTCAAATCATCCGACTCATCTCCATCCGATGGTAGAAACTGCTCAGCGAGCAAAGAGAATCAACAAACTCGAAAACTACCCGTTTCCCGGCTTATCTTTTAGATAGCCCAACAACACAACTGCTCCTCGAGCAAAAGAGTATCAACATACTCAGAACTTATTAGTTTTCTCAACACTTGGACTCGACGACACTTCTCATTTTCCAAAACTAAGATTTGAATCCTAAGCTTTCCTTCGAGATTGTTATCATTATTTAAAGATTTAGAGGTTGTTTAATGTCTTATGAATTTTCCTTGTAACATAATTTCCATTTAGTCTTATCGCAAATCTTATGAGTTTCAAAGATCTCATAATCCCAATTAACTCCCAGAGAATGTCTCGATCCACTAAAACAATAACAAGGCTCGAATCTCCGTTCGTCCCGTCAAACTTTCCCAAAATCTCAAAATAAATTCGGCATAACATGCTCGTTATCCTCACTCTGAAGCACAGCGGATATATGTGTAATAGCATAGTTAAATTAGCACAGTCAAACAATCATGGCACATATATCAACACATCCTAGATTAACCATGTAGCACTTAGCATATAGAGCAAATATCACACATCCTAGATTAACCATTTAGCACATAGCATGTGAATCAATCTCAAAAACAATCAATAGATGAATAATCATCATTGTCAGCCGAAGCCTCAGAAAACATTTCTCAGTAAAACACAAACAAGTGCATAAACAGTAAATCAAGTCAAATGCGTCGACACCTAAAGCATTAACTAATAGTTCAGTGAGTAGCCCTCACCTTAGCCAATTTCCATACTAAGGTGCAACTCCGATTCGATTACATCTTTGTTTGCCTACGTCGGCTCGATTCCTTCCATTGTGTAGCTTCGATGCAAGGTGCTTCCGTTCATCGTACCTTTCACAAGCATACTTAACGAAATCACTAATCGAGCTACTTACTACTTAAGTCTAGAGATATGACTTCAGGAAATTGACTCGAAACGAACGAATGTGAAACGACTCTTTCTCAGAACACAGCTACATCAATTAGTAGAGTATTTATCTCTTTTTGAAATTAAAACCATTTTGTAAAGCAAATCGCAACTCCTCCCTAATCAACTGTTAAACTTCAATTTTCACAATAACAATGAAAATATTTATTTTTCTTTAAAACTCGCTTACCCGAGGCTAAAACATATACAAGAGTTGAAGGCTTACGAAAATCAAGTTTTAGAAACTTGTCGGCGAAGTGTCGCCAGAGAAAGTTGCGGCTCACGGGGTTGACGGAGGGATTGTCGCCGGAGACACAAAAGAAGGTTGTTCCTTCCCCCTTTCGCGGCCAGGAACTCAACGACGCTGTCTGTTTCCCCAAAGAGTCGACGGTTTGCCCAGAAAGTTCAGCCGAAGGTCGACGGTGGTCGTCGAATAAAATGACCTAAATATGAAATTAAAAATAGTGGTTTGCTCTCCTCACGGCAAGGATCGCAGCAGTATCCTCCGTTTTTCCATCGGTCGCCGGAGTTGACCGGAAAGAGCTCCCGAAGGCAGCAGTGGCGGCGGTCGACGGCGGCGGAACGACGATCCGGAATATGGGTTTTGTTGTGGACGCCGCAAGGGTTCCAACGGTACTAACGTCGCTGTGAGCGGAGGTCCGAGTACACCGGAATCGAAGGTCAAAGTTTGCAATGTCGGCGACGTCGGCGCGTCGTTATGCTCTGTTTTCACGTCGTTCTCCCCTGTTTTCTTTCATGGTTCCTTTGTCGTTTCTCTTTGCTTGCTTCGTGGCCATGGAGGTGGTGCTCTCGGCTAGAAAGAGAGACCCATGGTGGTGGTTCATGTGGTGCGTCCATGATGGTGTTGTGGGTGGCCATCGGTGGTGGCTTCGTGAGGAAGAAAGAAGAAGAAGAACATGTTGATGATGGTGCTGGCTTCTTGGTTGTTTCATGGTGATGATGCGTGAGTGTGGTGCGGCCATGGAAACAAGGAGGAACGGTTGTGGTGGCTGGTTGTGAGTACCACGAAGGAAGCCATGGTTGGAGAAGAAAAATGGAGGGGGTATGGCTGGTCTTTGTCCATGGTGGTGTGGGTGCTGCAACAAAGAAAATGAACTAAGGAGAAGGAGCTGGTGTTGTTGCGTGAAGGAGAAAGAGGGGCCATTATGTGCGTTTTGGGTGCTGGAATGTGAGGATAAGAAATCAGCATGGTGGTTATTGTCACATGAAGGAAGAAAGAGTATTGGTGATGAGGAAGAATATATGGGTGTGGCTGCTGCAAGGGAAAGAAAAAGAAAACAAGAAGGAAGAAAGAAAGAACAAGAACATGGTCTGGTGATGTAACTCACGTTGGAGGAAGTAGAGAGAATGGAAAGGTGTGCTGCTTTAGTGAGGAAAGAATGCATATATATAAGAAGAAGAAAAGAATAAGAGAGAATAATGAAAGGGAAGTTTGCTGCAGAATGAAGAAAAAGAAGATTGGAATGAAGAGAGGGAGAGATAAGAACGGATTGGTGGAGGAATAAGGATGAATAGATATTTTGTAAAGATATTTTTGAAACTGGTACGAATTGAGTTAGACACCGGAAGATTTATCCCATAGAGTTAAGAGAAAAATGTAGAGATGATATATTACTATACCAAAAATTATGAGGAACTTAATGAAATGATAAAATATAAATTAGGATCACTTTGAGCAAATTAAAATGGTTCATATATAAAGAAGTGAGTAAGAATTAAGCCAAAGAATAATCGTTAGACAATTAGAACAAATATGACGTCGTCATATTATGCAATTAAGCTAAGTATCCTTCAATAAAAGGCTGATACTTGTTTCTGATTCATTTTAAATGAGAAAATTGCTTGAACGCAGTCTGCTTCAAAATACCGCAGAACTACTTTTTGCAATTGATGTCAGATGAGAAAACTTCCTTCTGAAGAAAGATTAGAAACATCGAAAGAAATCGGTTCTCACGTGTGAAATCTTCATTTGAGGCTCCGTATAGAAAAAGTCTTCATCAATGGTTTATTTTAAGGTTCTTGAGCTATCAGGAACTTAGTTTCGGCAAACTTCCGAGAATTGGAATCGGTTGTTCGTACATTCCAGGGTTTCGTGTCGAAAAACTTGTCATGGAAAGGAATAAGAGAAATTCTTATATTCCTCTGAATATTTTTGAATATCGTTTCTACAGTGCTTTAAGAGCGGATTAGCCCTTCACTAACGCTTTCGCCCTAAGGCGGAAGTGAATATGGCTCGTGCTATAACCTATCGTGACTATAATACTATTCTTAGTCATTTCTTGAACTTTCTTCTTCATTAATTCATTAAAATTAGTGAACACTCGTTTAGGTTTCCTCTCACGCTTACACTGTAACCTAGGCGTGAGTTAGAAATTGATTAATTATTCTAATTCTAAAAATGTGGGTCTTACAATACTACCCTCCAAAAAGAAAGTTTCGTCCTCGAAACTTGAAGTCAGAGAAAGCTCGGGAATATCATTCCCTCCTAATTTCATCCAACTTTCTAGCGGCGTTAGCACGCATCCCAAAACCTAAGAAACATTACAACAAATTCACCTCAAAGGTGACCTACAAGACAATAACAACACTTAGATACCTAGAAATCATGTCCAAATAAACCTAGATACCTCGCTTAGGCTAGTGCTCTAGGCACTGAGATCCAAATCGTAACTCGATCGCTTACACGAACGACCTGACAAGTGTCGTCATGCTCCCATATTCACAACTCGATCCTGATATTCACAATCATAACTTATTATGCTAACATCATTCAAATCTCATCACATGACTCATTATGCCAGCAACCTCATAATCAACATCAATCGATTAACAACTTATAAGCAAATGATCATCTTAAAATCTAACGAGCCATTAATGTCATCTCCTTTTTGAAACTATCCTCATTAAAACCATCAAATCAACATTTCTCTTAGTCACAAATTGAATCACCAACTTATTACCCATCTTTACACTCTACACAACTCAGAATTCATTTACTTCAAGATCACTCTTATACTATACCTCAATGGATTTAAGCCAAAACTCATCTTCAATTTTCTAAGATTCAACTCCTATTGTCACAGCTACAACCATAAGATCTCTTACTCGTACGTGATTCTCAACTCACCAGGTTAATCTTATCCCTAAGATTTTAATCCAGCTTAGTAAATCTCACTTAGTAATCTTAGCACATTTCTCTGAAATCCATATCAACAATCTCAAGTATTCAACTTATGCTAAAACTTTCTTTTTCTAACTTAATCATTCTCAAATCAGTTCAGCACTTGGTCACTCAAGCAAACACCTGGCAATTCTCCAAGTCTTACACATTCATGATAAAATTCTAAACCTTTACCTAGTTTACAACGAAAATGTCCTTCAACACTTCAACACTTTTCAAGTGAAAATTCATCTCTTAAGACTACAACATCTCCACAAAGAAATCAAGCACTTAGCAAAACTTATTCCTCGAACTCGACTAACAACAATCTAGTTCACAGTTAATTCTTCTCAATCTTGTTATCATCAAGCAATCATCTATAACCTGATATTAAATCCAACCTATTTAGTCTCTAACAATTCCACTCAGAAATCACATAACCTATGACTTCATAACTTCCGAGAAAATACTTAAGATTTTCCAACATTAATCTCTTGACTTAGTCTACCTCTACTTGGAGTAATCACGTGAACTAACCAATTAATGTCTATACGACAATCATCAACTTCCAAAGATTTAAATCTTAATCCTTTACAATCAAGTGCTTATCATAAACTTACCTACCAAACTCGACTAATCATTGATCAAATCTAATCAATCTTCCTATCATAGTCCATGCCAGCTGTGATTCCGAATATCACCCCCTCAATATTAAGTTGATCAGGCTCAATATCTTGGCGATGAAAATTTAGAAAAACTCACTAGTAAGGACAATGAGTCTATCTCATCAAGTAGTCATATCTAATTTTGAGATCATCTCTTAATCTATCCAATCTCTAACATTTCTATCTTGAAAATGACACACCTTAACTCCTGAAACTCATACAACATTCCATTAGGATTTATTCTTAGCTTCTACCTTTCTTACCAACTCGTACCTGTCTATGACAAGCTTCAAGACTTAGAAAAATTCTCTAGACCCTATATAACTTCTATAGTTAAATACAAAAAATAGTCGGAAGAATGTGTCTTATACTCATCCCTATTACTATCAGAGGCATAGCAATCTCTGTCTAAAATACCACATGGCACTGTAGGAAAATAACAATGACGATTAAAGTCTTGGTGGAAGAACCCCCAAGTGAAAAACAAGCAGTCGGTGCAAGACTACTTTCTAGGCTTAGCGTGTTATTCTAAACCTCGTGTACTCCTATAGTTTAAACACGAGCAACAGGCAAATAAAGTCTTAATAGGTGTAATAACTGTAAGGTCAAAGCTCAAACAATATAACTAAGTTAGGTGTGTTGCACGCGCTACAAGAGTAATGGAGCGTATTATACTAGAATGGGGAAGAATGGTTAGAAGGTTTCCATCGTTCTTTTTAGTTAAACAAACAGTTAGACTAATCATAAGATAGCATTTACCATAACTATACAATATTATTAAGCAATAACTTCAATCAATTCTAAGCGAAAAATCGCTTGGCAGACAATCAATTTTTACTCTTTGCAGAGTCACACAACCTAGCACAGAAGACCTATTCCCCAAAGACTCCCGAAAGACTCGACAAGCTCTGATACCACAATGTAACACCCCGATTTCGGTGGCGTCACTTTAGTAACCAAAAAGAAACTTAAAGCGGAAAAATGTGAATATATATTTTTTTCGATAATAGAATCAAAGACTGAAAGAAATAAAACTCAACAACAAAAGATAACAGAACTAATATACAATAATTACAGCCCCCGCTGTAAGTAGCAAACCACGTCACGAGTATCCTCCAGTGACGGGAAGTAACAGAAAGTAACGCCCGTAGACAATATGTACAATCCAAAAGGAAAGGTTAAGTGTCTGCAACACAATCCTTCAAAAATGAGAATAAGTTAGCCCAAACGGCCTAAAACAATACCTCCTAGTCCAACCAACTCTCTGTGATTTCCGTAGAGAAACCACACAAAAAGCTATCGGCAGGAAACTACCCTGTCCCCAAATAGAAACATGACGGTCAGAGCTATGACTCTACTCCTACACTAATCATGTCTCGAGGAGCTCACACTAGCACTCTAAACTACATGCTAGCGTGATCGTCGTCCGAATCTGAATCCAGAACGACCAAGTCTATGTACACCATCCTCCCTCCTCTCGCTACCCCGATGCGCTCCTGTGCTGGCCTCACGGGCTTAGGGCCCGAGCCAAAGTCATCGATGACAGCAACAGTGGGTGAGCTGGACTCCGCAGAAGTCCCTCCCACAGGCTCCTCCTCTGAGGGGTCCTCATCATCCGAAGATGACGGTGGTGGTGGTGCTCCTACTCCGGGTCCGCAGTGCACGCCGGGTGGCAGGTTGAAGCTCACAGTGTACCTCCTCAGCACTCCCTCCGTCAAGTGTCTCAGGCAGTCGACACGGTCCTCCATAATCCTCCCCAAATAGGTCGCTCGGTGGCCAGCGGGGTCGACCACCCATGAGCCGGGGTCATCCTGGTCCAGCATCATAAACCTGGTCCCCCCCCGAAGGGTGGACCATCGTAAACCAGTCCGCCATGGACATCTGACAATGGGCGTAGTCCGCCAAAGTACACATAGAAGACGCGAGGGTCAACTCCAAAGAATTATGTAAATAATAAATCCAGTAGGTAAAGATAAGGGGTCGCCGCTTAGGCTTATACGTTAGAGATAGCATCCCAGAGTTGTATATTTCACAATGAATATAAAAGACGATAATAACAATTAGCATGCATCAGATAGGATTAACAAGTATCAATCACACTCAGCAACAAAGTCAGTATGCATGCTGCATGAAATGCAATGCCGGTTGACAAGATGCATTCCGGAGGGATGGACATCAACGGATCAGCCCTAACACCAGCCACGGTGGGACCATTTCGGCACGCGTGCCTCTTACACCAACAACAACGGTAGTCAGATCATCAGTAAACCCTAAGGTCTGCCATTTCGGTCTGCTACTAAGAATCACCTAGCAGTGTTCTTACGCGGAAATCCGGGTCTTATGACCATTTTGGAATCCACCGAGGTCCGGTATCCCGCCGTGTATTAACCTCAAAATGAGTGCATGAATGCAAAGTGATTAGCCAAACAACGTCTCCGACCTCACTCGACACGTCGCCACGTGTTCTAGCTAACTTATTGTCTCTAAAAAGAATACCCTAAGGTAAATGTCGATTCTGCGACAAAAGACAATTCTTTACAAAATGTAGTAACTCATGATGATTTCTCAAATCATCCGACTCATCTCCATCCGATGGTAGAAACTGCTCAGCGAGCAAAGAGAATCAACAAACTCGAAAACTACCCGTTTCCCGGCTTATCTTTTAGATAGCCCAACAACACAACTGCTCCTCGAGCAAAAGAGTATCAACATACTCAGAACTTATTAGTTTTCTCAACACTTGGACTCGACGACACTTCTCATTTTCCAAAACTAAGATTTGAATCCTAAGCTTTCCTTCGAGATTGTTATCATTATTTAAAGATTTAGAGGTTGTTTAATGTCTTATGAATTTTCCTTGTAACATAATTTCCATTTAGTCTTATCGCAAATCTTATGAGTTTCAAAGATCTCATAATCCCAATTAACTCCCAGAGAATGTCTCGATCCACTAAAACAATAACAAGGCTCGAATCTCCGTTCGTCCCGTCAAACTTTCCCAAAATCTCAAAATAAATTCGGCATAACATGCTCGTTATCCTCACTCTGAAGCACAGCGGATATATGTGTAATAGCATAGTTAAATTAGCACAGTCAAACAATCATGGCACATATATCAACACATCCTAGATTAACCATGTAGCACTTAGCATATAGAGCAAATATCACACATCCTAGATTAACCATTTAGCACATAGCATGTGAATCAATCTCAAAAACAATCAATAGATGAATAATCATCATTGTCAGCCGAAGCCTCAGAAAACATTTCTCAGTAAAACACAAACAAGTGCATAAACAGTAAATCAAGTCAAATGCGTCGACACCTAAAGCATTAACTAATAGTTCAGTGAGTAGCCCTCACCTTAGCCAATTTCCATACTAAGGTGCAACTCCGATTCGATTACATCTTTGTTTGCCTACGTCGGCTCGATTCCTTCCATTGTGTAGCTTCGATGCAAGGTGCTTCCGTTCATCGTACCTTTCACAAGCATACTTAACGAAATCACTAATCGAGCTACTTACTACTTAAGTCTAGAGATATGACTTCAGGAAATTGACTCGAAACGAACGAATGTGAAACGACTCTTTCTCAGAACACAGCTACATCAATTAGTAGAGTATTTATCTCTTTTTGAAATTAAAACCATTTTGTAAAGCAAATCGCAACTCCTCCCTAATCAACTGTTAAACTTCAATTTTCACAATAACAATGAAAATATTTATTTTTCTTTAAAACTCGCTTACCCGAGGCTAAAACATATACAAGAGTTGAAGGCTTACGAAAATCAAGTTTTAGAAACTTGTCGGCGAAGTGTCGCCAGAGAAAGTTGCGGCTCACGGGGTTGACGGAGGGATTGTCGCCGGAGACACAAAAGAAGGTTGTTCCTTCCCCCTTTCGCGGCCAGGAACTCAACGACGCTGTCTGTTTCCCCAAAGAGTCGACGGTTTGCCCAGAAAGTTCAGCCGAAGGTCGACGGTGGTCGTCGAATAAAATGACCTAAATATGAAATTGAAAATAGTGGTTTGCTCTCCTCACGGCAAGGATCGCAGCAGTATCCTCCGTTTTTCCATCGGTCGCCGGAGTTGACCGGAAAGAGCTCCCGAAGGCAGCAGTGGCGGCGGTCGACGGCGGCGGAACGACGATCCGGAATATGGGTTTTGTTGTGGACGCCGCAAGGGTTCCAACGGTACTAACGTCGTTGTGAGCGGAGGTCCGAGTACACCGGAATCGAAGGTCAAAGTTTGCAATGTCGGCGACGTCGGCGCGTCGTTATGCTCTGTTTTCACGTCGTTCTCCCCTGTTTTCTTTCATGGTTCCTTTGTCGTTTCTCTTTGCTTGCTTCGTGGCCATGGAGGTGGTGCTCTCGGCTAGAAAGAGAGACCCATGGTGGTGGTTCATGTGGTGCGTCCATGATGGTGTTGTGGGTGGCCATCGGTGGTGGCTTCGTGAGGAAGAAAGAAGAAGAAGAACATGTTGATGATGGTGCTGGCTTCTTGGTTGTTTCATGGTGATGATGCGTGAGTGTGGTGCGGCCATGGAAACAAGGAGGAACGGTTGTGGTGGCTGGTTGTGAGTACCACGAAGGAAGCCATGGTTGGAGAAGAAAAATGGAGGGGGTATGGCTGGTCTTTGTCCATGGTGGTGTGGGTGCTGCAACAAAGAAAATGAACTAAGGAGAAGGAGCTGGTGTTGTTGCGTGAAGGAGAAAGAGGGGCCATTATGTGCGTTTTGGGTGCTGGAATGTGAGGATAAGAAATCAGCATGGTGGTTATTGTCACATGAAGGAAGAAAGAGTATTGGTGATGAGGAAGAATATATGGGTGTGGCTGCTGCAAGGGAAAGAAAAAGAAAACAAGAAGGAAGAAAGAAAGAACAAGAACATGGTCTGGTGATGTAACTCACGTTGGAGGAAGTAGAGAGAATGGAAAGGTGTGCTGCTTTAGTGAGGAAAGAATGCATATATATAAGAAGAAGAAAAGAATAAGAGAGAATAATGAAAGGGAAGTTTGCTGCAGAATGAAGAAAAAGAAGATTGGAATGAAGAGAGGGAGAGATAAGAACGGATTGGTGGAGGAATAAGGATGAATAGATATTTTGTAAAGATATTTTTGAAACTGGTACGAATTGAGTTAGACACCGGAAGATTTATCCCATAGAGTTAAGAGAAAAATGTAGAGATGATATATTACTATACCAAAAATTATGAGGAACTTAATGAAATGATAAAATATAAATTAGGATCACTTTGAGCAAATTAAAATGGTTCATATATAAAGAAGTGAGTAAGAATTAAGCCAAAGAATAATCGTTAGACAATTAGAACAAATATGACGTCGTCATATTATGCAATTAAGCTAAGTATCCTTCAATAAAAGGCTGATACTTGTTTCTGATTCATTTTAAATGAGAAAATTGCTTGAACGCAGTCTGCTTCAAAATACCGCAGAACTACTTTTTGCAATTGATGTCAGATGAGAAAACTTCCTTCTGAAGAAAGATTAGAAACATCGAAAGAAATCGGTTCTCACGTGTGAAATCTTCATTTGAGGCTCCGTATAGAAAAAGTCTTCATCAATGGTTTATTTTAAGGTTCTTGAGCTATCAGGAACTTAGTTTCGGCAAACTTCCGAGAATTGGAATCGGTTGTTCGTACATTCCAGGGTTTCGTGTCGAAAAACTTGTCATGGAAAGGAATAAGAGAAATTCTTATATTCCTCTGAATATTTTTGAATATCGTTTCTACAGTGCTTTAAGAGCGGATTAGCCCTTCACTAACGCTTTCGCCCTAAGGCGGAAGTGAATATGGCTCGTGCTATAACCTATCGTGACTATAATACTATTCTTAGTCATTTCTTGAACTTTCTTCTTCATTAATTCATTAAAATTAGTGAACACTCGTTTAGGTTTCCTCTCACGCTTACACTGTAACCTAGGCGTGAGTTAGAAATTGATTAATTATTCTAATTCTAAAAATGTGGGTCTTACAGTAAGTAACTCCCGTGACCAGCTTCATGACTAATTTAACCCAGCTCTAGTGAAAACCGTAAGCTAACAGTGCTTTTTCCAGGAACATCCACTCTATGCGATCAAAGGCCTTATTCATGTTGAGCTTGACACTCAAATGATCCCTTCCTATTCTGCCTCTCTTCTTTAGTGCGTTAAAAGCCTCTTGCACAATGACAAGATTGTCCTGAATTTGTCTTCCTCCGATAAAAGCACTTTGTTGGGGGGTAATTATAGAGTTCATTGCTGGTTTCAGCCGTGTGACCAGGATCCTGGAGATGATTTTACCGATGAAGTTGCAACAACTAATGGGCCGGAAATTAGAGAGGGATTCTGGGTTTTGGGTTTTTGGAGCCAAGGTCACTAGAGCCTCATTAACATCTTCTGGCAAGATCCATGTGTCGAAGAAGGAAATAACTGTCTTGCTAACTTCTTCCCCCACTGTATCCCAATGTTTTTGGTAGAAAAGGTCGTTCAATCCGTCCGGTCCCGGAGCTTTCATGCTCCCCAGGAAGAATGCAGCTTCCTTGACTTCGCTTTCCGTTACCTGCTCCAAAAGATCCTTGTTTAAGCTTTCAGTGATGACTGTGGGCACCGCGCTGAGGCATTCCGTGATATTCTGGCAGTTCTCACTTTTGTAAATATCGGTATAAAAGTCCAGCATAGCTCTATGAATGGCAAATTGGCCTCTGACCTAGTTGCCGTGAGTGTCCTTGATCCTCTCAATCTGGTTCCTTTCTCTTCGTTGGACAGTGGAAGCGTGAAAGAACTTTGTGTTCTTGTCACCGCTTTTCAGCCATTTGATTCGTGACCTTTGGCTCCAGAAAAGTTCCTCTTACCTCTAGAGATCTTTTAGCCTCACTTGCAATCTCTTAATTTCTTGCCAGTCCGCCTCAGAGTTGTTGTGGTTTTGCAGGTGCTCCAGCTGGTTCTTGAGCTCAGCTATTTCCTTATCAGCCCTAGAGAAGTTCATATGATGCCAATTAGTGAGTGCCCGTTTTGTGTTTTCTGTTTTCCCAGATAAGTTGTTCCAATGATCGGCTGCACTAGTACTTTCCCAAGCTTTTCTAATGGTATCCTTGCAAGCTGGATTTTCCTCCCAATAAGCCTCAAATCTGAACATCTCTGTGTGTTTACTTGCAGATTTTAAACGAAGAACAAGAGGAGAGTGGTCCGAGCTTACAATGGGAAGGGCAATTCCCACTGCATATTGAAACAGAGCCCGCATTTTCCAGTTAAAGAGTATTCTGTCAATCTTTTCCTTAGTGACCTGGCCTTGCCTTGGATTGCTAACCCACGTGAACCTGCATCCTTTCAGGTCAAGATCCATCAAGTTTCTCGAGTCAATGAAATATCTAAAGAGCTTCATACGGTTTCTGTGTTGCGGCCTCAACCCTTCCTTTTCGTGTTGTTCCAAGATCTCATTAAAGTCTCCTATCAAACACCAAGGATCATCAGTTGTATGAAGGGCCGCAAGTTCACCCCAAAGCTCACGTCTTTGGGTGAAGGTTGGGTGACCGTAGACCCAAGTTATATGCCAAGAGTTGTGACCTTTCGTCACTAGGGTGTGAATGTAATTTTGAGAACTCCCAAGAATGTTAATTTTGGTGCTCTTGTTCCACATGAGAGCCAGCCCTCCGTTAGGTTTGGATTGACCATGGATCTTGCCTTGGCGGCTTTGCAGTCCTTTTGCTCATGTCCGGCAACGCCGCAATTATTGCAGTAACCTTGAAGTTTTTCATACCTCAAAGTTATCCAGACCTTAGGCAAGTTCCTCCTCGGTACCCAGAACCCTGTTACGAAAGGGTTATTTGTGTTTATGCTAACTTTAACACTAAAGAAAGGCCTGAGGAGCTTTCCCCCCACCATAGGGTCTTCCACTTCTAGAGGTTCTCCCAAGATCGAGGCTATGCGTGTAGCATTGCTAGTTGTCATCATGTCTAGAGGGATTCCATGAAGCTGAACCCAAAAGGGGATTCTATGGAATCTCACTTCAAAGATAGTCATTTGCGGTGCCCATAGCTGTAAGCTGAGAAGGTTCCCCATAACACTCCAAGGTCCTTCCTTTAGGATGTACTGGGCTGTGCTTTCCTCTTGAAAGGTGAAGAGGAGGCAGTTAGGGCCCATATCTGTCATTTGCAGCCCTGGAGGAGATCCCCAGGCCTTGTCAAGTATCGTTTTCATCGCCGTTTTGTTTAGTGTCTTGTCTGTGATGGCTTTACCAACAAGTGTGCGGCGTGCGAGATCCTCGCTACTCTCAGCTTCACTCTGTAGCTCAATCAATCCTCCTTCTACCAAGGCGACATGGTCATCTACTCCCGGGTGCTTGCTGTTCGAGGGTTGAACATTCGTTTACTCTTCCGTGGCTGGATCTCTCATAGGTTCAGTGTTAGTGTTCATTGAGTGAGATTTCCCAGATTTAAAAAGGTATCTAAAGAAAGATAGGATCCAAGGAATATCCCAACAGCTTCCCTAGAGGAAGAAGGAGCTCCCACAGTGAAGCAATGAACTCTTCTTAGACAAAACCCCTTGGTTTCCGTTAAGGTCAAAACCCTAGACGAAACACCCCTAAGATTTTCTTGAAGAGGACCCGCATGGATCTATTAGATGGGCTTTTTTTTCCGGCTCTAGGAAAAAGCCCAAACTATATTTGAGGAAGGAGTGAACAACTAAAACGCAGTCGTTTAGAAAAAAGAATCACCGCCATTATCATAAAGAAAAACTGCATTTGTTAAACTCGATACCTAACCTGAGCGCTATCAATTCATTCGCAATCAGAGTGCTCGATTCTGCATCCTTCTTCTCCTTCAATTTGTATTCAGATCTTCGGATTCGTTAACACCATGGCAACCGCATCAGGTACTCGTATTTTTCCCTTCAATTTGGATCCTCTTTTGCACTTCTCATTGATTAGGGTTTGTACTTTGTATCATTCAGTCATCAATTCCGCTTTCTATCATTAGATTTTCATTATTCGGGTATATTCAGTTCTTGTTGCACAATTTTTTAACCGATTGGGATTTTCCTCTTTTTTTTTTGTTGCTCAATTGATTGTTAATTATTCAGATGAAATCCTGCATGTTTTTCAATTCATAGCTGTTACTCAATTCTAACAAGATGGTAATCTTGGTAAAATCTGGAGAACATGAATAGATCGAATTTTGATTTGGTTTAGGTTCATGGGTAGGAACTAACTGTTTGCAATTTGCATCCTCATTTGTTGAGTGGTTTTTTTATGGAAAATTTAACATGACTATGCACTTACCCCAGTTTTCCTTATAGCTTAATTATTATCCGGTGTGTGTATGTTTTTTGAACTTTTATTGGGTTTATCGCAGTGGCATTTAAGTCGAGGGAGGATCATCGCAAACAGATTGAGTTGGAGGAAGCCCGTAAAGCTGGGCTTGCTCCAGCTGAGGTGGACGAAGATGGAAAGGAAATCAATCCCCATATTCCGCAGTATATGTCTTCTGCGCCTTGGTATCTTAATGCTGAGAGACCTGTAAGTCTAACCTACAATTTTTTATTCATATATTGTTTATCTGCATGAAATTCTGATAACCGACATATTCTTCTTGTTTTTCCCCCTCTTATCCTTGTAGAGTTTGAAACATCAAAGGAAATGGAAATCTGATCCCAACTACACTAAATCATGGTATGATAGAGGTGCTAAAACATTTCAGGCTGACAAGTTCAGGAAAGGTGCATGTGAGAAGTAAGTGATCTCTTTCCTTATTCTTCAAGGTGTGTGTGTATGTTGTGTCTCCAGATGCTTCTTGTTCATCAACTTAACATGAAAATGAAATATATTATTTGGTTGCTGAGAGGCCGATAATTTTATTTTTCCTGTGTTGGCGTCTTGTTCATAGCTGTTAAACTCTTCAGTTAGCTCTTATATGGGTTTAGGGTAACGTGCAGGTGAACACACTGTCAAACTAGTAAAAGTAAGTAAACTTGCACAAAATAGGATAGTTCAATTCTTCTGTTAGTTTACCGGCCTGGGTCTATTCATGGTTTCAGATTTCTTGGCTGATTTTATTGGATAATTTAGTTAAGTTAAATCTCATAAGAAATATGTAATAATATCTAGGATTGGTTTATGGTTCAGCTTCAAGCACAAAATTGAATCGATCTGAACTGGTTCTGGTTCGGCCAAAATGAGCTAAACTACTTGTTTTGTACAAGAACAAAACCAAATTGACCTGGCTCTTTAATTCTCTGAACTGGTTCTGTGGTTTGGGGAACTGGTTGAATTGGATTACATAATAACTGGTTCAGAACCAGTTGAGGTTCAAGAACGTGTTCTGGAACCACCATTCAGCAGTGCATAAGAACCAATTTAAAATACTGTCTTTATATTCTTGAGAGCTTATTTTAGAATAGCCCTAATATGCAAGTACGAGGCGAAGCATATCATAACAGTTGGATCAATTATTGAATTATGTATACTGTATTACTTTTCTCGTTTTCTTTGCTTCGTTTATTAAAAGATTCTTCTTTTTTACAGCTGTGGTGCAATGACACATGATGCAAAGTCATGTATGGAAAGACCACGAAAAGCAGGAGCAAAGTGGACAAACAAGCACATTGCCCCTGATGAAAAGGTAGAAACTTTTGAGCTTGACTATGATGGAAAACGGGACAGATGGAATGGGTATGATGCATCAACTTATGCTCGAGTCATTGAGAGGTATGAAGCTAGAGATGAAGCTCGAAAGAAGTACTTGAAGGAACAACAGCTGAAGAAATTGGAGAAGAGTGACCAAAATGGTGAGGGTTCTGCTAGTGATGAGGATGAAGACGAAGATGATCTAAGGGTAGATGAGGCAAAGGTTGATGAGAGCAAACAAATGGATTTTGCAAAGGTTGAGAAGCGAGTACGTACAACTGGTGGTGGGAGTACAGGAACTGTGAGGTAATTTTATGTTACTTCCATTTTAATAATGCAAGGTCAAATTAATTGGTTTCAGACTTAAGATTATCACTTTCATTATTTTTATTAGATGGATTGGAGCTGAAAGTTTGTCTTTTTTCTTTCAGGAACCTACGTATTCGAGAGGATACTGCAAAATATCTTCTTAATCTTGAGGTCAATTCTGCTCATTATGATCCCAAGACCAGGTCAATGCGTGAAGATCCTCTTCCAGATGCAGATCCAAATGAGAAGTTTTATCTGGTAACTGTCTCAAAAAATCTAAATTTACAGGAAACTCTACTTTTGTTTTTACTGCTTATGCATGTTTATCTTGTATTTGTTTTAAATCTGATTTTATACTGTAGGGTGATAACCAATATAGAAATAGTGGTCAAGCTTTGGAATTCAAGGAATTAAACATCCATGCTTGGGAAGCATTTGACAAGGGGCAAGATGTTCATATGCAAGCAGCTCCATCCCAAGCTGAATTGCTCTATAAGAATTTCAAGGTCATGAAGGAGAAATTGAAGTCTCAAACAAAGGATACTATCCTCGAGAAGTATGGCAATGCAGCTGATGAGGACAAACTTCCAAGAGAACTTCTGCTTGGTCAGAGTGAGGGCCAAGTTGAGTATGATCGTGCTGGTAGAATTATTAAGGGACAGGTATGATACACATTTTAAATTTTATAGCCTAGCATTTGCAACGGTGGTATAAATCTTCTATAAAATGCTTAGCTGGACTTTTTAATTATTCTGTTAACAATTCTCAGTTTTACGATTGATTTTAGTTTGAACTATAAGGATAGCGCTTTCATGGTGTTGCTGTTTCTTAAGAATGATAGATTTAATTGTTATTTATCTGATGCTTCAAACAGGAAGCAGCAGTCCCCAGGAGCAAGTATGAAGAAGATGTTTACATTAACAACCACACAACTGTTTGGGGCTCTTGGTGGAAGGATCACCAATGGGGCTTCAAGTGTTGCAAGCAGACAATACGTAATAGCTATTGTACCGGTGCTGCTGGTATTGCGGCTGCTGAGGCTGCAAATGACCTTATGAGGGCTAATATTGCCCGTAAGGAGGCTGCTGCAGGTTTGTATGCTGACACCGTGTCTCTATCTTCTCCTTTTTCCTTTGATGCAAATTATTTCTATTTTCATGTTTGATAATTTTGCTTGATCGTATTTAGCATCTTGTTATTAATTTTTAATTTTTTTGATGAATATGTCCAGAGGATGCTAAACCAATGGAGGAGAAAAGGCTGGCTACATGGGGAACTGATGTCCCTGATGACCTAGTTCTGGATGAAAAATTGCTTGCAGATGCACTCAAAAAGGTAATATCAATCTATCAGTCATATAACTTGCTCCTTAATACCTTGGTAATTTTCAGTGTCATTATTTTTCACATACTACCTCAATTAATTTTTGTTCCTTCCAATAACTTTGTTGTCCTTAATTACTGATGGTAAGACACCATTGTCTCATACTAAATATTGCATGTGATTTGTTAAATAATAATGGCATGGTTTAGCTCTAGACTATGGGCATTCATTTTTTAGCATGATTCTTCTTTTCTGGAGCATTCAATCTTGTTGAGGACTTGAGGTGAAATATTCAGACATTTATGTCTGCATTTTGTGCTGATTGTTTTGGTTTTTCACAGGAGGATCAAAGAAAGAGAGAAGAGAAAGATGACAGGAAGCGTAAATATAATGTTAGATGGAACGATGAGGTATAGTTTTGGTGTCACTGATTGAGAATTATTTTTATTATCTGTCTGCATGCCCTTTTGCAGATTTTTAAACCATTTTAATGCTGCAGGTTACTGCAGAGGATATGGAGGCATACAGGATGAAGAAAGTACATTCTGATGATCCAATGAAGGATTTCTTGAACTGAAGTTCGAGAGGGCAAAAAGGCCTGCATTTTCATAAACCTTCATGTTGTTTTGTTATTGGATTATCACTTCGGCTTCCTTGATATCCTTTGAGCAGTATGACAAGAGGAGCTGAGTGGAACTCTAATGCTTGTACAGTTTTATTTGTATGCCAAGTTATCTATGTTTCAAATACTTGGCAGTTTTAATGACCTGGTATCTTTATCAATCAACTTCGTTTCAATTATGTATCCTCCCTTCCCTGAGATTCACAACCTTTGATAGAGCCATGATACAGATGTTACTCTGTACTGATAGTATGTGGATCGATCTCAAGTGAAGTAGGCATGTAAGTGGCTACAGTCACAAACTCTACGTAGTAGTGTTTTTTTGTTTTTCTATCTAAAATATGGCCTTAAATGATGAGCTCAGAAGTCAGAATCTAGTTAAGGAAAATATTCTTTCTTACGAATTTCTCACTCGGATGTTATGCCCATCGACCAAAAAAAGAAAGAAGAGTAGCATAGCAAGTAACACCTTTTCTTTTGGACCAAACACCCCCATCTTTAATTTTCTTAAAACAATAAAAGTATGACTATTTTTGCAATATGACTTTTCTTTCTTCTCCTTTTCTCTTTCCAGAAAGCATCCGCCTCTTTCTTTCTTTAGATTTTTTAACCTCTCATTGTCTCACCAATCACACCTAACCATGGAGCGCAACCAATTACCACCTCCGTTTTCTCCACCAAGCGCACTGCTGCTGATCGAGTGTTGTTCACTGCCGCGTCGTTTGCCGTGTATTTGTTTGCAGTTGCATCTTTAGTAATGGAGTCGATTGCCATCACCATTGCGACGCTGCTAGAGTGTTGTTCACCACTGCTCCGTTTGCCTCCACCGTTGTGTTGCCGTGATCAATCAAAAGACCTGTATATGGGTTTGGACAAAATACATGATTTCTTTTTTCCAATCTACCTAGAAGAAAAGGAGTATTTTTTTTTTTGGTTACAAGAAGAAAAGGAGTATGACTTATCATTCCATCACATCGGCTGCTATCAAATCTAAATATGTTCTTAATGAGAGAGAACGAATAAAATAAAATGGAAAATTATACCGTTCCCTCAAATCTCAATTCCTTGTTTTATCTTTTCCCAACAGCTAAAACAAGATAAGGTCATAATGATTCCTCGTGTGGGGCATTTACAAACTTGATGCTTTACTTGAATGGAGAGCAATCAAGTCAAAACAAAGCTCATCTTTTACAGCATAGCTAATCAATTCCTTCTGGTAAAACTGGGCTATAATTACGACAGATGTAATATGAAATGAGAAATTGGAATTGATATGTTTTTTCATGTTGGGGGACAACCCCACTAGACAGTAAATAGGCAGCCACTGCGCAAGAAGATGAATAGATATGTTTTTTCATGCTGGGGTGAGTAATCTATATATATGTAATTCTAGCATTAAATCGACACGACATAACTATCATCATTAGTTCTTGAGATTAGATAATAATATTTTATTCAATAAACAGTTTCATAGTTTCATGTCAATGAGCCAACAATAGAAAATAAAGGAGTGAATTTGTTACTTTTGCACAAAAACAACAATTGTTTGGAGTGATAGTCAATTTTATCCTAAAAGTGCGTGTTGGTTAAATTAGTTTCTAAACTTGGAAAATATCTCTCATATTGTTTGATGATGCAAATCGCCACTCATGTTAGTCCTTGTAGCTTCAAACGTCAACTAGCGTTAATGTTGGGGCTGATGTGCTAATTAAGTGCAACTTGGATGCTAATATGGTCTCTAAACTTGTCAATTTGGTCCTTGAGAGTCAATGGTTCTGACAATGGCTTTTCCTAGGAAATGGTTGATCGGCGGAAAGGTTGACATCCAACGTAGTGGAGATTCTCTCTCAAGAGACATAAGGGTTTCGAGCAATGGGATTTTCGGGAGTTCCGACAGATTTGGACAGTGTGGTTATGGACTTATGGTTGGGCAATCGTAACACTGCAAGACTTCCGGAGGTGACCATGAGGTGACTTGGCCTGGTTCTGGATCAATGGTGTTGGTGACCTATCGTGAAGGTTTGGTGGAGGAGGTCTTGGTCATGGAATGTGCATTACAAGAAAATACTGAATTAATGACAGTCCTACAAGGCTACAACCCTTGCAAAATCTCCCTACAGGTTGTTCATAGCGTGTTATTTTTAAAAAATAAACTTACAACAGATTAAATCGTCGATAATTTGACGATAATATTTTTTTTGTGGGATTAGTTACCGTCAAATTACAAACGGCTTTACCGATGAAAAAAACTGTCAGGAAATTCAAAATTTGATATTTTTTCCTATCAATAACTTGGTAGACTTAAAATTTTGAAAACTTATTACCGATGGAAAAAACCGTCGGGAATTTCAAAATGTGAAATTGTCGGCTGCCAATAACTTGGAACTTTAAGAAATTCGAAAATTTATTAACGACGGGAAAAGCCGTCAGTAATTTCAAAATTTGAAAGTGCCTCCTACCAATAATATGGCTGGCTTTAAAAAATTCAAAAATTTATTAGCGACGGCTAAAACCGTTGGTAATGTATAAGTATCTCGAAAAAAGTCTTTGGTAAGCTATCGACTACGCGTTTGCAAACCACCTTACTCACACTTCACTCTCCTCCACTTTCTTCATTTTCTTATAAATTATATATAAATAATGGTTATCTTGAAAGAAAACAAGGCTCCTTTTGTTGCATATAAGAATGTCACCTCAATATTTTTATTCGCAACGAAATTTTTATTCACAATAAAATGAGTTTTTTGTGCTTACTAAATTAATTACCGATGAAAAAAGGCGGCGGTAATTTAGTGACGAAAAAAACTGTCTGTAATTTAGCGATGGAAAAATCTATTTGTTACTCCCTCTGTTCCTTTTTAAGTGTCGTTTTAGAAGATTTTTTTGTTCATTTTTAATTGTCATTTTGATGTTTTAAGATTACAATTTGTCAATTATACCCTTACTTTTTCACTAACTCCACTTCACATTTTCCATAAAATTCTCCTTTCTCAATAACTATGAAGAGTTTTATAACTTTATGATTGAATGAAAGTAGTAAAATGATATGAGAGTGGAAAAAAACTAACAATCCACTATCTTGGTTGGAGAGCTTTTATTACTTTATGATTGGATGTGAGAGAGTAGAATGGGAAAAAATACTCTAACAATCCACTATCTTAGTTAGCGAGATTTGTGCTAAAACGACACTTAAAAAAGAACGGAAGATAGCAACTAAAAAACCGTCAGGAAGTCAGTGAGAAAAAAAACTATCGGTAATTAACGACGGAAAAGGCCGTCAGGGGTTCAAATTTTTCAAATGAACATATCGGTAAAAATATAATTAAAAACAACTTTAATATGTTTATACATCTGAAATTATACAAGTTAAAGTTGTGCAAATAGGTGGGTCTTTGGTGCAAATAGGTGCAAAACTTAGTCTACTAGCTAGTATAATTTAAAATTTTCAGAGGGTTCAAAAAAAATTTATATAAGAAATTAAGTGCAATAACCAAGTGAGGTGGTGTAGTGGTTCAGCATTCCATCATTTAAGCAAGTGGTTTGGGGTTCGAATCTCAACTCTTCCGAATAGAAAAAACTCTTTGGCCAGCCCCTACCACTTAGTGCGCTGACCGTGGGACGAGAGATTAGTCTCACGACTGTCGGCTGTGGGATACCTTGGTCAAGACAAAAAAAAACATACATGTCCCAATAATTGTATTTAAATTACTTTCGTATGAAACAAAATAATTGTATTTAAACGGTGCTGTGAATCAATTCCCCTCGATTTCAAACAGCCAAACACTGTGCAAGCAAGGACTGTACTGATAGTGCCTCTGCCCAATCCCATCTCGACAACAATTTTGAAGAAACCACCCTGGTTTTACAAAACCACCATTCTCCATCCGTTTTTTCCACTTTCTGCTCTTTCCTTTTTTTTTTCGTATACTAGCCAATGATTTTTCTTTTTCAGTCTTATCACACACCTATCTATATATATTAGTAAAGCAGACTTGAAAAAATAGTGTCATTTCAATTAATTACATTGAGCTATAAGTATTAAACACTTGAAAAATTGCATTAAACATATTAACAATCTATTTTAATTTCCATTTTCAGTTACTTAAGTTAAATTAAATCATTTTTTAGTCTTTATTCACTGTACTGCAGAATTTAACTTTTCAATGTGGTCAACAGAGATTTCAATACACTTTGCACACGTATGAGTTTCTCAATGAGGACATTACAGAAATTATTCCAACGGAATTCCCTTCAGCTGCTCAAGTGAATCTTTCTCACTATTGGAATTTTGAGCACACTTTTTCAATAACAAGTTAATTGAAATTAATACGCTGTACAAATATAAAACTGACTACATAGCACTAAATGAAAATGGCAAATATGAAACTGACTACAATACTACATAGTGACATTAAAGAAATTATTCCAACGGAATTCCCTTCAGCTACTCAAGTGAATCTTTCTCACTATTGGAATTTTGAGCACACTTTTTCAATGACAATGTTAATTGAAATTAATACACTGTCTCTCAATTTCATCAATTCTGCACAAATCCATAACTTGCCATTTCAAAACAATGAACCACCCTGCAAAAACTGATAAAACTTGGCAATACAAACAGCCTATTCATCTACCTACATTAATTTGAAATAATTGAATTACACTATTGCATATCTCTATATAAACAACTGAAACACACTCAAATCATACATGCCTTAGACTTCAACATCCTACAAGAAAAGAATGGCAACTGTCACAGGCTATTTCAACAAGTATGTCATTTTTTCATCACATTAGAAAAAAAAAATTGTCCTTATTGCATATTACTCATTTCTTATTATTTCTTTGTTTCAGGAGAGAATCAAGGCAATATAGCAAACCAACTTCATCAGAAATTGCTGCTCTTATAGTTGGAGATTTTGGAAATTCTAATGGAAAAAGAGATGTAATAATAAAACACAAAACTATGGGGTTCCAAAGGATAACTGAATTACATCCTTCTTTGATGGCCATGCAGTACCCATTGTTATTTCCCTATGGTGAGGATGGATTTCACTTGGAAATTCCATATTCTCAAAAGAATGGAAGAAAGCGAGAGAATGTGACAATAAGAGAATATTATGCATATCAAATACAACAAAGAAGCTTGGAAGGAAAGACTCTCATCTCTGCAGGAAGATTATTTCAACAATATATTGTTGATGCTTTCACAGCTATAGAAGAAGATCGGTTGCGATGGGTAAGAAAAAATCAAACAAAGCTACGCACCGAATTGTACAAGAATGTATGTGATGCAGTTGTTCGTGGAGATACCATAGCGGCTGTTACTGGTAAAAGAATGGTATTGCCCTCATCTTTTACAGGCGGGCCACGATATATGGTCCAAAACTATCAAGATGCTATGGCCATATGCATACATTTTGGGAATCCAGATATTTTCATGACATTTACTGCTAATCCAAAATGGCCTGAGATCCAATATATGCTTGATAAAATTCTGGGACAACTCCCTCAATCCAGACCAGACATCATCACTAGAGTTTTCAAGCTCAAACTTGATCAACTCATAAAACACGTAGTGCAAGGACAACATTTTGACAAAATAATATCAGGTAAAGATCCTTACTTTTAAACTTAACTCCATCAACTACACTACACTACACATACCTTTTATCCCTATTAAGTATTTAAAATTCTTAGTTAAAACAATATTTTATAATTTAAATAATATATTCTTTAATAATATATATATACATATGAATATCATTGTCATTAAATATACATGTTTAAAAACAAATTACACTTCTTTATAAATATATATACATATATGTGTTTGTATAACAAATAAAATGGACATTCTATTTTAATCTAATATTTTCTTTTTCAGCATTATACACCATAGAGTTCCAAAAGAGAGGACTTCCTCTTGCTCAAATTCTTCAATGGCTTCATCAGAAAAATAAGTACCCAACAGCACAAGACATAGATAAGATAATAACAGCAGAATTACCATCTGAAACAAAAGATGCAGAGGGTTTTAATGTTGTCACACAGTTAATGGTGCATGGACCATGTGGAGAAGCAAACAAAAATTCACCTTGCATGGTTGATGGTTTTTACAGCAAAAATTATCCAAAAAGGTACAGCCCTGAAACAACGATTGATAAGGATGGATTTCCTACCTATAAAAGAAGGGACGATGGAAGACATGTCCAAAAAGGAGACATCAGGTTAGACAACCGCTATGTCGTTCCTTATAACCGAGATTTGTTACTCAGATTTTAAGCACACATAAATGTGGAATGGTGCAACAAGTCAAGAGCCATAAAGTATCTTTTTAAATATATCCACAAAGGCCCTGATGGTGCAACTGTGCTAATAGAAGATAATGTGTCTCCCAAAAACACACAAACACCACTCAAGATAACAGAAGTTAATGAAATCAAAACATACTTGGATTGCAGGTATATTCATCTGTTTAAGTCTTTAAATTTATGCTAATTATCAATGTCAATTTTGATTAACAAAAAAAAATTATTTTAAACACTTGAAAATATTATATGCAGGTATGTTTCCGCATGTGAGGCATGCTGGAGAATTTTTTATTTTGATATACACTACAGAACTGTGGCAGTTACCAGATTAAGCTTCCATTTGCCCGGTGAGAACTCGATCACTTCAAGAGATTCAGAGCGATTGTCAAATGTCATTACAAGAGAAGGAATTGAAGACACTATGTTCACGGAATGGATGAGAATGAATTCAATCCACCCCTATGCAAGAAAGTTAACATATTTAGAATTCCCCACCAAATTTGTTTGGGATAAACAAAGCAAAATATGGAAAATAAGGAAGGTCGGAACCACAATTGGCAGAATTTATTATGCACACCCAACATCAGGTGAAAGATATTACTTGAGAATTCTATTAAATATTGTTCGGGGGCCACAAAACTACGAAGAAATCAAGACGGTAGGTGGCATGACACATGCATCTTTCAAACAAGCATGTAATGCTCTAGGTCTCTTGGATGATGATAAGGAATTGAATGAAGCATTGGCTGAATCAGGGCATTGGGCAACAGGTTTCCAACTGCGGGACTTATTTGTCACTCTGCTCCTTTTTGCAGAAGTGACAAATGTCAAGGAATTCTGGGAGAAGAATTGGCAATTGTTGTCAGAGGACATGCTCTACAACAAAAGGCGATTATTTCATCACTTCGGTTTGCAGCTAACTGAACAACAAATTCAGACATACTGCTTGATTGAAATTGAGAAACTTTTGATCAAGAATGGAAAGCAGCTAATTGATTATGATGGAATGCCATTACCAAAAAAAACAACAATAGAAGGCTTCGATAATAGACTTATTCGAGAAGAGCTTAATTACAATATTCAGGAATGAGAAGAGGAGCATGAAAGATGCCACCCATTACTAAATGAGCAGTAAAGAGAAATATACAATCATGTTATAGATGTTGTGACAAGTAATACAGGAGGACTCTACTTTGTTTACGGCCATGGAGGTACCGGAAAAACCTTTCTCTATAGGACAATCATTGCAAGGCTCAGGGCTGCAAAGAAAATTGTGCTTGTTGTTGCTTCATCAGGTAATTAAATACTTAATACCTTATTCTTTTCTAAACATAATATTCATTCAATTGAATCATTCAAATATATCATAAATTCTTAATCTATATAAGACAAATCAACAACATAAAAAAACCCAACACAAAAAATACAATTTACAAAACAAGATATAATATGCAGAGATAGACTGTAAGAAACTACTCCTTAGAATGCAGAGATAGACCGGAAAAAATACTTAGGAATATTGGTGAGATAAGTTACCTCGGCGGTGTCGTCGAAGATGAACTCGCCCAGGTTCCTGTTGAAGCCAAGACACACTGTCCCACATCATCTCTCACCACGCCACCACAAATGTAAGTATGAAACCAGAGAAATCAACAAAAACCCAAAACCAATCAAATTCTATCTGAACCTACAACTGACCCCTTTTCTTCCATTCCCTTAACAGATTATCTTTCATTTTCTTATGTGGTCCGTTCGTTCATCATGTACTATAATCACATTAAAATTAACAGAGTAAAGATTCCCTCTTAGATACAATGTAAAAGTGTGGTGAATTGTGGAAAGCTGAGAGTGGAGAGGGACAAACCTGATTTTGGGATAGACCAGTCTGTGTTGCCAACAGATGCTTATCTGCATCGCTCGGGTACCTGAGAAAGAGACCAGAAAATGACATCAGTTTCCTTCCCCTTTACTATAAGCCCTTACCTGACCATTTAAACCTTTCTTTCTGTCCCTTCGCTTGCTGGGCGCGAGAATCTAAGATTAAGAAAGAAAGATCTACACTCCTACCATGGTGGGTATCGGTGGCCATGATTAGATGAAGGATTGATTAGGGTTAGGGAGAGACAATACAAATCAAAGTACACCGCCATGTTTGTTGAGATCGACCACGAATTGGGAGAGAGGAGCTCAATTTTCTTCTTGATTTCCCCCTTTTACAGCCACAAATTTGATAGACCATAAATTTCATGTTTCTCACTTTGAGCCCTATTCACGTGATTTTCCCCTTTTGTTGATCTTTTACTTTTGTGTTTTAAATATAAACAAAATTATGAATTAGATTATTTAAAATATTAAAATATAATCAATTATATGTTTTTTAAGGGGTTATTATGTACTTTAGAAATACATACTTTTCTTTAATGATTTCTAGCCGTAAAAAAAGTATTTGATAAAAACTAACACATCATAACTATTCCAAATTTCAAAAAAAATCATAAAAAATTATGGCAATTTAAACTTAATATCATTAAAAAATATTTAATTCACTTTATTAACAAGACGCCACCTTGATTAGCAGGAAAGTTTACAAATAGAAACTTATATAAAGTGAATTTGAATCATACATAAAAGCTTATCATTTTATCATAACTTTTTAGGCTTATCCTTCTTTAACACAATGTCTAGGTACCATACCACTAAGTTTTATATTTTCGCGGTCAAGTTGTTAAATACATAGTTAAAATGTTACAAGTATAATTACTCAGTGGAAGAATCTGATGATCCAATTTGTTACTTTTTTGACGTTGATGATCCAGTTTTTTTTGTTAAATTAAAAGAACAAACTGGAAAATTTAAAATAAATTAAAATTATATAATTTAAAATATTAGAATATAATCTATTATGTATTTTTTAAAGGATTATTATGTATTTTGCAAATACTTTCTTTTTTTAATGATTTGCTAAAAAAATAAAACTTCATAACTATTCCAAATTTTAAAAAAAAATCATAGTTAATTTTACCAATTTAAAATTAATATTATTTCAAAATAATTACTTCGCTATAAGACGCTTTCTTGAAAAGAATTTTAACCTTTAACACACCCGTTTCAAACATGATACTTCAAAGAGAGAATCGGTGGTTGAACCAAAAAATATAATTTTTGATCTAGAAATTGTTTTCCCATAATGAAGTATTGCACTATTAATTTATGTTAATTCTTATAAACATTGAAAAAAATTAACACACATAAAAACCTATTATGCAAAAAAATAATTTAATTCTTATAAAAATATAACTCCTTCACCCCTCTTTATCTTAATTTCAAGGATTGAATCACTATTACTACCCAGAGGTAGAACAACTCATAGTAGATTTCAAATTTCATTGGATCTTTGAAGAGAGTACATGCTCAATAAAGCAAAATACTCACCTTTGCTCAATTAATAAATCAGACAGATCTGATTATTTGGGATGAAGCACCAATGACTAAGAGATTGGCATTTGAAGCCCTTGATAGAACATTGAAAGACATTGTTGGTTACAAGAACCCTGACAAAGCACTCAAGCCATTTGGAGGAAAGACAACCCTTCTTGGGGGAGATTTCAGACAAATACTACCTGTAATGCCAAAAGGACAAAGACAAGACATAGTCCAATCATGTATTAACAGGTCTTACTTATGGGACCACTGCAAGATCTTTATGCTGTCCAAAAGTATGAGAGTCAGTGATAGTTCATCATCTTCACGACTTAGTTCATTGGCATATGAATTCAACAAATGGATATTGCAGATTGGTGATGGAAAAATAACAACAATTTGTAGAGAAGGTGAAGATATTCCAACATGGACAAAAATACCAAGCCAGTATCTACTAAAGCCAACATGTGATTCAATTAAACAAATTGTTGATAGCACATATCCAAATTTGCAGAAACAGTTCAAAAATGAAGACTATCCCAGAGAAAGAGCAATCCTCACACCTTTGAATGATACAGTTGATGACATCAATAATTATACTATTCACATGATTGAAGGGACAACAAAACAATACATGAGCTCAGATCAGATAGACAAGGCAACTGATAACATAGTTGAACAAGAAATCATGTACCCGGTAGAGTTCTTGAATACTTTAAGTTTCAACGGATATCCAAACCATTGTTTGGACCTCAAAAAAGTAATGTCAATTATGTTACTCAGGAACATCAATCCAGCCCTAGGATTGTGCAATGGAACAAGACTAATTATTTTACGCCTAGGAGACCGGGTAATAGAGGCAAAAATACTAACGGGAAGCAACATTGGTGCAAAAGTGCTTATACCACGGATAGTTCTGACGAAAAATGATTCCAAGTGGCCTTTTATCTTGAGAAGAAAACAATTTCCAATAAAAGTTTGTTACGCAATGACAATCAACAAAAGCCAAGGCCAGTCATTGAACTATGTGGGATTATATTTGCCAAGACCCGTATTCAGTCACGATCAACTATATGTTGCGGTGTCAAGAGTAACATCACCAAAGGGATTGAAGATACTTATTGTTGAGCAAGACGACACATATGCACAATATACGAAAAATGTTGTGTACAATGAAGTTTTTAATGAACTTCCTCAATGTAATTACAGTTGATATATCTATATATTCTATATTTTTATCAATTTAACAGCTTTTTAACCTTTAAAAAAATAATGAAAAACAAAACTTAAAAACATACCCGTGCAACGCACGGGTTTAATTCCTAGTTTTTACAATAAAGAACCCTTTATATCATTAGAGAGATAATAGAATAAAGACCAGTAGGTGTAGAACACTAATAAGAGATATGAAAAATGAGAGATAAGTGATTAGTGTGATATATGATATGATGTAGTTTAAAGAAAGAAATAGAAAGAAAAAATGTGTTCGGTAGTGTTTGTACTATTTAGTGGTTAATAAATGTATTGAGTGTATATCATTAAAGAAATAGTAAAAGATGAGAAAAATAACCGATAAATGAGATAGTTCATATGAGAAAGAGAGAAAAAAAGGTCATGTAATTGGGCTTTTGCCCTCCAAATTATTAAAAAAAAAAAAAAGAGAGAAAAAAAAATTAGTGTTTTATATTATTTACTGTTTGGTGGTAATATGTATTTGTTATTTTTAATTTATAAAACCGAACCAGGAGAATTCATCACAGTCATGTAATTCGTATGCTCTGGTTCGTTCTAACGTTCTAGAACGATCTAGGTAGCATAGAAATTACAAGGCTCCTCCATGTATATAGTAATGATCAAGAGAAAGAAAAATATATGCTGAGTGAGTATAAATGTATAATAGATATCTAAAAAGGGAAATTGAAGGGTTCATTGGATAAAAAGTGTGTGAATATGGGAAGGGGAAGGGTGCAGTTGAAGAAGATCGAGAACATGGTCAACAGGCAAGTGACGTTCTCAAAGAGAAGGTCTGGTTTGCTTAAGAAAGCTCATGAGATCTCAGTGCTTTGTGATGCTGAAGTGGCTCTCATAGTCTTCTCCAGCAAAGGAAAGCTCTATGAATACTCCAGCGATCCCTGGTACTTAATTATTCACTACTTCATCTTAATTTCTTTGTATATGATTTTCTCATCTATATATGAGATCTGATCGATAATTATATCAATTATAAATATCAAGGGTTATGATAATCACATCATGATAATATTTTGCAATTGTTAAAGTGTGCATACCCAATATGAATGATCGATGCATGCATCCACAATTTTGTAGTAGAAACCTTCAAAACCGTGATGCAGCAGTTGTAATTACACACTGCAATTTAAATTATTGATTTATATATTTATGCCTGCCATTTCTCCAGTTTTCCCTCTTGAACTCTACTGTGCTAGTTTCACTTTTCCCTTAATTTGCTATGTCTTTGATGCACCTGGATACTCAATTCTTGACTTGTCATTATGATTTTTTATTATTTTTTCGGTGTTGGTACTTGCCATTATGATTGAAGTTTGCAACCTTTTTTTTTTTGATATTGAAAGTTTGCAATCTTCATACATACATATCATTGCCCTCTCATATATTTAACTTATATTTCTTTAACTAAACTCGATTGATGTTAAACTTCACTCATTTACGGTGTGTTTGGTTTGAGGGGGAGGGAAAGAAAATATTGGTAGTGGAAAGAAAACACAAACTCCAATGCACCTTCCCCTGTATGGTTTGGAAAGAAAGTTGAGGGAAAGAATGTTTTTTAGTGGGTCCCCCCAAGAAAAACCTTCTGCCCAAAACTGGAAAGAAAAGAGTGGAATGACTAGATTTTGTGTAAATGACCATTGTGTCCCTATTTCTTTTGATTATTCACTTATCTCCTTATGTTTTTTTCTCCGTTAATTTTTTTTGGTTAACTTCTACTTTGTATACCTAAAATCTAAAATGATACTTGCCTTTACCTTTCTATTAGATTTTAAAAATTGTGAATATTTTTAATTCAAAAACATATTTTAAAATGAGATTTGTACTTTATTTGTTAAAAATAAATGTAAATGGTAGAATAGTAATTTGACACAAACTTCTTTTATTTCCTTCCACTTTTTCTTTCACACCAAACAACTTAAATAATCCTCTCCCTTTCCTTTCCCCTTCTTTCCTTTCTCTTTCTTTCCTTCCACTGTTCTTTTCTCTCCCTTTCTTCTCTAACCAAACAGACCCTTAGGATCCCAAGAGAGAGTCAAAGGATAATTTAGCTAGCTAGGCCATGAGCCTAATAATAATGATATGAAGAGAGTAAACAACCATTTTGGTCCTTGATTGTGTTCACTTGTGACGGATTGGTCCTTATATTTTGAAAATGATCGATTTTCATCCTTGAATGTGTTACCGTCGGTCAAGTTGGTCCTTGGTTGTGTTTTCCGTTGGTCCCTCTAACGGAAAAGTCCAAATGGCTTTTTTTATTTTCCATGTAAACGTCCTACGTGGCACGTTTTCATTTTGCCTCCAAAATACAATGTCAAACTAGTCCTTCATTGAATCATTGGTACCAAAATAGTCCCTCAAGCTTCCCCACTCTCTCTCTCTCTTTCCTCCAACTCTTGTTCATCATCATCATGTTCATCTTCTTCTCCAGACTTCATCATCATCAATTCACTATCTTCTTCTTCTTCTTCTTCATTTCAATCACGCCCCTTGCCTCTCATGTTCTCCTTCACCCTCTGTTTCATTCTTCTCCCTTCACCCTATGTGCAGCCCACCACAAACAGAAACAAGGAAATCTTCAATACAACATAACCACAGATTCAATCCCACAGCACAAAAACACTTCATTCAAACAGACAAAACACGAAAAATCCACAGAGCAGAACCACAAACTCCAAAACCAGTAAGCAAAACATGCACACCCACAAAGGGATCCCGTTAGTTATTCAATTTTGAACCTGTAATCAGCAATTTTCAACTTCCTTCAATTCCAAAATCGGTGATATATTAGAAATTATACCATTCCAATTTTCCAATCTAATTCATTCAAATTTAAACCAGTAATCATAGATTTTCAAGTTCCTTGAATTCAAAAATCACAGTTACTGTAAAGATTCCTTTATTTCAATCTAATTCAGAAAATAATCTAACCTAGCAATTCATTCAATTTCAAACAAGTCATCCGCAATCCTCCAACTCGAAAATCGCTAATACCTTTTAAGATTCGATTATTCCAATCTAATCTAACATATAATCGCAAACCTCAGTAATCAACGATTTACAAATTCCTTCAATTAAAAAATCGCAATCACCCTAGAGATTCCATAATTATTCTAATCTAAATCAGCAAATCAAGAGTGCGTGTACACACAGACACAAATACAGAGAGAAACATGTTAAAATCGCGAATCTAACGAGCAAAAGTGAATAGATCTGGAAACCCGAACGGATTTGTAGGCGGCAAGGGTGCTCTCAGCGGCGTCTTTCCTCTCACCGCCGGTCTTGAACTCAGCCACATACCTGTGGTAATCGCCCTTCATCTTAAGGTAGAAGACCTTAGTGTCACCGGAAGCGGCGGCAGGGATGAGGCGGGAGTCGAGAAGCTTGAGGATCCCGTCACAGATGTTGGAAAGCTCAGACTCGATCTTGGATCGGTAGTCACGGTTGATGGAGACGTGATCCTCGTTGTCGCGGCTCTCCTCCTTCTGCTCGATGGAGGAGATGATACGCCAGGAAGCACGGCGAGCGCCGATGACGTTCTTGTAGGCAACAGAGAGGATGAACGTAGGGTGAAGGGAGAAGAATGAAACAGAGGGTGAAGGAGAACATGAGAGGCAAGGGGCGTGATTGAAATGAAGAAGAAGAAGAAGAAGAAGATAGTGAATTGATGATGATGAAGTCTGGAGAAGAACAAGAGTTGGAGGAAAGAGAGAGAGATAGTGGGGAAGCTTGAGGGACTATTTTGGTACCAATGATTCAATGAAGGACTAGTTTGACATTGTATTTTGGCGGCAAAATGAAAACGTGCCACGTAGGACGTTTACATGGAAAATAAGAAAGCCATTTGGACTTTTCCGTTAGAGGGACCAACGGAAAACACAACCAAGGACCAACTTGACCGACGGTAACACATTCAAGGATGAAAATCGACCATTTTCAAAATATAAGGACCAGTCCGTCACAAGTGAACACAATCAAGGACCAAAATGGCTGTTTACTCGTATACATATATGCCCCCAGTCCCAGGTGGTGATCTGAGCATGACCATATAAAACGTACGTGATTTGCTATTTGAAGGAAGCAGCAGCTGATTTGACACGCTCAGCACCAGGCACGAATACGAGAAAGAATCAGAAAAAGTGACCAATCACTGTGACAATACAGTAGTGTCACCTATAAATGCCAATTCAATTACAAAAGCCACTAGCCTATCAGACCCTTCGTTAGTGAATAACAGCTTCATTGACACCTTATACAAGTAGAATAATAAGTAGAATAGAGGTGGAAATAGGAGAGATATATAAAGAAAAAAAATGATAAAATATAAATTTGATAGGTGATATGATTGATAAAGATAAAAAAATATATAGAAAAAAAATAGAGATAAAAAAGAAGCGGAAAAAATATTATGTGTGAAATAGCTCCTACCAATCAAAGCCAAAATGACACTGAGCCACTGAGGAAGTTACTACTGTTGAATAAATTGGGGGGGGGGAATTGAAGAGGTGAGCTAAGGGAAATAAAGGGATTGCAAGGTGAAGGGTAAATGTTCAAATCTTGGTGAATGAACTAATATTTTTTTTTGTTACAAGAGGAAAATTAACAATAAAGAGAAACTACCTAATTGCATCTAAATACAGTGATGCATAAACAAAAGAAGGGGGGTCATTCCACTGTTGAAATGGCGTCCCGATCCTACAGGCTTCCCGAGCTAGAGCATCCGCTGAATTATTCTTGTCCCGCGCAATGTGAACCAAATTGATCTCCTCAAAGGCTACCATCAGCTGTCGAACACGCTGGATCTCTTCACGGTTCCAGAAGTTTGCAATATCATTCCCAGCTTGCAGAAGGGTGACAAGTTCAGCACAATCTGACCAACAAACCAGCTTCCTTAATCCCCTCTTTACTGCAAGCTTCAGGCCCAATTCTAGCGCCAAAACATCTGCCAGGAAAGGACCAGCCTGATTAAAACTATGAGAAATACCAGTTACCCATCTGCCATGCCCATCTCGAACCACAGCTGCACACCCCATCCTTCCAGTGTGAGGATTCCAGCTGCCATCGACTGAAACGCAAGGTGTTTCCGCCGTTGCACTCGTTATCCCGTGTTCATAAACTGCTGAGGTATGCAGCGGTAGCTGCCATGATTCACACCATAGAGTATCATCTCTAAGAATGCATCACAAAGTTCGTGTTTTACCCATACCCAACCTCATACCCACCTAGTGGGTTTTTTTTACGTACCCTGGCCATTGTGGATATTTTTAGCGGGTATCCAATGGGTCCAAGACCCATTGCCATCCCTACTCTCGAAAGTTCGTGTTTCTCACTCAAGATCATTGTATCAAAAATACCTTTAGGTAATTAACGACTCCTTGAGAAATAGTTGCATCCAAGCAAGGGTGTCATCTTAACTCTTGTGGACAATCATGCCTCAAGCATCATTCATCATAAGCAACCAATCATACAATCATGGAAACACAATTGTATATCTGAAAACGGAAATTACCCTCACCTGGCCTTAGGCGTTTTCCTTCAAGTCACGACTCTGATCCGGTCACATCTTAACTCCTCGCACCAACTCCCTTTCCTTCTTCTTTTAGCTCTGGCACAAGCAAGCTCTCGCTCATCGAATCCTTCAATATAAGTATTTAATATTGTCACTCTTCACAACTTAAACTATGACCGAGCTAGGGTTTAAGGTATGCTTCTAAGGGTCCTCATCCAAACATGCATCAATATCACATAGGAAAGTACACAATCAAGACCTTTCCAAAACTCTCTTTACCATAAAACACATGCAAATCATTTTCACTTCCAAAGGTTCATGACCTCAAAATGCAACTCAACAAGCTAGCCTTTTACTAACTCTTCAACTTGGAACACTTGAGATAAAAGCATGAATATATTTCATATAAAATCTCTTCAAGTAAGCTTTCCAGCAAAGTAAACCTTATGAAATTTGAACACTTGTTGATTGATTTAAAAATCAAACACTAGAGCTATCTAAGAGTGAAAACAACAAAATTAAGGGAATCTTGTAGGAAAAACTAGTACTAACACATCCAAAAATTATGAAGATTTTACCACGTGAAGCTTTCATACAAAATTGGTTTAGCCTAATTTGGACTTCTAAAATGAGAGTTATGCATGCGCTCTACAACACAGATTGTAAAGGTGTACCCGACCAGAAATAGAGTTCAACTTCAAGCAACTACTGAGATCAGCCCAGACCTCTAAACATCACACCTTTCACACACAAGGTAGGGCTTCAAGTTAATTTTCATTTAAAATTAGTTTCACTCGATTTGAATCATAATAGAAAGAGTTATGTCATATAGACCACACGCTACTCTACTAAAACAGTTTTACAAACTTTAAGAAAACCCTCAAAACAAAGCCTTTTTCTTAGAAATTCAAAACCCAATTTTCCCCATTCACAAATCTACTTCTGAAGCACGAAATTAAGTTCTTCAAAAGGGAATTTCAAGCCAAAAACCCAATGCATGCACTCGGCCCCTCAAAGTTCCCCGTCAACCAAAGTTTTTCTTTCAATACCATCTTCATCAGATCTGACTTAAATCGCCACTCATATTCTCCTACATCTTCTCAAAGTCAACAGAAGAGTCAAGTAAGTGAGGGCCAGAAACGGCGACAATGTTCTTGACCTAGGTATGATTAGGACAAGACACCCTAAAAGAGCATAAAAGTAGGAAATAAGTCAGAAAATAAAGCTGTCATATCATAAAATGAGAAAAAATACCTTTTGTACAACAAATTACCTCCTTTTTATAGTGGGGGATGGTTTGAAGACCTAATATGTGTAGTCTATTGGGCCTTATAAATCCATGGCCCAATGGTCCTTACATGATAAATATCCTAAGTCTGATACCTACTAGGCGTCCCTTAGCCCCTGAGAGAGAAGGTCACCCCTTTAATTATGTCTTTAGCCGTGGACCACCACATGCTGCCCTTATCTCTCCTTTTCTAGCCTTCCCTTAATCGCTCCATGCCTTAAGTCTGAGCGGGTCCTACAGGACTAGGCCCCGCCCAACCTACTTAAGCTAGCTTAACTTTAAGATTCTTACAAATATATCTTTTAAAAAAAAATATAAACTAATGAGTGTGCATTTTCATTGTCAGTGTAATTGTCACCGGCCACCGATCTGCGTCTCCATAAAGATCAACATAATTCAGAGACACTAAACCTCTATCACCAACACAAAGACAATCAACCTTTTTTTACGTTTCAGGACACCATAATAGAGATTCTAGAGAAACATAATGAGAGAGGATAGATGGCGGTGGTTTTTCTAGAGTTGTATTCGCAGGAACCGATGGGAAGAGGCGCGATCTCACTCTGCTCTAAAGGAAAGGCCACCCTTGATGCAAACCTTGTGCCATTGGCGTGGCATTGTGCCACCGTGAGAAGGAGGTCTCGAAATTAAACTTTTACCGCCGTAAGTAGAAGGAAGGGGGAGAGAGAGGGACAACGACTTCACACCGCCAGAGAAGGCACTAGTGCCGTCGTGTGCTGCTGGAAATGCATCGTTGTTATGGGAAACCATTGTTAGGACAAGAAAATGGTTGAATAGCAAAGAGAAAGAAATGTATAGTCTTTCGGGGGGAAGAGATCAAACCTCATCGCAGAGTTAGATCCATGAAAGTTGTGTCTAGGATCAAACCTACTCTAATACCATGTTTAGAGATAAGCAATGCAAAGAAAAGCAAGAAAAGAAGGAGATAGAAGAGAGGGGAAACAGATGTGCACTAGAGTTTACATTGTAAATAATTAATTTATTAAAATATAAAGTGTTTACTCTATTTATAGTAATGGGTAAAGTCCTAAACCTATTTAAATAGGAAAATAAATAAATCTAACCAATAATCTAAATTAACTAAAATAAGATGATGATATGATATAAGATACTCTTAAATATGACGAACATATCATATATATTTTTCACACCTTCTAAGAATTCATTTCTATAATTTGTGTAAATAGACTGTTTAAAATTTTTAGAACTCTCTTTATGCAAATCTTTCTCTTTTTTGCTTACCTTAATTGATTTAGTTTTTAGATACCAACTTAACTGGCCATCAGTTAACGGGTGGTTGGTTGAAGTAGTACATGCTTGATTCCCCTTAACCAATGTCTTGAGTTCGAGTCTTGTGGACAGAAAAAAACCCCGCTTTGAGAGTTAGTCCACCATAATGTGGTTGTTACCGGCTCGAACAGGATTGTCTCCGAAGGAGGACAACTATCTTATCTTGCAAAAAAAACCTACTTAATGGGCTGGGAATGAAGATTCCACCATCTAGCTAGCTAGCCTTTTTTCTCACACAAGTTAATGAATAACTGCTTTCACTAATTTGGTTCAATAACTATTCGCTTTCAACAGTAGTTCTGATTCTGAAGGTTTCCCTGCATTAGTTATTCAATCTTTGCTCATTTTTGCTTTCCCTTTGTCGACAGTATGGAAAGAATTCTTGAACGATATGAGAGGTATTCATATGCGGAGAGGAAAATTGCCGCGAATGATCCACCACAAAATGTATGACACCTTCTCCTACTCCTATGATTCAAACCTCAACTCACTTTATTTATCAAATAATATTGATGTTAATCGGACATTAATTTTTTTTACTTATTAAACCAACTCATTTCTTAATTTGCATTTTATTTAGTAGTATACTTCTATTATCATCTTCTTATTGATTATATGTATAAGTTCATAAAGACATTTCCAACTGATCCACGGCGTTCAATTCATATCCTTCTTTATTGCCATTCTTAAATCAACTGCATGTCTATAGCAACTTCTCTTTGCTAGAGATATTTACTTGAATCAGAACACTAATTTAATTCTACATTTTGATAGGAAAATTGGACTCTAGAGCATGCAAAGCTCAAAGCAAGGTTTGAAGTCCTTCAGAGAAATCAAAGGTATATATTAAAATAAGTATGAGCTAGTGGCTATGTTGTGAAAAATATGTAACATCAATAGAGTTTGCTGCTGTATTTTACAGGAATTTTATGGGAGAAGAACTTGATGGCCTTAGTATCAAAGAGCTTCAGAATTTGGAGCATCAGCTTGATTCCGCTCTCAAACACATTAGATCACGAAAGGTAAAACCATGCAGCGCTAACCCAGAGCTTCGGTTAAGTAGTTTTAAGTTAATGTGAGTCATTGTGACAGTTAACTATATATAACTTGCATGCAGAACCAACTCATGCATGAATCTATTTCAGAGCTTAATAAGAAGGTACGCTCTTCTTTCTTTCATTTTGTTATCTTATTTTGGACAAATAATCGTTGACCGTTGTGCGGTAGAACACGTGTGGTTGGTTTAAGTGGTATGTGTTTGATATTTTCAAAGCAATATTTCGAGTTCGAGTTTTGTAAATTTGGAGAGTTATAATTAAGTTCCACTATTATGATGTGAATGTTTTCGCCTTGAAGAGAATTGCTTTTCTATGGATGATATCTGTAAGAAGAAAAAGAACAATTTTTCCTTCTCCTCTATATGATCAGTTGCACATGTTTCTTCTACTACTAACACATGTAACTATGTAAGCATAAATTGGAATCCATACATGATTATAGAACACCAAATAGAATGAGATAGATTGCGTACCTAACAAATCATGAACGGAATAAGAATTCTTGTTTTTATCACTGGATCTTGTGACAGTCAAGTGAAAAGTGACTAGGGCTTCTTCTGTATCTCACCCTTCCTTTCACAGCTATCAATGGGGCAAGCTGTGGAGCCAGATTAGATCTGTGATTACAGAGGGGACCTAACCAATATATATTTAACCCTAGTTCCTTCCCATTATGGGCTTATGAGTTAAGACTTACACTGTAGCCCACACTAATCAATTACAGATATACAAGCTCAAAATATAGATCACTTAAATAATTAAGTTGGCTTACATATACACCATAAATTTGGATCATGAATTAGATAAAAACTACAATTGATTGAAGCCCACAAGAATTAATAAATAATTCTTACAACACATTACAACGTGTTAGAATATGTTTCTTATCGGCTAAAACTAATTTGCAGAAAAGTATTTTTCACGATTTTTTTTTTGTCGACATCGTAGACAAGGTGATTTTTTATTGTTATTTATATATATGTTCTTATAAAATTTAGTTAAAAATTAAGGATGCTTGTAAATTTGTAATGTAATTAATTTCAATTATAAACATTAGAATTGTAAAATTATTAAACTTTTAATTTATACTTTAGACCACTTGCACAATTTTTGGATCATCAATTGTACAACACAATGCAATTTGTCATTTTGTATCTACAAGTTTTTTTATGCTCGACAAATGCAGGATAAGGCCCTCCAGGAACAGAACAACTTGCTATCGAAGAAGGTAATTAATTATATATAAATAGTTTCAATTCCTTAATATATAGCTCCCGTAAACTGCTTAGTGTCGTTTAATTTGGATCATATATACTCACTTTACATTACCTCATGATCTGAGTGAAAACTAGATAAAAGAGAAAGAGAAGGTAGCGGCTCAACAGGCACAACTGGAGCGACATAGTGATGATATAGATCATCTTACATCCTCTGTCCTTGTACCTCTGCAATTGGAAACCTTGAATATTGGGTAATTAAGTGTATCTAATTACTTCATAATTGTCTTTCTTTATTTTGAAGGATGAACATGTATTTGTGTATGAATTTGCTTCTTTCCTTTACTAATTATATGATGAGCATATAATTAAGGTGCACTATGCTTCATGACTTCAAGATATTAATACTAAGCGGTTTACTTGATGTAGAGGCTCCCTACAAGGCACAAGTGATGGAAGAGATAATGAAGCAACCACAACTCAAACCCAAGCTAACTCCCTTCTTCCACCATGGATGCTTCGACCTATGAATGAATAGTAAACTACATACACTTACACGACTTTCCGTATGTTAAAGACGAACATGCATGGTTATTAATTATTGGCTAATTAGTATATAAGAAACCTACCCTAAATGATGTAAAAATGTTCAACTATATCAAATGCCTTTCAATGACTAAAAGCTAGATATAATTTTTATGTAATTTGTCTGCATATATGGTTACATTACAAAGTTAATTGGTTTTAAGTTAATTGTATGGCTTTGTCTATATACCAGCCTATGTTTTTCTCCATAACATATCAGTATTGTAATTACCCAAGTATCATGTAATCACATATACTATATGGCATGACAAATGAGTTGCATGCCACATAAAATGACAATTTGGATGTGATTACAAATTTTTGAAGACTATATGGTGCCTTATATTTGGTAAGGAAACAATCAACAAAAAAAAATCAATTTTGAAAGACCATTATGTAACACCCCGATTTTGGTGGCGTCACTTTAGTAACCAAAAATCAAATAAAGCAGAAAAGTAGGTATATTTTTTTTTCGTTTTGTTTAAATAAAAAGACTTGTCGAAATAAAGACTCAACTCAATCGCGATTAACAGCGACTAACATACAATGTAAGTACAGCCCTCGCTGCAACTAAAAACATCGTCACAAGTGTCCTCAAGTGACGGAAAGTAACTGAAAGTGGTGCCCGCAGGAAAATAAGTGCGACAAATAGTCAGAGTCATAACCTTTATAAATACAGTCCTCCAAGAAAGTATGTCAGCCCAGAACGGCCTCCAAAAGACCTCCTACATCCGACAAACTCCTTGTGATTCTCATGGAAGAGAACCACACAACAAGCTAATAGTCGGGGACCTACCTTGCCCCAAAATAAGAAATGACAATCAAAGCTATGACAAGGACACCCAATATACTACACCCCTAACATCGACCCTCATCCGATCCTGCATGAAGTCCGGTTCCACGTCGAAGGCTCAGTAGTAGTCATTTCGCTCCGGGTCCTCCCTAAACGACGAACCATCACGAATCAGCTGTTGAACGTCTGGCAGCAGGCCGACCGCCCAAACACAAACATGAACACAAAGCCAAGGCGCGAGGGTCAACTCACAGAATATGATAGATAATACAAGCAATATGTGAAGAATAAGGGGGTATATACATATATGTTGTATATATACATATAAGTTCTGCATTGCCTACCCTAAGGTATATACATGGCATGTTATCGAATCTATAGTAACAACACAATATTCAATATCTCAACAATTCAACAAATAACATAACGATGTTCACCAATATCAAATCATCAAAATCTCAACATATGAAGTTAGGTGATAAGGTTAGTCAAACAATGTATCGTCCTCCCAACGCACAAGTGTCTAACTAAACAAATGTTCCCTGTCGTTTGCCCTAGGGTAAACGACGATGAAATCTCACGCTTCCATGAAGTCTCACGCTTCAATGGAGTCTTAAGCTTTCACGAAGTCTCACGCTTCAGTGAAATCTCACACATTCATGAAGTCTCACGCTTCAGTGAAGTTTCACGCATTCACGAAGTCTCACGCTTCAGTGAAGTTTCGCGCCTTCATGAAGTCTCCCCCTTCAATGAAGTCCCACACCTTCACGAAGTCTCACGCTTCAGTGAAGTTTCACGCCTCCGCAAAGTCTCCCGCTTCAGCGAAGGTTCCAGTCTCCACGAGGTCTCCCGCCTCAGTGAAGTTTCTGCTTTCACAAAGTCTCACGCTTCAGTGAATTTACACACTTTCACGAAGTCTCACGCTTCAGTGAAGTTCCATGCTTTCACGAAGTCTCACGCCTCAGTGAAGCTTCTCGGCTCATCATTTGGATGGCTAAATAAACTACTCAAAAGCGAAGGTGTACCAATGTACTTGGAAACTTATAGTTCCCCAGCTTATCCTTTAGACAGCCAAACAACAAACTTCTCATCGAGCGAAGAGTACCAGCATACTCAGAAACTTATTAGTTTCCCGGCTTATCTTTTAGATAGCCGAACAATAAAACTGCTCATCGAGCAAAGGAGTATCAACGTACTTAGAAACTTATTATTTTTCCCAAAACTTGGATTCGGCGACACTTCTCATTTTCCAAAACTAATATCCAAGCCCTAAGCTTTCATCTGACATTGTTATCATTATTTAAAGGGTTCAGAGGTTGTTTAGTGTATTATGAATTTTCCTTGTAAAATAGTTTCCATTTAGGTTGATCTCTAATCTTATAAGTTTAAAAGATCCCATCATCCCAAGTAATTCACAGAGAAGGTCTCGATCCATTAAACAATAACAAGGCCCGAACCTCCGTTCGTCCCGTCAAACTTTCCCAAAATCTCATGATAAGTGTGGCATAACTGCCCGTTATCCTCACTCTGACGTACAACAGATATATGTGTAATTGCATAATCAAATTAGCACAATCCAAAAGTCATGGCACATATATCAACACATCCTAGATTAACCATTTAGCACATAGCATGTGAATCAATCAACACATCCTAGATTAACCATTTAGCACATAGCATGTGAATCAATAGCAAAACAAATCCAGCGATAAATATTCAACATTGTCAGCCGAAGCCTCAGAAAACGTTTCCCAGTCAATCACAATCAGGTGCATAAACAATAAATCAAGTCGAATTCATCGACGCCTAAAACATTAGCTAGCAAGGTAAGTTGCCCTCACTTCTAGTTCCTCCAGAATCACAGTGTAAGTCACACTCACAAGCTTGCTCAGTCAAGTCCAAGGTTTCCACAAACGAACTTTAGAGCAAACAAAGCAAAAATCAATCAAAATAAGTCTGTACAATCGAAGCAATACTAAATAACGTTAGACAAAGCTCAAGGAGCTTCAGAGTACAACATTTAGGCACGAATGGAAGGGCTTTCCCCGAATGGATGAGTTTTGACTCGATTCAAGTTTTGTACAAAAACACTTTATTCGCTAAAACGTGCATAACTCGAGCTACAGAACTCGGAATGACACGAAACCAAAGCCAAAATTTTGACAACGGAGAGAGCTACGCTATAACTCAGGTCATACAGACCCAAAAATTATTTTTGGACACGGTACCATAGCAAATAAGTTTCGGCCACTATCAAAATAGGGTTTCCCGAACTTTTTCTTCGATCTAATTTAATTCCTAGGTATTCTTAGGCGATACCTAGGCCAGGGAAACTCTTATAAAAATTATCGGGTCGAAAACTAACACAGGGGTATTTTGGTAAGTGTTTTTAGCCCGAAAACTCAAAGTCGGAATTTTGAAAACTAAATTTGATGAGCGTGTCCCTAACGACGTTTATGACAACTAATCCTACTGGCACTAAGCTCAGTCGAGAGTTTTTAATCCAAAGAACGAAGCTTTGGTCAGAAAATGGGTATTATCACAGAATTGAAGCTCCGCGACGATTCGGCGAGATTCGGCAGAAAACAACCGGATATTCATGCTCTTGGGCATGTAGGCAATAAGTTTAGACACTGAAATCAAGTTATTTGGACAGTTTTACAAAAAGCTCAAAACTTTGAGCACAGAAAGACATATAGAAAAGCGACAGAATTGACGATCAGAAGTAAGAAATAGCATATATACCTCGAGGTCTACGCGTAGCAACGAACGGTGCAACGATCAGGCAAGAATCGGCGAAAATCACTTCCCCCCTTTCTCCTCTCAAGCTCGCGGCCTCTTGGTGATGGTGGTGATGAATTTTTTTTTTCATTTCTCACCTATTTATAGGTGAGGGAAAATGCGGAAAAATCAAAATTTTGCGATTCCGATTTTTCCAGCGCGTTCCTCTGTTAATTCTAAGATAGATTCTGGCAACAGAATTCCAGAACTCGAAACAGGTTTCTTGGAATTAAAGCAAACGATCCAAAGTCGGTGTGAATCGATTTAACCCGAAAAACTACTTTTTGCAGTTGATATCGGATGAGAAAACTTTCTTCTGAAGAAAGATTAGAAACATCGAAAGAAATGGGTGTGCGCGTGTGAAATCTTCGTTTGAGGCTCCGAATAGAAAAAGTCTCCATCGACAGTTTATTTTAAGGTTCTTGAGCTATCAGAGATTCAGTTTCGGCAAACTTCCGAGAATTGGAATCGGACGTTCGTACATTCCAGGGTTTCGTGTCGAAACACTTGTCATGGAAATGAATAAGAGAAATTCTTATATTTCTCTAAAGATTTTTGGAATTAGTTCCTATAGTGCTTTAGGAGTAAATTAATCGTTTACTAACGCTCTTGCCCTAGGCGTAAGCGAATAAGACTCGCGCTATAACTTATATCGACTTTAATACTATTCTTAGTCTTTTTCTGAACTTTCTCCTTCATAAATTTATTCCATTCAGTAAACACTTGTTCAGGTTTCCTTCATGATACATCGAAACCTAATCGTGGTTAGGAATTTAATTAATTAATTCTATAACTGAAATTTTGGGTCTCACAATAGCCTGTGACGCCCTGAGCTGAGAAGGGCGAGGATTGATCGCCTTCTATGTCGAGGGATGCACCACACCCGAACCAGAGGTATTCCGAGACTGTGTAGGGATGAACTATACAGTTGAGGAAGGCATATATGATTTGATTGTACTACCCATAACAACAAGTTGCAACTTCTTTTCGGGAGCCCAACTCATAAGAACTCCATGGTTAAGTGTGCTAGTCTTGGAGCAATATTATGATGGGTGACCTCCTGGGAAGTTTTCCCGGGAAGCGCGCGAGTGAGGACAAAGTGCGCTGAAAAGACTCGTGTTGTTACCGTGAGGCCAGTCGTCAGATCGGGATGTTACAATTTGTATCAGAGCCGACCTCTCCCAGTACGATGTGGTTCGAGGACGAACCAAGCGGAAGTTGGTGCGCCTGTGACGCCCTGAGCTGAGAAGGGCGAGGATTGATCGCCTTCTATGTCGAGGGATGCACCACACCCGAACAAGAGGTATTCCGAGACTGTGTAGGGATGGACTATACAGTTGAGGAAGGCATATATGATTTGATTGTACTACCCATAACAACAAGTTGCAACTTCTTTTCGGGAGCCCAACTCATAAGAACTCCATGGTTAAGTGTGCTAGCCTTGGAGCAATATTATGATGGGTGACCTCTTGGGAAGTTTTCCCGGGAAGCGCACGAGTGAGGACAAAGTGCGCTGAAAAGACTCGTGTTGTTACCGTGAGGCCAGTCGTCAGATCGGGATGTTACACATTCAACTACTACATAAATGGAAATAATCATCTCTATATTCAAAGAATCATCACAGTTCAAGAATTCAAGTTGCATAGAACAAAATATGAAATTTCAATATCCTGTTGCAATCCACCTGATGGAAAGGATGCATATGTGTATTGAAACAAACGCTAAGTTGTCTAATAACAGCCAAAATTCTTAAACCAGTGTTTACGGTGATATTTGGTAAACAAACATTCTCCAAATTTGACTGGAAAAAGTTTAAGAGTTCTAAGAATAAGGGTTCTTTTGGGATAACGTCTTGCCAAAGTGTTGTGTGAATTTGAACTTTTCGACAATCGAATGTCAAAGGCTGGTTTTGCGATCTAAAACAAACAATTAAAAGTACTGGAAATCGAATTGCATTAAACAAAAGGGAAATTACATAAAGTAAATCGAAAACTGGAAGTTACATCAAACAGGATAAAATCGACAGGAAATCAAATGAACATAACAACAAGTTTGAAAACGCAAAATGCAAGAATCTTAAATGGCTGGTTCTGCAACGTACTCCTTCATGATCACGTTAGGCTCTTTGAGTCTCTTTGATGCGGACATATGAGCTTTTTAGTGAGTTTTTAGGAGTTGAGTTGGGAACCCCTTCTTATGCATAATCTTCTTCTATTTATAGTACTTCATTGTCTCGCATGTCCTTGGCGGTTTTTTCCTCATTTTGGATGAGTTAGTGGGCTTGGTTACCCCACGATCTATTGCTTGCACCGGAAACGTCATGTGTAATGGGGAGAGTGGCGCCTCTTAACAGCTTGCTTGCCACGTGGGTAGCCATTGTGGGAAGAAACTTACAATTCCCTAACTGATTCTGCTATGGCACACTCGCCAATTAAACGCACGTGCCAAATATGGCCGTTTTAATAGCAACGGCTTTCAACGTTACACTCGTCGAAATTTGCCATCAGCTTAACTTATACTTTTCCTGATCCTCCTGGACCCATGTTTTGACAAGCTTATGTTGACGAGTTTTGGGCCAAATCTTTTGGGCCAACAGATGCCCCCCAAAAATGTTGGTCTTCGACTACCATACCTTGGAGAGGCCATGCATTTTTTGAGTATGAAACTTAGGATAAATTTAACTTTTATGGAAAGCCAAACATCTTGTAATCCTAGCCGCTCATTTTCAGGTCCAATCAAAAGTCATAGCGTCTAACTTTTTGCTGACGGCTTTAGCCTTTTTTCACTAGAGTTATGATTACCCTTTTTGCCTACAAACTAGGGGGCAACAGTTTTAATATTAAAATAACCGTTGGGACCCCAAATTTTATACGGTATGGCTTAATGCAGCTTCAAATCCGTTCCGTCTTTGTGTCTATAAATACACCATTAACGCCACCCGATTCTCAAAATTCTTTTGAAATCTTCTACAACTTCTGCTTCTTCATTTCCTCTAGTGAACCTTTCAACCATTTTCCATGGCTTCCGACTCCGGCAACGTTGTTCCAATGGCGACTGAACTCAAGATGAGTGAGGCCAAGCGTGTACCCATTCCAGACCCACCAAATGAAGCAGAGAAAAGAGCTATCTGGAAGTCTCAGGTACTCATTCCTTTCTCTGTTAATGGTACTTTACGCGCCATTTTAGGATCTTTGAAAAAGGTAAAGGTAGATAGACCTAATAACCTTCCTAACAAGTATGAGAAATTTCACCCTAGTATTCGAGGAGAAGAACTTATTCTAGCATTTCGATCCTCCTACCGCATGCCCTTTCTGAGTGACCCTAAGAGAGCTTTTCGATCTGCTCCTCCCAATCCGACTGCCAACAAGGGAGCTTATCTCAAATGGCTTGATAGAGTAGAGGCTTGCAAAGCTCAACATTGGAAAGACATTGGGATTTTTTATTTAATCCAGTTGTCGAGATCGCTTATTTCGTACAACCCAGCTATGCTTTTGAGTTCGTTCTATTTCTGGGAGAGATCTACCAATTGCTTCCATGTTCCCTTTGGCATGATCACCCCAACCCTTCTCGACGTTGCTGCAATTGCTGGCCTCTGGCCCATGGGAGATGATTATCACTCTACTGCTGTCCCAACTGCACCAATCATTGTGTCTTTTGAAGGTATGAAAAATGATAGAAAGGGGGGGGTTTGAATAGCGTTTTCAATCTAAAACTTTTCCCACTTGAGATTTTAACAAATCTCTTCAAACACAGATGATAAAGGTGCTAAGATAAGAGTTGAGGAAAGCACACAATGATTTTATCCTGGTTCACTTGATAAATCCCTCAAGCTAATCCAGTCCACCCGTTAAGGTGATTTCTTCCTTCTTAGAATGAAGGCAATCCACTGATCAGAGTTTGTTACAACTGCACTTGCAACCTGCAAAGTGACTAACAATACAATGACTTAGCTATCGCTAAGATTCCCTCTCTTAGTCTTCTCAAGGATCTAACCAACCTTGGCTCCTTAAGGAAAAACAAACAACTGTTTGAGAGTTTGGGTTTACAAAGAATTGCTTCTTAGAAAGCTAAAGTAAACTCAATAAGAATAGTTTGAAGAAAGATTGCTAAGAGAATATTTGTATATCGCGTGAGCTTTCTTTGACGGCATCTTTCATCTTCAGCCTCTTTATATACTCAAAGGATTAGGGTTTAGATGTTTGCATGGAATGCTACCGTTGGAGGGCAGATCTGGGATTTCCAGGTTCTGCTGTGGCTGAATAAGTTAGGTAAGATCGTCAGGAATAGTACAATTTCTTTTGTACTTGGATAGCGACTTGACCATTAACCTAGATGACTTCTGATCAGAGCGATGTTTCATGTTGGAACTTGTGAAGCTTGGTGATCAGAGTCAGAGGGAAGCTTGGATCCTCTGACCTTTGTAACTTCTGCTTCTGGACTCAGAGGCGAAGTACTTGGTCTTCAGAGCCAGCTTACTCTTGGACTTCAGAGTCTTCACTTCTCAACTTCTGGACCTTCAGAGCTTCTGGACCTTCAGAGCCTCTGGACCTTTAGAGCTTTTGGTCTTCAGAACTTCAAGTGATCTGAATCCATATCAGAGCTTAACTATCTTCAGATCTTCTGAAGCTTATTCTACTGTTCAGATTGAACATAGTGAGTGCGAAAGCGTTGCGTAGGTTACTCTTTGAGCATTGTGCATCTGATTTATGTGAAATTAGATCAGAGTCAGAGCATGTCATTAAAACACTCAGAAAACAACGTTAGAGTACCATAATTGTTTATACATAATAGTTAACATGTAATCATCAAAACATAGAGTTGTACTACTTGATCAAAGCTTGATCTTACAATTTCCCCCTTTTTGATGATGACAAAACCAAATATTTTGATGAACAATTCTTAAACAATAAATTGAATTCACTCAGAGTTTAGAGAATAGAGATAACTTATCCTGAGGTGAATGGTTTATGTTGCTCATTCTAAATCCAAGTCACAGCTTGATTATGAGCTTAGCTCCCCCTGAATCTAAGACTTAATGAAAGCATTAGTAATATCTAGATTCTGAGCTAAATAATAAAAGAGTTCAGAGTGAGAATTTATGACATGGATAATATGTGAATATCAGAGCGCATAAATATTCAAAGTCAAGGGCAAGGTAAAGGTAACAGAGTCAACCGATTTAGCATACGATCACTTCAGAAGAAGTGAAAATGTATTCCTTGCAAATGCCCACCGATAGATCTATGGTCATAAAGAGTGGAACTCTTAAATTCTCCAAAGGAAAAAGAAATCACACTAACACAGCTTACACATCAAAAACTGGTTGTACTCCCCCTTTTTGTCATAAGCAAAAAGCATGGGGTGTGAAAAACTTAGCTTGAAGTACAAGGTACTCCCCCTTAGAGAAGGTCTAAGTCAAAAAAATGGAGAAAAGGATAATAATATAATTAATTAAGAAAATAGTTAATTAATGCAGATGAAGAAAATTAAATGAAGTGAAGAACACCGGCCAGAGAAGAGAAGAACGTTTACCACCGGCCAAAAGGTTAAATGCTTGCATCGGTTTCCAATGAAAATAACTCGAGAAATTGCTTTAGCATTAACATCTAGAGATGTAACTCAGCTTATAAAAGGCAGGTAAAACCATAACGATCTTCACAACTCATCTGCTTCAGAATTCAAATAGCAATGGCATCATACATAGCTTGCTTAGAAGAGCTCAGGAAGAAAGCATTTGATGAAGACTTGTTCATCAATGTTAGGCATCCAGAGGATCCTAGCATCTACCAGCTAACCAATCAGCTGCTGGGGATGAGTCTGAGTCCGGAGATGGACAACATCCTCAGAGGTTTCCTCATATTTGTGGAGGAAATGCAAGAACTCTTCTAGAAGGAGCTGGACCTCTATGAAGAAATCAGAGAAGTAGAGGCGACTCTGGAGACTATGCAGGAGGGTGCTGAGATGCAGGAGCTGCGCCGGAGCTTGGTCCACTTAGAATGTAGGCAGCATCGTCTGGAACTAGATAGGACAGAGATGCATAGGCAATGTAGAAGATTTGAGGAAAAATCCTCCTTTTTAAATGATGTAATGCTAGTTTGAATTATTAATAAAAATCATTTTCAATTATATGTTGTGTGAAGAATGCAAAAAGCATAGATAAAACAAGTAAGCAAATAACATATGAAGGCAGGAAACACATGATGCAAAATGTAATAAGATAAACACAAATTAAAAGAACAAAAGAAAAAATTACTAAGATAGTAAAGTTAGAGTAAAAGGAAATAAGTAAAACAGAGAGAGTTCCTAAACTAAGGCTTGGGTGTTCTGCAGAGAAGCTCAGCAAGCATATCTGCCATATCTTTGACCAGAGCTTCTTGAGCTTCAAGACGTCGTTCAATATTATCAAGTCTGGAAGATCCTGGCTGATTTGAAGGAGACGGAGTGGCTTGATCAGAGTAAGGAATTGGAGAGCCTTGTTCAGAGGGAGGAACTTGAGCAGGGGTGGAGGCTATATCAGTAAATGGAATGGTCACAAGTGCTTGATTTTTGAGAGCCTCAGCTTCAGCTTGTAGTCTAACAGCTTGTTCCAGAGCTTCTATCCTTGCAGCTTCGCGTTGTTCAGCCTCAAATCTTGCTGCCGCTTCTTCTTGTTCTTTCTTCTGCCTTGCTTCTTCAATTGCAGCATAGAGCTAGTCTCTTAACTTTTGTTCATTCAGTGCTTCTCTTCTTCTGGAGCGCTGGCTAGCAGCTTCAACTCTATGATCCCTTTCAGCAGTAAGGAAACCCATCATCGTTGCAACTTGGTCAAGCATCCAAGTGCATAGACGATCCCAGTCTACAGCAACCATGTCTGGTTTCTCACTGAGGTCAGTGCGACCATGCACGTTGCAAACCCTTATAGATGCTTCATGATTAAATAAGTTGATGCAATCAAGTAGGGTGTTTGGTCCAAGGTGGGTATAAGGAACGATTGAGAGATTGGTTTCAGGTGAGGAAGGATGATTGCTACTAGTAGCTTCAGAGACAGCCTGAGGAGAACCAATTTGCAGAGTTTGAGGTGCGGAGGTATTGGTCTTAGGGTTTGGATGAGAAGTTTCAGTCTCAGGATTTGGAGAGTGGTTTGAGACAGACTTTTCATTCTGAGGAGGAGGAGAAAGAGGAAGAGGAGGTGGTACTGAAGTCAGAGGGACCGCTTTGATTGGAAAATCAGGAGCAACCAGAGGTTCTGGTCTGGGTCCAAGACAGCGGTTTGGGCTTGGAACTCTTTGGTAATATTCAGGAATTTCAGAGAGCCTTTCACTTGCAACTTGAAAGAATTTTCGAGTAGACTCAGAGTTATTGGATGGAGAGGAAATGGAGCCATTTGTAGGAAAGGACACAGAAGGAGCAGGAGAGAGAATTTCTCTATCAGAGGGTTCTTGATTTGAGTGATCAGAGTGTTTTGGCTCAGAGTCAGACTTTGCATTGGTTGGTGTCTCAAGAGCTTGTGTTTTAGAAGCTTGTGGATTGTATGGAAGTATAATGGGTGAGGTTGGTTTAAAGGACTTGGGAGTTTGGAGCAATTTCCAAAGGGGTTCTTCCTCAATGGAAGGTTGAAAGAATGAAGGCCTAGGTGGTGAGATGTGAGAAGTTGATTGATCAACTGGTGTGGGTTCAGGAGGAGGAGAAGGTAAGGTTATGGTAGCATTAGGGTTGGATTCAACATGAATTACATCAATCAAATTTAAATCATCTTCATCTGAAAGAACAACAAACTTACTTGAAGCTCTGGCTGCAGATCTGGTGACTCTGGTAGAAATTGCAGCTTGAGTAGGCTCCAGAGTTAGTTCCAGATGAATGACTCTGGTTGCAATTTTGACCTTCTTTGTCTTCTTCTGAGGTGGTGTTTCATCATCATCATCATCAGAGGGATCCTTTGTTTCAAATGTGTCCTCTTGCTTCCTCTTGGTATTCTTCTTCTTAGGAGACTCGAAGTCCGGAGGTTCTGGTAGACTTCTGAAGAACTCATCCACATCTATTTCATAACCTTGCTTCTTCAGATCATCAAGATAGTACATGATGGCCTCTAGATCATCAGCCTTTGACCAGAGAGGGTAGTCCTTCAGAGGGACTCTTCTTTTCCTCACATCAGACTTTCTAGTAGCAGAGTCAGCTTCAACTTTTGTATCTATCAGGCTCATCCTCTTCATTGATGTAGGACTGAGGACATCTCCAACAATAATTGTTAGGTCTTCAGTGCATCCAGCCTTGGTCAGAGTCTGAATCAACTTGCTCTCAATGAAGATGTCACATCAGACTTTCTAGTAGCAGAGTCAGCTTCAACTTTTGTATCTATCAGGCTCATCCTCTTCATTGATGTAGGACTGAGGACATCTCCAACAATAATTGTTAGGTCTTCAGTGCATCCAGCCTTGGTCAGAGTCTGAATCAACTTGCTCTCAATGAAGATGTAACATCCCGATTTCGATGGCGTCACTTTAGTAACCAAAAAGAAAATAAAGCGGAAAAACGTGAATATTTTTTTTCAATTTGTTTAAATAATAAAATAAAGACTTGTCGAAATAAAGACTCTACAGCGAAAGATAAACATAACTAATGTACAATATATTTACAGCCCCCGCTGTAAGTAGTGAACCACGTCACGAGTATCCTCCAGTGACGGGAAGTAACCTAAAGTAGTGCCCGTGGGCAAATATGTACAAACCAAAGTGAAAGGTCAAGTGTTCGTAATATAGTCCTCCAAAGCGAAAGTAGGTCAGCCCAAAACGGCCTAAACAAGACCTCCTAGTCCGACCAACTCTCTGTGATTTCCATAAAGAAAACCACACAAAAAGCTAACGGTCGGGGACCTACCCTGCCCTAAAATACGAACATGACGACCAGAGCTATAACGCTACTCCTACCCTAATCCTGTCCAGAGGAGTACACCCCAGCACTCCCAACTACATGCTGGCATGATCATCGTTCGAATCAGAATCCAGGACGACTAGGTCAATGTCTGCAACCATCCCCCCTCTCGCTACTGTAACATGCTCCTGAGCTGGTCTCGCGGGTCCGGGACCCGATCCAAAGTCATTAGCAACAGCAACAGTAGGTGAGCTAGAGTCCGATGAAGTCCCTCCCACATGCTCCTCCTCCGAGGGGTCTTCGTCGTCAGAAGACGACGGTGGTGGTGGTGCTCCTACACCGGGTCCACAGTGCACTTCGGGTGGCAGGTTAAAGCTGACAGTGTAACGCCTCAGAACTCCCTCCGTCAAGTGTCCCAGACTGTCGACACGATCTTCCATTATTCTCCCTGAGTAAATCGCTCTGTGGCCAGCGGGGTCGACCACCCATGAGCCGGGGATCTCCTGATCAAGCATCTCAAACCTAGTCCCCCCCGAAGGGTGGACCATCGTAAACCAATCCGCCATGGACATCTGACAATGGGCGTAGTCCGCCAAAGTACACAAACAGCAGATGCGAGGGTCAACTATAAGAATTACATAAGTAATACACTCATTAGATAAAGTTTAAGGGATAGTTACTTAGGCTTAGAAGTTTGTGATAGCATTATAAATTGTATATCTTCCAATTGAATGTAAATGATAATTACTGACAAATAACATATATCAAGTACGATTAACAAGTAACAATCACACTCAGCAACTAAGTCAGTATGCATGGTGCATGAATGAGATGACGAGGAACAAGATGCAATCCGGAAGGATGGGCCCCATCGAGTCAGTCATATCACCGGCCACAGTGGGACCATTTTCGCTCGTGTGTCTCTTATACCAAACAAAATGTAGTCAGATCAGCAGTATACCCGCAGGACTGCCATTTCTGTCTGCTACTAAGAATCACTGCAGTGTTCTTATGTGGAAATCCGGGTCTTATGACCATTTTGGAATCCACCGAGGTCCGGCATCCCACCGGGTATAAACCTCAAAATGTGTGAATGAATGCAACGTGATTAGCCAAACAACGTCTCCGACCTCACTCGTCACGTCGTCACGTGTTCTAACTAACTTATTGTCTCTAAAAAGAATACCCTAAGGTAAATGTCGATTCTGCGATAAAAAACAATTAAATATAAAAAGAGTGCAATCACTCGTGATGACTTCTCGAGTCATCTGACTCATCTAATTCTGATGGTCTGCTCAGCGAGCAAAGAGTACCAATGTACTTGGGACTTATAGTTCCCCGGCTTATCCTTTAGATAGCCAAACAAATAAACTGTTCATCGAGCAAAAGAGCATTAACGTACTCGGAAACTTATTAATTTCCCGGCTTATCTTCTAGATAGCCAAACAATAAAACTGCTCATCGAGCAAAAGAGTATCAACATACTCAGAAACTTATTAGTTTCCCTGAAACTTGGATTCGGCGACACTTCTCATTTTCCAAAACTAATATCCAAATCCTAAGCTTTCATCTGAGATTGTTATCATTATTTAAAGGGTTCAGAGGTTGTTTAGTGTATTATGAATTTTCCTTGTAAAATAGTTTCCATTTAGTTTTGTCTCTAATCTTATGAGTTTAAAAGATCCCATAATCCCAAGTGATTCCCAGAGAAGGTCTCGATCCATTAAAACAATAACAAGACCCGATCCTCCGTTCGTCCCGTCAAACTTTCCCAAAATCTCATGATAAATTTGGCATAACTGCCTGTTATCCTCTCTCTGACGTACAACAGATATATGTGTAATTTCATAATCAAAGTAACACAATCCAACAGTCATGGCACATATATCAACACATCCTAGATTAACCATTTAGCACATAACATGTAATTCAATATCAACACATCCTAGATTAACCATTTAGCACATAACATGTGAATCAATATCAAAAACAAATCCAGCGATAAATAATCATCATTGTCAGCCGAAGCCTCAGAAAACATTTCCCAGTCAATCACAATCAAGTGCATAAACAATAAATCAAGTCGAATTCGTCGACACCTAAAGCATTAGCTAGTATTCAGTGAGTAGCTCTCACATGTAGTTCCTCCAGTGCGATCCTGCAGCGTTCCTTCACAATCTCCTCCTTCCGCTCCACGGAATTCCTCAAACGAACCTTAGAGCTAAATCACAGAATTCAATCACAATCAGTCAGAAACTCAGCAAACAATAATTATTAAGGTTACACGAAGCATTATAAACTCCGAAGTACGATAATCTAACGCGATAAGACGAGTTTTCGAAAAAGAGAAATTTTCCTCCCCCCATTGAGGTGCTCTCCTCCACACACATTAAATGTGTTCGGCGCTTTTTCTTCGATCAAACTTGGTTCCTAGGTTATCATTAGTCGTAACTAAGGCGAATTAAAGCTCGAAAAAATTATCGGATCGAAAACTGACGCAGGGGTATTTTGGTCAGTGTTTTTAGCTCGGAATTTCAAAATTGGAATTTCGAAAAACAAATTAGATGGGGACGTCACCAACGACGTTTATGACAACTAATCCTACTGCCGCTAAGCTCAGTCGAGAGTTTCAAGTCTAAAGGGCGAAGCTTTGGTCAGAAAATGGGTTTTTGAGCAGAATTGAAACTCGACGGCAATTCAGCGAGATTCGGCGAAATGTAATCCACTAAACATGCTCTTCGGCATGTAGGGAATAAGTTTAGACAGAGAAATCCAAGTTATTTGGACATTTTTACAAAAAGCTCGAAACTTTGAGCACAGAAAGACATAGAGAAAAAACGACAGAATTGACGATCAGAAGTAAGGAATAACATCTATACCTCGAGGTCTTCGAGTAGCAACTGTCGGTGCAATGATCAGGCAAGAAACGGCGAAAATCTTCTTCTCCCCTTCTCCTCTCAAGCTCGCGGGTTCAATGGCAATGGTGATAAGAAATTTTTGATTTTTTTCAAGCTATTTATAGTTGATGGAAAATGCGGGAAAATGAAAATTTCGCGATTCCGATTTTTCCTGTGCATTCCTCTGTGAATTCTAAGATAGGTTCTGGCGACAGAATTCCAGAACTCAAAACAGGTTTCTTGGAATTAAGGCAAACGATCCAAAGTCGGTGTAAATCAATTTTACCCGAAAAACTACTTTTTGCAGTTGATGTCGGATGAGAAAATTTCTTTCTGAAGAAAGATTAGAAACATCGAAAGAAATAGGTGAACGCGTGTGGAATCTTCGTTTGAAGCTCCGAATAGAAAAAGTCTTCATCGACCGTTTATTTTAAGTTTCTTGAGCTATCAGAGATTTAGTTTCAGCAAACTTCCGAGACTTAGAATCGGACGTTCGTACATTCCAAGGTTTTGTATCGAAACGCTTGTCATGGAAAGGATTAAGAGAAGTTCTAACATTTCTCTGAAGATTTTTTTTGGAATTAGTTTCTATTGTGTCTTTAAGGGTAAATTAGTCGTTTACTAACGCACTTGTCCTAGGCATAAGCGAATAATACTTGTGTCATAAGTTACATCGATTCTAATATTATCCTTAACCTTTTCCTGAACTTTCTTCTTCATAAATTTACTCCATTTAACGAACACTTGTTCAGTTTTCCTTCACGTTACATCGAAACTAATCGTGAATAGAAATTTTATCAATTTATTCTAAGCTTAAAAACTTGGGTCTCACAGAAGAAATCAGATAGCAATCTGCCAAATGGAATATATTTGATAGCAGACTTGGGTGAAGCAGTAGTTCTTGATTTTCTATGCAGTCCTTGAGATATGAGAATAGAAAGTAAGAAAGACAGACTTTGGTGTGTTAGCTTTCATGTGGCGTGATAGGGAAAACAACTTAACTGGCATTGATTTTTAGTTCTCCAACCACCGCATTTTATAACTTATTTAGGAGCTAGATAGAATCAGATTGATTGGAAATACGTTAGATATTGCTAAATCTTAGACAATGTTGTACAATAGGCATCTATTGTTTAAAATTCTAATTTACTCAAACATCTTATAGTACATGACAGAACAACAACCCTTCATTGAGTGAGAAATTGTCCCATTTTGATGTCAACTTGAAGCAGTTATTGTCGCATTATTGTGGCAATTAATTCATTTATTGCTTCTCTAGTTGCCCAAAAGCAACATACTTAACTATACCCATTTCCTATCTGATTTTCTTGTCCCAGCAATAAAATTTTACCATGTTAATGAAATAGTACCTATGTAAGTTCGTAACAACCTCACTCAGTTTTTTATGGGGCAAAATTTTACAGCTGGTGTACGAATATAGGACAAAAATTGAGACAGAATATTTTTATCCAAAAGAAAAATTATTATCAGCCTCACATATTAGTTTCTTCCTAAGACAAATGATTCCAAGTTCTTAAAGGAGGAACTCTACAAAATGGTTGGTTATCAAATAAACCAACGATTAATTGACTTGACAATAAGAAATTATACCATGGAGATGGGAGAAGAAGAATTTTGTTTCCTTTCAATTACATTACTATTTGAAAGAGCTTATAATTGTCACAATAATTACTAAAGAACAAATAAATCTACAGCTTGTAGAAGGGGAAAAAGATAGCTCCACCAGCCAAAAATGGATTCTCCCACATCTCTTCACCTAACTCATTTAAACTTTGTAGTGCATAAGAATATCATTCTTTTCTATTTCAAGACACTGACTGAAATATAAAAGGTAAAGAACAAAGAATAACAAAATTCCTAGCCAAGTCAAAACTTTCTACATCTGCCTCTACAGTAATGGCTCATGCAAAAAAGCAATTGAGAAGTAGTGCATTTTATTCTATGGCACAATCTTGAAGATAAGGGTGACTTTGATTTATGTACTTGTGCCATAGTGGCTTATACCTTCCTATAGCTAATTTCAGCCATGGTTTCATGTTCCCATTGAAGTGAATAACTGCCGCACTTTCGATCAGGCGATTGTCAATATTAAGGTCATAACCCAATCCTAAAACATGCCATCTTCTGTCAAGTGGTTCTATCAAACCATAAAAGCTTAAAAGAGCAGGAGGAAGTGTACCAAGCTTCCAGAGTGAACCATCAGCATTCTGCTCCTGCCAATAGTGATATCTTGCAGTCACATTTGCTTTCCTCCATTTAACCAAGTCGAAAACATTCATACCAAATGCCCATCCGCATGCCTGTGGATCAATCTTTGAGCTTATGATTGAATTTGAGAAGTTGAGATACTTGTAGAAACGATGAAACGCTTCAAGACAAGTTTCAACTGCACCATTTACATTTCCATGCAAGTCCAGTGAAAAAAGTGGAGTCAGGTCCTTCTGCACAACAACATCATCATCAAGGAAAACAATCTTCTCAAGTTGTGGATAGATCTCAGGGATGTAAAATCGAAGATGATTTAGTAAAGACAAAAACTTGGGGTTCCGCAATTTTGGTTCAATGTTAAGATCTTGATATGCCCCGAAATAGAAGGCTCGCGATTCTGGATTGAGTAGCTGTTTGACAATCGGAGAATAAGACTCATTCAACCAATCAAACTCCTCAATGTTCTGCACCTCCATGGTGGCTCCTTTAAAGTCACTGCTGAGGAACCATGCTTGCATTGCTCCATAATTGATAGCATCAGTGACAATGTGAAAGACCAGTTGTTGTGGATGGTCAGCATTGAAGACTGTGGAGTTAACAACTACAGATGTTGCTAGTACATTATCTGAAAAAATGCAGAAATGATATAGATTGTGGTCCATGAGCCCGGGGGAATTTCGCCGCTCGTCTGAGAGTTTTTGCAACGATGGCGTCTTTAGCCAATCAGCAGTAAGTTTCACATTTAAGCAATGAAGACTCTTTGGCAGTGCTTCAGCTGATATTTGAGCAAATACAGTGCTTTGAACTGTCGCTGCATTGGCGCGCTCTTCAAGAGCTTGAATATGCGATTTCATCGTCACTAGAGTGGTTGCAATGTCATAATGGACATCTTGTGCCTTGAAAATGAGTGAAGATAGGCTTTTGATAATTGGTTCCGCTTCCTCGAAGGTGACAGGTTCCCCAGTCATGGCAGCTTTTGAAAGTAAAAGCTGGCAACTCCTAATCTTGGAGCTAAGCTCCCAGGCTAGGTGAAGATTATTGTGCTCTTTGGCAATAATCACATAAGCCTTGGCGAGCACCATTTGCTGTGCTAATTGCCTCGAAAAGGATTTTGCACCTAAAATTTCTTCAGTAAAATTCAAACTCTTCTTAGCAAAATGTTCAACTTTTGCATTCCTATCCTGCAATGGTAAGTAAGCTCTCTATAAGTACCCAAAGGTGGTGGAAGAAATAAAGAGTTTTAACTACAAAACCACATAAAGCGCAAGAACAGATATTCAGTAAAACAGGGTACACAAAATAGCTGTCACAGCAATGTAAAATTGTTGTAGCAATAACAGTTACAATTACATTGCTTCAAATTAGTAATGGACCAGTACAATTATAATGCATTGAATTTGAAGTAAATTAGTACAATTAAAGCCATAGTCATGAAAAAGCTTTCTTATAAAGCAAGTATTTAGATGTTTTCATCAATGTAGGAAGATGGAAGATGAAATAATAATAAATACAAAAGCAATATAGTTATTACACACAATGTGAAATGGCAGATTGTTTACACAGCACAGCAAGATATCTAGAAACTGATAAAATGATTTAAATGAGTAATAGATCAATTATGGCAAGCTCAACAGCTTTAGGAATGAGTCACAAGCATTAATTACATAAGAAATGATGGCTGAATTCTACAAGGAATTGGCAAATGGCAATGAAACAATATCTGCAGAGTGGGTGGTGTGCAAGTGAAAGGTTCCAGGTGGAATATGGTGCTTGTAACATTGCAAATTATTAACCTGTTTGTAGTCATAGTATTAATCTAACGCTAAAATGATCTTCCTTTCCAAATCCTGCTGATTTGCTTGTCCTTGGAAACTGGTATAGCAGCAGTAACAACAACTATGAAACATTATCCATTTATGTGGAGCTGGCAACGTGAATCAAAACTTTTTCTTGGTATTCATTTCTTTTACTCTCTTAAATGGACTATTGTTTCAGTTGGTTCTCTTCTCTAGCCAGAGCTTCTATGGTCCTTAATTAACATGATCAAAATATTTTAATTTAACTACAAGAAATTTCTATCAATTCCCTTTCAGTAGGTATTTACACAATCCTAAATATAAAAGACAGTTATAACAAAAGAAAATAAGAATTCAGAAAATAGAACTCCAGTCTATGCGATGAAGAACCACTGAAGGTTCCTTCCCCCAATAGCTCTCCACTCGACGATAGCGTTAATTCTACCAAAACAATGTACTATTAGAATACCATAATTTTTACAAGGAGAAATAATCATGTAACAAGTCATTTTTTTCAGTATGTTTAGTAGTTCATCTAATTGCCAGAGTAACCTTAAGATATCACTCTATGTCTCTAACATGTGGATTTTCGCCTCAGCATCAACCACAGCCTTACATAACATCATTAACCATGGGAATACTCAGGATAAGCTAGACCTTAGAACAGGAAATAGTAAAAATATTTTTTTCCACATATACCAGTTGATCATATCTTAAAGTACCAAGCTATGAGAGTAGGATAACAGAAATAAGAAATAAATCTCTAAGCAGTAACGCTGTAACTACATATGACTGAGACAGACTATGATACTATCTAGTTCTAAGCCCAGAAGGGGGAGACAAGAGTTCTGAATTGCGGCCCGCAATGTAACAGGTTTTGAAGTCCCCGCAACAGAGGCATCACAACCGGAATTGAGGCCGTTTCAACTTGCAATTCCCCAACGCAGTCACAACCGCAACTGCATCCGCAATTTAATCCCTGAATAGGACCTCTAGCATTACTGATCATCCCTCATGATATAGGAACTCTAAAATCACAGTCCAAGGAAGATTATCATAACATATCGAATAAAAGCAATGAAGAAAAGGTAGAATCAACATGAACCATTTTTAGTTCCAAGGAAACTAAACTTGTTTTGAGTTTCCAAGATTACACTTGATCCTCATTAAAAGCACTTAATATCAGCTGAATCCCTTAAATCAAAACAAAACACCCTAAACAGTAATTAAAGATAAATCCTCTCACATTCAATTGTCATAGAAAAATACCAAAACTGAGCTACTAGTTAGAAGTTAATACAATGAATGAACACAGATGAAAAGATTCATAATATCAATTCACAGAAATGAGCAAAGATGAATAAGATTAAGGGCAATGCCAAACTAAAACAGACAGTGAGTTCATCAAGCAACACAAAAGGAGCGTGAGAATGAGATGGTTCGTACCAGAACAGGACGTTGAACACGATCTTCATGGTGATTGTGTTGCACAAGGAACAACACCAAACCCGCAACAGAGAACGCGCAGAGAAGCAAGCAGATCCAATGAGAGAATCTCCGCCGAACCGGGCGCCGAAACTCGGCAGCCCGCCGCCGCATTTTTCGCCGGTTCCGTCGTCAATAATGCACTTGCGGTGGAGGTGAATGAAAGCAAAATGGAAAAATTGCAAGTGCTGCAAATGATGATGATGATCTTATATACTAGTTTGTATTCAGTGACAGTGAAATCGAGTAGTGAAAATTGAAAACGAGAGAGAAAGAGAAAGAAGAAGGAAAGGGAATTGATTAAGCAAAAGAAGTGTGTGTGTTTGGTGCTTTGGTTTTTCTCCAATGAGAATGGGAACACGGGGCAAGATGCACACGTAGGATGAGAAAACACGAAAGAGGAGAAAGCGAAACTTGAAAGTTACATCTCATGCCTTATAAAAAAACATTTTTTTTTATATTTGACATGTCATTTCAGTTAACTTATAGCTTATTTGACTAGCTTAAAGCTTATTTGACTAGCTTAAAAGCTTTATAAAAGTGTTTGGTGAATGAACTTATTTCAGTAGCTTAAAGCTTTAAGCTATAAGCTATCTTAGTAGCTTATAGTTTATTAAATATATTCTTATTTTTATCCCTATTATTTTATTAAAATTTCACATTGCCTTATACGTTTCTTACTAAAACCTATTTACTTATCAGTTATCACACTTGTCTCATATACACACCGTTCCCGCACACAAATAATTACTAGTTTTGAATAAAATAAATAATTTTATATTACGAACTACTAATTATTTATTTTATTATATTAATTTAATAAAAATATAGAAAATTAAATAAGTAAAAATTAATATTATATTTTTAAGATGATAAATAACTTGAGTGAAATTAAAATATTTATAATAGTTTTAATATTAATATCATCAAGGGGTTAGAGGAAACGCTGGCACATGATTGAATGTGATGTGATCCGAAGGGGTTAAGTGACTAAATGGTGACACTTTTCGGTGCATTTATTCATCTTCATCTCCATTTAATTTTTTTGTTAGCACCAGTATTATATGTCCTTTATGATATATTAAATGTGAAGATAAGAAGTCAAGCTACTTCATGATCTATTTTACTTCCATATTATTTTCAAAATATAAATAAAAAACCCATTTTCATACAAAACCCATTTTCGTGCCAAGGACCCAAGTTGCAGCTGGTTTCACACCTCAGTTGGGAGATGGTCTCTCATCAATTTGGTACGTGGATTGACTGGGACAGGCAGATTATGTGAGCGAGTACCCTTTGTGTATATATCCGACAACAGCTAACAGTGGCTAATCTATGGCAAGGTGGGACATGGAATTTTGAGGGTCTCTATATTGTATTACCTCCTGAAATTATTGCTGAAATTGTTGTCATTCCAGTGCCTCATAATAGCTCTCATATGGATTCCCTTCGTTGGAAGCATAACCCGGATGGGTGCTACTCGCCAGGTTTAGCGTATCAGTTCTTGGCGGAGTCGGTGGGAGAAGAATTTGGCATTTAGAGGAAGGTTTGGAAGATGAAAGTCTTTGAGAAAATCAAGTTCTTTTTATGGCTTGTGGCTCATGGTGACCACCCAACCAATGCCAAGCGCTTCCATTCACACCTTGCGGCCAGTGCAACGTGCCCACGATGCGACGCGGATCATGAGGATTTGGATCACCTAGTCCGCTGGTGTTCGGACTCTCAATCTCTATGGAGAACATTTCGAACTATTCTTCCATCCCTTACAGTGCAAATGGACTTCAACTCCTGGTTTGCGGACTTGCTATCTCACCGTAACAGCAGCCTTAGCATGGCGGTCTTGTGGTGGATGTGGCGCTGGCACAACTCCAGAGTCTTCGAGCCACAAGCTCCTAGCTTGAATAAGGTCCTGCGTTTAGCTCTCATAGATGAATTGTTGTGGTGTGAATCATGGCAGTAACCGTTGCAGCAATCTGCAACAACTAAGCACGCGATGGTGAGCACCACGCCGGTAGCAATTTGTATCTCCGTTGATGGTAGCTGGAATCTGCAAACTCGAAGGATGGGGTGTGCAGTTGTGGTTCGGGATGGCCATGGCAGATGGGTACTTGAAGAGTTGAAGTTTCTCAGAGCTTTAACCATGGGAGTGCTTTCTTGTTTGAGCTCTTGGCGGTCGAGCTAGGCCTTAAGCAGGCGAGAGATAGTGGATACACGAAAGTGGAATGCTTGTCTAACTGCGCTAGCCTTGTGAATATGTTTCTAACAGGCACTAATGCAACAAACTTCTGGGATTACGAGGATATCCGACGTGTTCGCTAGTTTATGGCCATCTTTGATGATGTTACTATGGTGGGCATTGCACGAGACATGAATAATACAGCGAATGCTCTAGCTCGGGAAGCCAGTAGAACTGGGTACTCCATTTCAAGTGTGGAAGGGATCCCCTCCTTTGTTGCTGCATCTTTGTATTTAGATGCAATTAGCTAGTTTCTCTTTTCTGTTAATCTTCCTCTTGTAACCAAAAAAATATATAATGTTCCTTATAACATAATGTGTTTCTAACAAGTTACTTAAACATGTTTTAAGAATTAGACTGGTCATTGAACCGGTGAAACACCATTTTAAGATTTAATAATTGAGTCGTGGTTGAACCAATAACGATTTACATATAATATGGGCCTAGGCGATCTTTCCAATGCTGGTTGGCCTTTTCACCTACCGCGATGGAACCACCATATTCCCCTTCTACTAGACTAAGAAACCCGTGGGAAGCATGGAAGTCGCTGATGACGCCCTTACTAACGTTGACAAGAGAGCCATTGCCTTCCTTGCTAAGTTTGACATTATTGATAGTGTCAAGCTCTTACGCCACAAAGAGAGTCATTGCCTTCCTTGACTTTTTCTACCAATTCTCTTTTAATCGTTCCAGACCATATGGATTTATCTGAATAATCTATGCACAGAATGCTCGAGGCTGAGGCCATGCCCGACTTCCTGCCGCATTTCGCGAAGAATGATGAGAAAAAAAAAAGGAAATGCCGCAACAAGTCCACTACGGAGGAGGGTGTCTCCTCGAAGAATACGAAGAAGTAAAAATATTCGCATTCCAAGAAAAAGGAGAAGAATTCTGAAATACTGACCGTTGTGGGCAAGTAGCCCTTGATCTTCGATGCCATCAAAATTCAAGGTTCTTGTACTCAAGCTTTCGCCGCTGAAACCTCCCATACTTTGGATCAAATCAAGGCTCTGCCTACTCCGAAGCCACATAATGCCTTTGCAACTCCTGGTCCCTTGATCCTTGCCAACCAAACCCCCGCCCCTTCTTAACTTGACAAAGGAAAATCCCTTCAAACTGATGAGGTGGACAATCGCCACGTCGCCCTTGACGATAACTTCAACGTCCTGAATTTTATGTTCCACAACTTCAAGTTGGAGAACTTTGATTCTTCTGTGGAGGAAAAGGGAATGAAGCACATGGGGGCTCATGCTTTCGCCGCGCTCCTCCATGCCGCCAACTTGTTCACCTACTCATATGACCGCCATGAGATTGTTGTGGGCAAAGAGTGTGAGGCCATTGCATTCGCCCAGCAACGTGATAAACAATTTGAGCGCTATAGGAAATCTGTCACAAAAATTGCTGAGAAGTTGAGGGCGCTCGAGGCTAGTTTGGTGGAGCAAAAGGCGAGTCATGATAAAAAGGTGGAACAACTGATCAAGGAAATAGGTGAGCTAAGAATTGAAGTGGGGCACAGGAATGAACAGATCGATGAACAAGAACAACTGATCGCTGTTAAAGACCATGAGATTTCCGCTAAGGCTAAGTCAATTTCTGAGTTTGAACAAGCCACCACAGACGTGGAGGCTCTCAAGCGCAATATTACGCTAGCGTGGGCTAAGAAGTGAAATGTCGGGTTTCGAAATGCCCAGGCTCAAGTTCGTTTCTTAGCTCCTAAGCTCAATGGAGATCTTCAAGTTTGTGACCGCCGATGACATCATTGGTCCGGAGGATCCTTCCTCGCCCCACGCTCAACAAGCTCCTATGGCGGAAGAGATCGAAAGCAGCAACGACGAGGAGGAAGAAGAAGAAGACAGTGTAGAAGAAGAAGTGCAGGGTGAAGGTCGCCAGGAGCATAATGTCGATGAGATCGCTCTAGACCAAGAAGGAGAGGAAGAAGGCTCCCCCAAACACCTGAATTAAGCTTGGACCTGCGCGACCTTTAAAACTTATCCTTTTTTATTATGTTTCGGAGCACTCTTGTCCCTGTGCGGCCCGTTTTGTAATATTTTGGATAATTTTCGAATCAAGTTCTTTTGGCCCTTTGTGGCTCCCAATTATGCTATTTAGTACTGTAACACCCATTTCTCGGTGGCGTCACTTTAGTAACCAAAAAGAAACTTAATGCGGAAAAACGTGAATATATATATATTTTTTATAATATAAACAAGACTGAAATAAATAAAACTCTAATGCGAAAGATAACATAACTAATATACAATAATAATTACAGCACCCGCTGTAAGTAGCAAACCACGTCACGAGTAAACCTCCAGTGACGGGAAGTAGTAGAAAGGTAACGCCCGTAGGCAATATGTACAGACCAAAGTAAAGGTGAAGTGTCCGCTACACAAACCTCAAAAATGAGAATGAGTTAGCCCAATCGGCCTAAAAGAAGACCTCCTAGCCCAACCAACTCTCTGTGATCCCCGTAGAGGAACCACACAAAAAGCTATAGGCGGGAAACTGCCCTGTCCCCAAAGAAACAAATGATGGTCAGAGCTAAGACTCTACTCCTACACTAATCCTATCTCGAGGAGCTCACACCAGCACGCAAAACTATGTGCTAGCATGATCGTCGTCTGAATCTGAATCCAGAACGACCAAGTCTACAAACACTATCCATCCTCCCCTCGCAACCGCGATGCGCTCCGGTGCTGGACTCACGGGCTTAGGGCCCGAACCATGATCATCAATGATAGCAACGGTGGGTGTGCTGGACTCTGAAGAATGCACTCCCACAAGCTCCTCCTCTGAGGGGTCCTCATCATCAGAGGATAACGGTGGTGGCGGTGCTCCTACTCCGGGTCCGCAATGCACTCCGGGTGGCAAGTTGAAACTGACAGTGCACATCTTCAGCACTCCTTCCATCAAGTGTCCTACTCTGTCTACTCGATCCTCCATGATCCTCCCCGAGTACGTCGCGCGATGGTTAGCGGGGTCGACCACCCACGCGCCGGGGTCATCCTGATCTATCATCTCATATCTAGTCCCCCCCGAAGGGTGGACCATCGTGAACCAATCCGCTAAAGACATCTGACAATGGGCGTAGTCCGCCAAAACACACACAGAAGACGCGAGGGTCAACTCCAAAGAATTATGTAAATAATATCACCAATAGATACAGATAAGAGATTAGCCACTTAGGCTTATAGCTAGAGATAGCATCCTAGGGTTGCATATTCCACAATGACTATAAACGACAGTAATAACAACTAGCATGCATCAAATAGAATTAACAATTATCAATCACACTCAGCAACTAAGTCAGTATGCATGTTGCATGAAATGCAGATGACGGTTAACCCAGTTAACCAAATGCATTCCGGAAAGGATGGACATCAACGGATCAGCCCTAGCACCAGCCACGGTGGGACCATTTCGGCCCGCGTGCCTCTTATACCAACAACAACAGTAGTCAGATCAGCATAAAACCCGAAGGCCTGCCATTTCGGTCTGCTGCTAAGAGTCGCCTAATAGCGCTCTTACGCGGAAATCCGGGTCTTATGACCATTTTGGAATCCACCGAGGTCCGAAGTCCATCTCGTGTTAATACCTCATTAATGGTGCATGAATGCGAAATGATTAGCCAAACAACGTCTCCGACCTCACTCGACACGTCGCCACGTGTTCTAGCTAAATTAATGTCTCTAAAAGCTTACCCTAAGGTAAAGTCGATTCTGCGACAAAAGACACTTCTTTACAACAACACATTCTCTCATGATGATCTCCAAATCATCCGACTCATCTCCATCCGATGGTCAAAACTGCTCAACGAGCAAAGAGTATCAACATACTCGGAAACTACCCGTTTCCCGGCTTATCTCTCAGATAGCCTAACAACACAACTGCTCCCAGAGCACAAAAGTACCAACATACTCAAAACTTATAATTTTCTCAACACTTGGATCCGACTACACTTCTCGTTTTCCAAAACTAAGATTTGAACCCTAAGCTTTCCTTCGAGATTATTATCATTACTTAAAGATTTAGAGGTTGTTTAATGTCTTATGAGTTTTCCTTACAAAATAATTTCCTTTTAGTCTTATCGCAAATCTTATGAGTTTTCAACATCTCATAAACCCAATTAACTCCCCGAGAATGTCTCGATCCACTATAACCATAACAAGGCCCGAATCTTCGTTCGTCCTATCAAACTTTCCCCAAAATCTCAAAATAAAATCGGCATGACCTGCCCGTTATTCTCACTCCTCAGTATCACAGATATCAGTGAAAAGACATAATTAAATCAGCACAGTCAACAAACATGTCATATATCAACACATCCTAGAATAACCACGTAGCACTTAGCATATAAAGCATACATCACACATCCTAGATTACCCACTTAGCACGTACCATGTAATTCAATCTCAAAAAACAGTCAGTAGATGAATCATCTACATTGTCAACCGAAGCCTCAGAAAACATTTTTCCAGTCAAACACAAACAAGTGCATAAACAGTAAATCAAGTCAAAAGCATCGACACCTAGGCATTAACTAAGGATTCAGTGAGTAGCCCTCACCTGTAGATTCTCCAGGATTCTCCTCGAAAGTTCCTTCACAATGAGCTCCTTGATCTTCAGGAAATTCTTCAAAAGAACCTTTAGAGTAAAACCACAGAATTCCATCAAAAACTATCAGAAACTCAGTAATCAATACTCACTAAGGTTACACGAAGTAGTATATACTCCGAGGTACGATAATCTAGCGCGAAAGGACAAGTTTCTGAAACAAGAATTTTCTTCCTCCCCCTAGGGTGCTCGGCCACTATTGGTAATTAGGTGGGTCGATTTTTCTTCGATCAAACTTGGTTCCTAGGTTATTATTAGTCGTAACTAAGGGTATTCTAAACTCGGAAAAATTATCGGATCGAAAACTGTCGCAGGGGTATTTTGGTCAATATTTTTAGCTCAGAATTTCAAAACTGAAGTTTCGAAAAACAAATTGGATGGGGACGTCACCAACGACGTTTATGACAACTAATCCTACTAGCACTAAGCTAAGGCAATAGTTTTCAGCCCAAAGGACAAAACTTTGTCCCAAAATGGGTATTTGAAGCAGAATTGAAACTCGACGGTAGTTTTTCGAGAATCGGCGCAGTATTATTAGCTAAACATGCTCTTGGGCACGTAGGGAAGATGTTTAGATAGAAAAATGAAGTTATCAGGATAGTTTTGCAAAAACCTCAAAACTAGGAGCACAGAAAGACATAGAGAAAAGCTATGGAAAAGACGATCAGAGGTAAGGATTAGCGACTTTACCTCGATACCTTCAAGTAGCAACTGTTGAATCAACGATCAAGCAAGAAATGAAGAAAATCTCTTCTCCTCCTCCTCTTGTGAAGCTCGCGGTTTTGGGAGAGAAAATGGTGAAGTTTTGCCATTTTTTCTCATTTTTTTGCTATATATAGAGGTTGGAAAAACGCGGGAAAATGAAAGTTTCGCGATTCCGATTTTTCCGACTTCATTCTCCGTGAATTCTAAGATTGGTTTTGGCGACATAATACCAAAACTCAAAAGAGGTTTCCTTGTATTTTAGGTGACTAATGCAAAGTCGGTGTAAGACTATTTTACCCGATAAGTTACTTTTTGCCTTGAATGTCGGAAGAGAAAACTTCCTTCTGAAGAAAGATTGAAATCATCGAGAGAAATGGGTGCGCGCGTGTGGAATCTTCATCTGAAGCTCCGAATAGAAAAAGTCTTCATGGTCGGTTGATTTTAGGGTTTTGAACTATTAGGGTTTTAGTTTCGGCAAACTTCCGAGTATTGGAATCGGACGTTCGTAGATTCTAGGGTTTCGCCTCGAAACGATTGTCGTATACGGAATAAGAGAAGTTCTTACATTTCTCTGAAGATTTTTGGAATTAATTTCCATCGTGACTTTAAGTGTAAACTAGCTATTTGCTAGGGTTTCTGCCCTAGGTTTAAGCGTATATAGATCGTGCTATACCTTTTATCGATTTTGATGAAATCCTTAGACTTTTCCTGAACTTTCTCCTTCACAAATTTATTTCATTTGGTAAACTCTTGTTCAGGTTTTCCTTCACGATACATCAATCCTAATCGCGAATAAGAATTTTATTCACTTGGTATAAACTTAAAAACTTGGGTCTTACATTACTACCCTCCAAAAAGAGGGTCAGTAAAAAGTTCTGGATACTGTTCTTGGATCTTCTCCTTCAGCTCCCATGTCGCATCACCGGTGTCTTTATTCCAAATGACTTTCACTAACTCGATCTCTTTTCCTCTCAACTGTTTTATCCTGGTGTCACCAATGCTAATTGGCGGTGTCTCGAAAGACATATCATCCTTCAGCTCAATGTCATCCAGTTCGATAACATGTGTCGGATCCGCAATATATTTCCTCAGTTGTGACACGTGGAATACGTCATGAATGTTCGATAGAAATGGAGGTAGTGCAATCTGGTAAGCAACTGGTCCTATTCGACGAGTGATCTGATATGGTCCAATGAACTTGGGCGAAGCTTCTTTGACTTGATTGCTCGACCAACTCCCGTAGTCTGAGTAACTCTCAGAAATACATGGTCTCCTTCTTCGAATTCCAGAGTTCTGCGCCTTTGATCTACATAGCTCTTCTGTCTACTCTGAGAAGTCTTCATCTTTTCCCTGATCTGCTTGATCTTCTCGGTTGTCTGTTGCAGAAGTTCTGGTCCTACTAACAGATTTTCTCCATTTTGATACCAACACAAAGGTGTTCTACACTTGCGGCCATACAAAACCTCATACGGTGCCATACCTATGTTGGTATGAAAACTGTTGTTGTATGTGAACTCAATCAATGGCAATAGGTTATCCCAACTGCCCTTGTTGTCTAACACGCAAGCTCGTAGCAAATCCTCCAATGATTGGATAGTTCTCTCAGTCTGTCCATCAGTCTGTGGATGATAAGCAGAACTTAGTCTCAGCCTCGTTCCCAACGCCTCCTGAAGAGCTCCCCAAAAATGTGAAGTAAATTTTGGATCTCGATCGGAAACAATACTGGTCGGTATTCCATGGAGTCGTACAATCTCAGCTATATATATCTCTGATAGTTTCTCCACGTTGTACGTAGTCCTCACAGGTATAAAATGAGCCGACTTAGTCAATCGATCCACTATTACCCAAATAGAATCATATCCCTTTTGAGTTCTTGGCAAAGCCACTACAAAATCCATCGATATGCTATCCCATTTCCATTCTGGTACATCCAAGCTTTGTAGCATACCTGAAGATTTCTGATGTTCCACCTTTGCTTTCTGACATGTCAAACATGCAGCTACATACTCAGCCACTTGTCTTTTCATTCCTGGCCACCAAAAATTTACCTTCAAGTCCTGATACATCTTTTTCATTCCAGGATGAATGTTCAACTTGCTCTTGTGACCTTCATCCATAATCAACCTCCTCAAGTCAGGGTTGTTAGGTACGCAAACCCTATCCTTACACCGTAGGATATTGTCACTTCCTACCTTGAATTCCGGGTCCTTACCCTGAATTACCAAGTTCCTTTTCCCGAGCAGGAACTCATCTTGTAACTGTTGGTCTCGAATTTCTTCCACCAATCCATCGGCAATTCTGATCATTCCGAACTTCAGTTCTCTCTCGGATAATCTCACATCCAAGCTCAAATCTCTAAATTGTTCCAGTAGTTGAAGCTCCTTAATCATCATTGACGAGATATGCATCTTCCTGCTCAAGGCATCAGCAACAACGTTAGCCTTTCCAGGATGATATTGTAGAGTAAACTCGTAATCCTTGAGAAATTCCATCCAGCGTCGTTGTCTCATGTTTAGTTCCTTCTGCTCAAACAAGTATTTCAAGCTCTTATGATCACTGAATATGGTGAAATTGCACCCATATAAGTGATGTCTCCAGATCTTCAGTGCAAATACGATAGCAGCTAGCTTTAAGTCATGAGTTGGATAATTCTTCTCATGAACCTTCAGTTGTCTTGAAGCATAAGCAACTACCTTCCGATGTTGCATCAGCACACATCCCAAACCTTGATGCGAAGCGTCATAATACACTTCATACGGTTCCTCTGGTTGCGGTAAGACGAGTACAGGTGACGTCGTCAAACGTTCCTTCATCGTCTGAAAACTAGTTTCGCACGCTTCGATCTATGCAAAAGGTTGATCCTTCCTCGTGAGTTGAGTCAAAGGTCCAACAATCTTGGCGAAATTTTCGATGAAGCGACGATAATATCCCGCCAAACCAACGAAACTTCTGATCTCAGTCACTGTCTTTGGCCGTTCCCATGACAATACGGTCTCTACCTTTGCTGGGTCCACAGCTATGTGCTCCTTAGAGATCACATGGCCTAAGAATTTTACCTCTTCGAGCCAAAATTCGCACTTAGAAGGATTGGCGTACAACTCCTTCTCCCTTAGCACTTGTAAGACTTGTCGCAAGTGCCCCTCATGATCCTCAGCATTCTTTGAGTAGATCAGCATATCGTCGATGAACACCACGACGAATCGATCCAAGAATGTATGGAAAGTCCTGTTCATGTAATCCATGAATATAGCAGGTGCGTTTGTCACCCCAAATGGCATCACTAAGTACTCATAGTGTCCATAACGGGTTCTGAATGCCGTCTTCTGGATATCCTCAGTCTTGACTCTGATTTGATGATAACCCGACTTCAGATCGATCTTTGAGAATATCGCAGCTCCTCGCAGTTGATCCATCAAGTCATCAATTCTAGGTAACGGATACCTATTCTTGACGGTTACCTTGTTCAGTTGTCGGTAGTCGACACATAATCTAGATCTCCCGTCCTTCTTCTTCACCAATAAGACTGGCGCTCCCCAAGGTGAAACGCTTGGTCGGATGAATCCCTTCGACAGAAGATCCTCTAGTTGTGACTTCAATTCCACTAACTCCGCAGGTGCCATACGATATGGTGCAATTGAAATCGGCCCCGTTCCCGGTACGATGTCAATAGCAAACTCAATGTCGCGTACAGGCGGCAATCCAGGTACATCGCCAGGAAAAACATCCACGAAGTCTCTCACCACTGAAATATTATCAACTTCCGGATTCCCTTTACTCTCCAAGCTTAGCAAAACGGAATACTCTCGACATCCCTCGTTCAAAGAGACGCTAATGTGATTGGCAGATAGATACTCGGAAAGATCCGAATCAGGAAATACCACTCTCTTTCGGTTGCAGTCCAAAAGACAATGATAGTGGGACAACCAATCCATTCCTAGGATAACATCTAGGTTCTGTTAAGTCAATCAAACAGTTAGTACTCATCATAAGATAGCATCTAACATGCTATACAATATGATTAAGCAATAACTTCAATCAATTCTAAGCGAAAAATCGCTTGCAGACAATCAATTTTCACTCTTTGCAGAGTCACACAACCTAGCACAGAAGACCTATTCCCCAAAGACTCCCGAAAGACTCGACAAGCTCTGATACCACAGTGTAACACCCATTTCTCGGTGGCGTCACTTTAGTAACCAAAAAGAAACTTAATGCGGAAAAACGTGAATATATTTTTTTTTTTTATAAAATAAACAAGACTAAAATAAATAAAACTCTAATGCGAAAGATAACAGAACTAATATACAATAATAATTACAGCCCCCGCTGTAAGTAGCAAACCACGTCACGAGTAAACCTCCAGTGACGGGAAGTAGTAGAAAGGTAACGCCCGTAGGCAATATGTACAGACCAAAGTAAAGGTGAAGTGTCCGCTACACAAACCTCAAAAATGAGAATGAGTTAGCCCAATCGGCCTAAAAGAAGACCTCCGAGCCCAACCAACTCTCTGTGATCCCCGTAGAGGAACCACACAAAAAGCTATAGGCGGGAAACTACCCTGTCCCCAAAGAAACAAATGATGGTCAGAGCTAAGACTCTACTCCTACACTAATCCTATCTCGAGGAGCTCACACCAGCACGCAAAACTATGTGCTAGCATGATCGTCGTCTGAATCTGAATCCAGAACGACCAAGTCTACAAACACTATCCATCCTCCCCTCGCAACCGCGATGCGCTCCGGTGCTGGACTCACGGGCTTAGGGCCCGAACCATGATCATCAATGATAGCAACGGTGGGTGTGCTGGACTCTGAAGAATGCACTCCCACAGGCTCCTCCTCTGAGGGGTCCTCATCATCAGGGGATAACGGTGGTGGCGGTGCTCCTACTCCGGGTCCGCAATGCACTCCGGGTGGCAAGTTGAAACTGACAGTGCACCTCCTCAGCACTCCTTCCATCAAGTGTCCTACTCTGTCTACCCGATCCTCCATGATCCTCCCCGAGTACGTCGCGCGATGGTTAGCGGGGTCGACCACCCACGCGCCGGGGTCATCCTGATCTATCATCTCATATCTAGTCCCCCCCCGAAGGGTGGACCATCGTGAACCAATCCGCTAAAGACATCTGACAATGGGCGTAGTCCGCCAAAACACACACAGAAGACGCGAGGGTCAACTCCAAAGAATTATGTAAATAATATCACCAATAGATACAGATAAGAGATTAGCCACTTAGGCTTATAGCTAGAGATATCATCCTAGGGTTGCATATTCCACAATGACTATAAACGACAGTAATAACAACTAGCATGCATCAAATAGAATTAACAATTATCAATCACACTCAGCAACTAAGTCAGTATGCATGTTGCATGAAATGCAGATGACGGTTAACCCAGTTAACCAAATGCATTCCGGAAAGGATGGACATCAACGGATTAGCCCTAGCACCAGCCCCGGTGGGACCATTTCGGCCCGCGTGCCTCTTATACCAACAACAACGGTAGTCAGATCAGCATAAAACCCGAAGGCCTGCCATTTCGGTCTGCTACTAAGAGTCGCCTAATAGCGCTCTTACGCGGAAATCCGGGTATTATGACCATTTTGGAATCCACCGAGGTCCGAAGTCCATCTCGTGTTAATACCTCATTAATGGTGCATGAATGCGAAATGATTAGCCAAACAACGTCTCTGACCTCACTCGACACGTCGCCACGTGTTCTAGCTAAATTAATGTCTCTAAAAGCTTACCCTAAGGTAAAGTCGATTCTGCGACAAAAGACACTTCTTTACAACAACACATTCTCTCATGATGATCTCCAAATCATCCGACTCATCTCCATCCGATGGTCAAAACTGCTCAACGAGCAAAGAGTATCAACATACTCGGAAACTACCCGTTTCCCGGCTTATCTCTCAGATAGCCTAACAACACAACTGCTCCCAGAGCACAAAAGTACCAACATACTCAAAACTTATAATTTTCTCAACACTTGGATCCGACGACACTTCTCGTTTTCCAAAACTAAGATTTGAACCCTAAGCTTTCCTTCGAGATTATTATCATTACTTAAAGATTTAGAGGTTGTTTAATGTCTTATGAGTTTTCCTTACAAAATAATTTCATTTTAGTCTTATCGCAAATCTTATGAGTTCTCACTCCTCAGTATCACAGATATCAGTGAAAAGACATAATTAAATCAGCACAGTCAACAAACATGTCATATATCAACACATCCTAGAATAACCACGTAGCACTTAGCATATAAAGCATACATCACACATCCTAGATTACCCACTTAGCACGTACCATGTAATTCAATCTCAAAAAACAGTCAGTAGATGAATCATCTACATTGTCAACCGAAGCCTCAGAAAACATTTTTCAAGTCAAACACAAACAAGTGCATAAACAGTAAATCAAGTCGAAAGCATCGACACCTAGGCATTAACTAAGGATTCAATGAGTAGCCCTCACCTGTAGATTCTCCATGATTCTCCTCGAAAGTTCCTTCACAATGAGCTCCTTGATCTTCAGGAAATTCTTCAAAAGAACCTTTAGAGTAAAACCACAGAATTCCATCAAAAACTATCAGAAACTTAGTAATCAATACTCACTAAGGTTACACGAAGTAGTATATACTCCGAGGTACGATAAACTAGCGCGAAAGGACAAGTTTTTGAAACAAGAATTTTCTTCCTCCCCCCTAGGGTGCTCGGCCACTATTGGTAATTAGGTGGGTCGATTTTTCTTCGATCAAACTTGGTTCCTAGGTTATAATTAGTCGTAACTAAGGGTATTCTAAACTCGGAAAAATTATCGGATCGAAAACTGTCGCAGGGGTATTTTGGTCAATATTTTTAGCTCAGAATTTCAAAATTGAAATTTCGAAAAACAAATTGGATGGGGACGTCACCAGCGACGTTTATGACAACTAATCCTACTAGCACTAAGCTAAGGCGATAGTTTTTAGCCCAAAGGACGAAACTTTGTCCCAAAATGGGTATTTGAAGCATAATTGAAACTCGACGGTAGTTTTTCGAGAATCGGCGCAGTATTATTATCTAAACATGCTCTTGGGCACGTAGGGAACATGTTTAGATAGAAAAATGAAGTTATCAGGATAGTTTTGCAAAAACCTCAAAACTAGGAGCATAAAAAGACATAGAGAAAAGCTATGGAAAAGACGATCGGAGGTAAGGATTAGCGACTTTACCTCGATACCTTCGAGTAGCAACTGTTGAATCAACGATCAAGCAAGAAATGAAGAAAATCTCTTCTCCTCCTCCTCTTGTGAAGCTCGCGGTTTTGGGAGAGAAAATGGTGAAGTTTTGCCATTTTTTCTCATTTTCTTGCTATATATAGAGGTTGGAAAAACGCGGGAAAATGAAAGTTTCGCGATTCCGATTTTTCCGGCTTCATTCTCCGTGAATTATAAGATAGGTTTTGGCGACATAATACCAAAACTCAAAAGAGGTTTCCTTGTATTTTAGGTGACTAATGCAAAGTCGGTGTAAAACTATTTTACGCGATAAGTTACTTTTTGCATTGAATGTCGGAAGAGAAAACTTCCTTCTGAAGAAAGATTGAAATCATCGAGAGAAATGGGTGTACGCGTGTGGAATCTTCATCTGAAGCTCCGAATAGAAAAAGTCTTCATGGTCGGTTGATTTTAGTTTTTTGAACTATTAGGGTTTTAGTTTCGGCAAACTTTCGAGTATTGGAATCGGACGTTCGTAGATTCTAGGGTTTCGCCTCGAAACGATTGTCGTATAAGGAATAAGAGAAGTTCTAACATTTCTCTGAAGATTTTTGGAATTAATTTCCATCGTGACTTTAAGTGTAAACTAGCTATTTGCTATGGTTTCTGCCCTAGGTTTAAGCGTATATCGATCGTGCTATACCTTTTATCGATTTTGATGAAATCCTTAGACTTTTCCTGAACTTTCTCCTTCACAAATTTATTTCATTTGGTAAACTCTTGTTCAGGTTTTCCTTCACGATACATCAATCCTAATCGCGAATAAGAATTTTATTCACTTGGTATAAACTTAAAAACTTGGGTCTTACAAGTACCACCAATTTGCATCCTTCAATTTAGCTTTTGTTCGCCTTATGATTTCATTTTCATGTTTCAATTTACACTTCAATTTTTTGTTAAGTTACGTTTTGACGATTTCGTGTCATTTTAAGAGGCTGAGCTTGATTTAATTCGATCAAGGCTTGTCCTCACTTGCGTGAGACTTTGTACTTCACAAAATGTTCGCCGCGTTGGGGGCTATCGTGCTTTGGGACCAATGGCCATTTGGAGTTTCCAAGGCTATGCTTATTAAGATGCTCGCCCTTATGCCGGGGAGACTTTGGTAGTTTCTACCCAACACATTGCCAACAAGTCCAACTGTTATGTGAGCTTTCCTGGGTTCAATTATCGACATTTTATCTTTATCGAATTGTCTCCTTCGGGGAGGTTTTCCCACCACATAACGAAGCGTAACTTAACCATTTTTCATGAGATTTCATTTTTTGAAAAACCTTTTCATTCGTAGCTTTGATAATAACTCATATTTGCTTTATTTAGCGCCTCGTTAAAAAGACTTTCTTTTCAGAAAGGAAAAAAGACTACGGTGTTATTTACATTTTTATTTTCACCGGCCTCATATGTAATAGTAGCGAAGATTGGTTGCGTTCCAAGATCTTGGCACTTGCCGGCCATACAACTCATCTTTGTGATATGCTCTCTGACCCAAGACTTCCAAAATTATATATGGTCCCTCCTAGTTTGGGCTGAGCTTGTTTCCTCCCGACCTTGCTGTCATAATTTCTGGTCGCCCTTTGCTTCATGGAGGCCTCCCTAATTCTTTCCTCTTCCCTGGTTTCAGCCAACAGATCCAACACCACCACCATATTCTGACTATTTTTATCTTCCTCCAATATCTTCTGCCTCTTCCTAAACATCCCTCCATCTGTAGCAGAATCAGTAGCAGTTACAGAGCTTGCTCCCTGTGTGGATGGAGTAAGTTGAAGATTCAGTGCTGTTGAGGTTGGGATGGTTGAGCTAGGATTGTATACCTTTGTGGAGGGTGGGTGGTTGAACCTGGATTGAGCCTAGGTTGTTTGCCTAGTCTGAGCCGCATCAGATCTTGTTCTATTCTGAGCAGTAGCAACTCTTGTCTTAGTTTGAGTAGCTCTTGTCTTAGTTCCCTTTCACCTCTCGACCTAATTATCATCATCACTACCAGGTGGGGCTTCTAAATCATAACTGTCACCATCTATATTCTCAAAATCATTAAAGTTAGTTGGACTGAGATTCAAAGAAGCTTGAATAGCCTGTACTACAACATATCCATTTGGTTGAGATGGCATCAGATTCCTGCTAATGGCATCAGATTCCTGCTCATCTTCATCAGCTTCGTAATCCTCATCTAAGGAATCATCATCATCATCAAATGAGCTGTCAGACTGTTCTCTATGTTCATTCACCTCCACAGATTTATGCCTCTCACAAACTCAACAGATTTCTGGTTATCCTTCTCACCCTCCTCCACATATTGCACAACCACTTCCTCCACAGATTGCACAACCACCACTACAACACTAACAACCGCATCACCATTCTCAACCTCATCAGCCCTTTGTGTGTTCACCCCAGTTATCTCAACAAATAATTCCCTTTCACTATTCTCTTCAACCCCCTCTGTTGGTACAACATTCAAAGGCACATTATGCATCCAATACTCAACAGTAAAAATCGATTTCATCATGCCCCTTAACATCTTTTAGAAACTGAAGCACATCTTTTATCATCATTAAATGGTCTCCTACTATTGAACAACCCTAGCACATGACTCTCGTACCAAGACATTCTACTAAGTTAATGTCATAACCAAGATTAGTTACCTCCTTGCCCACTTCTATCGAGTTAACTTCATCATTATCCCAATTCACCACAGATTTACAACTTCTCCTCCCCACCCCACATACTCAAACCTAGTTTCCTCAACAAAATACCCCCAATTGAAAATATTAGTTGTCACTTTATCCAATTCATGCAATTTATTATTTCCCCAAACCCTAACAAGTTGTAGAAAGAGACAAAATAGGCACGAGCGTGAAAAACACAGTACCTGAAACCCATATGTGGTTGAAACTTCTCCCTTGAAAGCAGTGAAACAAAAGGGGTATCCTCGCACATGCCTTCAGAGACCACATGTTCATTTCCAGTGGGTTTCCTTCCTCGTGCTCCACTCCAAGGACTTCTCCTTCCTCCACGCGTTTTGGGACCACTTGCCATTAGAGAATCTCGAAGCTTCACTATTGGATGATGAAGAACGTTCTTCCGGATCTGAAATCGCACCTTCAATCTTCTCTCCTCTCTCACTTTTATTCTTGGATGGGATTTGGGAATTTAAAGTTACAATTTTGTATTTATATGGGCTCTAATTTTTTGTTGTTTGATTAGGGTTAGACTTATTTTTCATTTTTTTAAAACATTTCCACGTCATAAATCAATGACGCGTAGGCATCTGCCGTTAACGATTTGAACGGTAGGTTAACGGAGGAGTAACATTTTCACATCCCAAAACGTTTAGGATTCAAGTCGCTGGTTTTAAAAATGAGGGACCCAAATCGCACAATCGTGATACTTCAAGGACCAAAAGTGCAATTAAGTCATTTGATTATTTTTTAGGGAAAATTTGTTGATTTTAAAACTAAGATTAAAATTTAGGATGCTAATTTAATTTTTTTGATAGCATAAGTTTAAAATTTATATAAATCTAGATTATGACTCTCTTCCGTTCCACAAAGAATGTTGTTTTGGACCTTCTTTCAATATTCCAAAATGTTTGTTGTTTTAGAAAGTCAATGCATTTTTGCTAATTTTTTCCACATATACCCTTATTTAATAAATGTTCTCCCACTTATCACCTCTCTTATCAACCAACTACAACTCTTCTCTATTAACTACATTTTTTTCCATCTTAGAGCATCTCCAATGCTAGTTCTTATATGTGAGTTCTTAAGTTTAGAACTAAGAATCATATTCTTAAGCATTCGAGGTGGCTGGCGTGGAATTCTTAGTTCTTATACAAACAACTTTGCTTTAAGAGTTCTTAGCATAAAAAAACATTTTTTTCTCTCTCATCTAATTGCTTTATTACATTAAGAGATTTTTTTATTGCTTTATGAAAATAAAAAGTATAAATGATGAGTATTGTGAGATCAAATGAATAATGCTAAGAATTAAGAATTAAGAACTCGTGATTGAAGAGAAATCTGCAAAAGTTTTTTGAAAGTTGCTTAAACACATGTGATAGTACAGACCCACATAAGTAGTGCTTAAGAACTCACCTATAAGAACTAGCATTGAAGATACTCTAAGTAGAATTTAATTGTCACACATAATACTAGTAAAATTAAATAAGGGTACTATAATAACAATATTCTATCAATAATTGTCATCTTAGTTTTTGTGCCACAACTTTAAACAACAGTCTTTGTGGAATGGAGGGAGTATATCATATTTCAAGTTCAACATTAAACCGTTGAAAATTTGAAAAACATTCTAATTTCAACGGTAACATATTTGGCGGGGGAGCGAAACATTAATTAAATCCCATATTCCAATGTAAAATCCAAACCGTTGAAACACAAAAAAAAAAAACCTGGTTCAACGTTAATAATTCGGAAACGCGGTTAGAAACCGGGTATTTATATGCAACAACGACTCCATTTGGCGGAAGAGGGAAACATAACCTGAAACATTCGAGTTTCGCACCCATTTGTCAGAACTCAAAACCCTAATTTCTTCTTCTTCAAAGCGACTTGGTTTTGACGAGATAAAAATGTGGAATCTTGATCGTGATTGGTACTCTCCCAGAAGCCTTCTCAGCACTCCCACCCATTATCATTTTCCAGTAATTTCCTTCTTCCATTCTTCTATTTTTTGCATTATTACGAATTCTTCAATTTTTTTGGTTTTGATTTTTGTGTTTTGTCTGTGAAGGGTGATCGATTCATACCCAACAGGAGTTTGATGGATCTTGATCAAGCTCACAGTTTACTCACCAACAGGTTCAAGATAACTCCTCACAATGAACGATTCAGTGTATATTCTCTCACTCACCTCACTTCCCTCTTTCTTTTTTTGGTTAATTTTGTTTTTGGTAATATTATTAGGTTTATTGAATTCCAGCAGTGGTTTTTGGTAATATTATTAGGTTTATGATTTTTTACCCCAATTTCATTCCAAGGCTCAAGAAAAGTTTACCCATTTGATGCTTTTCAGATTAGGAATCTATGTTTCTACTATTATTTGTTTGCCTTGTTGAAAATTCTCAATTTTAGAGAAGTGGCATCTGTTGCTGAGGCTTTATCTCTTGTAATAACAGGAAGCGTACAGACAGAAACTGGATGAGACACTGAGTTTGGGTTCAGATGGGAAGCCATTTAGGATGTTGGTTTTCAGGGGATGTCCAAAATCAAGTAGAAAATCCCTTCGTCACATCGATGAGATGCGGGAAGCAGAGGCGGCGGCATTACGAAACAGTAACAATCAGTCCCACTCTCGTGCAATGCCTAAGGTTTTGTTCTTACCGGTGTTTTTTTTTCTTTCATTTTTTCACCTATAACATTGTTTTTTCTGTGCTATGTTCTGCGAATACAGTGATCATTTTGTTCATCTGCCAAAATAATATATTGTACTGTTAAAAAATGCACCAGTGGATTCACAATTCACTTTTACTTGCCACTGCTGTTACTTGAAATTCTGTTTTTCTTGTTTCTTGTTGTTTGAGATAATTTTATTGTTTATATAGGTCACACACATATTATCATATTGTTAGTAAATTCTAATATGACTAGGTGTACCACCCATAATTTGCTTCCTATTGAAGGAATCAATGAGCAAGTGGTGTAAACTTGTAATGAGTGGTGAGAAGAATAATTTCTAATAGTTAAGAATATGTATAAAATCAAAGGGTGGAATCTATTTGACTTGTAATGAGTGATGAGAAGAATAATTTCTGATAGTAGATTTTGAATAAAACTAAAGGGTAAGATTATGTCTGACTTGTGTTTTCCTCTAATTAGCTAAAGTACCTCATATACAAAGCCATAATCTCATTCTGAATAACTATGCATGCAGAAAGAAGCAAGGATATTGGATGCACCAAATATTATAAATGATTACTACGCAAACATCATGGATTGGGGGAAAAACAACATTCTAGCTGTTGCTTTGGGCTCAGAAATTTTCCTTTGGAACTCCTTGAACAGCAATGTACTTCAGCTGTTTGAAGGCACCGACGACGATTGTCCCACCAGTGTTGCGTGGTCTCAAGATGCCAAACTTCTGGCAGCAGGATTTATGAACTCTAAACTTCAACTCTGGGATGCTGAGACTTCTAAGCCAGTATGCATCTCTCTATACTCTATGATCAGCAAGTAATTATACAATATAAATGGCTTGACTCAATTCTTTGATTTTGACTTTCAGATAAGAATGCTAGAAGGTCATAGGAAAAGGGTAGCAAGCATTGCATGGAATGGTGATACTTTAACTTCCGGAAGCCATGACAACTCCATAATCAACCATGATGGTATATTCTTTTTAACCCTTTAGAGATATATTATGAGTATAGAAAGCAATCGATATGAAATGAAATGATATAACATATTGCTTTATTATGTTATTATGAGCAGTTAGAGCAAGAAGAAACGTTACTTCACGTGTTAAAGCACACAGAGGAGAAGTTTGTGGTTTGAAATGGTCAAGAAGGGGAAATATGTTGGCAAGTGGTGGCAGTGATAATCATATCTATATATGGGACTCATCTAAAATGAGTTCGTCGAGCTTCTTGCACTGTTTTAAGGACCATCGTGCTGCAGTCAAGGCCCTTGCGTGGTGCCCTTATGATTCAAATGTGCTTGGTTCTGGAGGTGGCACAGATGATAGATGTATTAAGATATGGAATGTTCAAAAAGGAACTTGCATTCGCAGCATAGATACTGCAGCTCAGGCAAGATACACATTTTCCCTAGTCCCAATAACTGTATCACTCTCACTTATGGCTTTAGTTTTATTAGAATTAAGAATTTTCTTTCACCAAAAAAAACTAATCGCCATTGTCTCAATTTATTTCTATTTAGTCCTTTAGACAGATGTATCTATTGTTTTTACTAGCTGAATGATAGTCTGGTATTCTGTGCAGGTGTGTGGATTAGAATGGAATAGACATTATAAGGAGATTTTAAGTGCCCATGGCTTTAGTACAAGTTCATCGCACGACCAACTTTGTTTGTGGAGCTATCCATCCATGACTAAAGTGGGAGGCTTGGACCCTCATGCTTCAAGAGTACTCCATCTATCTCAGGTATATATTCTCATATAATGTAATGTATGGATTTGTTTTAACACAAGTGACAGATTATGTTGATGACTACTCCAACTTGGTTCAACATATACAGTGTAAATTAAACCATTTAAACTCATTCCTGGCAATTATTTCCTTCAAAGTTAACACTAGGTTCTTATCTCTTGCAGAGCCCGGATGGGTTAACAGTGGTGTCAGCTGGGGCAGATGAACGTCTTCGCTTTTGGGATATTTTTGGGCCACCTGCTACTGATACATCAAAGATCTCATATCTGGATAACCTTTTGTCTTTTAAGATATCCCAATTAAGATAACCTTTTATATTACATATTTTCCCATTTTGCATTCCTCACTTTTCATTGATTTTGTTTTAATTTTTCTGTTTTGTGAAAGGTGATCGTTTCATACCCAACAGGAGTTTGATGGATCTTGATCAAGCCCAGAGTTTGCTCACCAACAGGACTGAGAAAATTCAGTGACAATTCAATGTACATTCACTCACTCATTCACCCCACTTCCCTCTTTCTTGTTTAATTTTAATTTTACTTCTTTATCTGTTTTTCCCCTTTTTTCGTGCTCAAGAAATATAAATTTTGAACCTCTGAAGGCTCCTTGGACTCTTCCCTTTCTTTGTTGAATGTCAACTTTTAAACTTCATGTCAAGGCTCAAAGAAAAGCCATCCTTAGTGGAATTCTTGAATGTTTTACTCCCCTCCTTTTCATGCTCAAGAAACATAAATTTTCAGTTGGAATGGAAAAGCTATTCACTGTTTCTGAAATTGACAACTATTCAGTTTCATTTTAAGGCTCAAGAAAAGTTATTCACACTTGTTGAAATTCATGAAGTTTTTTCTTGTTTTCTTGGCAGTTGTCTTGTGCAGAATTCCACAACACATGTGTTTCCAGCTTTTGAAATTCACCTGACATTTTTACTTCTGGTGATATGATATTTAATTAATAGCTTCACTGAGTTGTCTCCTAAGTCTTAACTGCTATTTGAGTATATGGCTTTTCTATTATGTGGCTTTCTTTTGGAGATGACAATTTTAATTGCAGGCATACTTAATTATTGCTCATTTTTATGATTTTTGCAGGCAACATAGCAGGGCTGAAGGAGTTAGGATTGGATTATCTGGTTTTGATGGTTGGATTTGAGTAGATTAGATGATATAGATGTTTTTCCATCTTAATTATCATTAAGATTGGAAACAGCCTTTTGATAACCAGTGAAGACAATTTGTAAAGAAAACTAGGAAACTGGATCCTCTCCTGCAGGATTTCTCTGCAGCATCCCTGCAGCGCAAACATGGGCCGCCGCCTGATTAATCCAGTGGCAGTAAAGGGGTAGTGACTATGCAAGGAAGAGATAGTGCTAATTAGTACTGATGCAAGACATAAATTGCTACTGATCAGTAGCATGATTTTCTTTAACATGTTTCGGTATTTTTGTATAGGCCAAATCATTTGGCTAGATTTTGATATAAACTATGGTTGATTTGGTTGCATGTGATGTGAGTTGGCAACTATATATATATATATATATATTTTTTTTTTGAAATTAAGTTGGCAACTGACAATACTCTCATCTAATCATATTTCTTGTTTTTTTTATTTCTATTCATTCCTATGAAAAGCTACTTATGTTAAAAAATCATATTAGAAGTGTGTTGTTAAGACTCTCGAATCACATTTCTTTATTTCCCCCTCCCCAAACCTTTATGGTCCAAACCATGAGGCTAAGACCATGTCGTTTTTCCTTCTTTCAGTGATAAATTGGGCGCACTGCAAATTCTTGGAGTATTCCACAAACCGCCTATGGAAATAAGAAGTCAGTCTAAAGAGAAGACGCGAGCGTTTTCCAAAATGATAAGCATCGGTCCGTAAAAAAAGTAAAGCAGCAAAGGAAAAGGTACAGGAGTCATTGAAAATTGGATTCACGAGACCACTTGGTTAGCCCAAGGAGTAATGATTCACTCACACTCTACTTTCCCTTTCATCTCTTTTCCACACATTTTTCTTCTTATCTCTCTACATTTCCTGTCACATCACATATCATATTACTTTTTTTTCTTTCTCTTTTCTCTTATTCCTTAGAGGTCGAGGTGGAAAAGAATGGTAAACAAAACATTATTCTTAGTGAATGTGTTCCTAGTAAAGAAGTCAAGTGGAATGTGGAGCATGTAGTAGAATACACGAATCTAAATAAAGCCTTACCAAACTATTAATTTCCTCTACCAGACATCGATTCCTTGATCGAAAACTCGTTCTAGTACCATACCCAATTTTTCTTGGATATATATTTCGGGTACGACAAAATACCAATGTCCTCGGACAATGAGGAGAAAATCACTTTCAGACTAAATGCGGGAGCCACTCACTAGCGAATGATGGTCTCTCAAGAACTTGGTTGAGAGTTTCTCCATTTGATAGATAATTCTGAATTGTTAGAGCATTTTTCCAACAACCTAGGATTACCTCGTCAGCACCAGCGTAGTAAAATGGTTCTAGGAACAATGCGGTCACATCATGGATGACTTTGTTTAGGACTTGGTAGGTTTTGGGGATTAAGGGAGTCAAATGTCATGTTCGTGGTTCCTGGTTCTGCTGCAAGAGGTTCACCCTCAGCAGGCAACCGCTCATGTTGGCACAAGTTACACTCTCAGGGTAGGATAAGGCCCAAGATCATGTATGCAGCTAATATGCAATTCTTATCTGTTAGTGATCACCATAATTCTAAGAGTCATTGTCTTCTAAATCAAAATCATGTGAAAGAGGAAAAGAAAGGTAGGTTATTCGATCAGAATATTGATTAACACTACAGAAACAATGTTAAAAACGTGAACATCATACAAAAGCCTAGGTTGTGGCGGGCATGTGAAAAGTGAAAGAACGAGGATAAGAGGTTGGATATCTCGGGTCAGCAGAGCCTAGATGGCAGTACCAGAAGGTGGACATCCCTATAAAGGTACATACACTTGTGTTCCCGTCCACACACCAGCCCTCAGGCACGAGGAAATCAGCGACCATCGTCTCCACGGGAAAACTGGCATCGAGCTCCTGTGGATCAAAATCTAAAGATAGGTGCAAGTGTGAGATACATAACAACTAAGACATAAACATGATTATAAGCCAAGTAGACAGAGTGCAAGCCAAAACACTCATGAATAATCCACACTCACGAACCATGTCACACCCTGCACACAAAACACAAGCCAAAACACCACATAATGCAAAGATGCAGTGCATGTCACCACGCTTCGCCATCTTGCTAAAGATGTATGTTTGGCCCATACAAATTATTGTTAGCGATGAGTACTTTAATAAATACAATAGACATATTACTCTTCAACAAATGGTTGTTAAATGTTAGGCTAACATTGTGCTTTTGTCTTTAGTGATGCATGTAATCGCTGCTTAATCATTGCTACCGCCTACCGGATCCAAATCCTGGCAAAAGCAATAGCACGCCTAACAAAAGAGAGAGGCCAAGCTGAGTCATCTAACACCGCACTATTCCTCCAAGGCCAGAAAAGTGGTCGGTGGAGCACACCTTCCTCAGATTTTATTAATTTTTATTTTTAAATTCATACTCTTGAACTCTAAAAATGAGTCCCGAGCTCAAGTGGTAAGAGTTTGGGGACATGTGGGTTGAGGTTAGGAGATCCAGGGATAAATCCCTGAAGGGTGCAATGTTAAAAAAAAAAATCTGAAAATGAATTTACATATGTAATTCATCATAAACTCTAAAAATGAATTCATATCTGTAATTCATCATAAAGAACTTTAATTACCTAAAAAACAAAGGGACTACAATAGTAGATAGTCCAATCTACGGGACTAAAAATGCAATTAAGCTATGAAGTGTAAAAGAGTTTCAACCCATGATTTAATTGAAAATGTATCGCAATAATCGTAACCATGGTTTTAAACTACAATTCACAACAGCTGCTACGGTAGCAATATTAACATTTTTTACATTTCAAAAAAAAAAAAACATTTTTTAGTCTCCACGACTATATTGCAACCACAATTGCAGCTCCATCAACCATATTTGTCTACAATTTTTTGTCAATCAAGAATTGTGACCTAACCACAACCGCAATTTAAGAAATTGTTGTCATTTTAACTCAATAAAATTTAGGAGTGGATACCTTTACCGCTCCCCTTAAATAAAAACTTAATGAGAGCTTTCTCCCTAAATAGACTTCAAAATAGCCAGCACATACTTTGAGGTACTAGCTCTCTGCATCCAAAATCCCCTGAAAGGACAACATCAATGGTTATCAAAGTGAAAGTGGAAATGCTATTATCCACAGAAAATCATAAGGATCAAAATAAGTCACCACCTTGATGATCATAATGGCTGCATCCTTGTGTAAAACCTCGTTATACTCATGGCATGCAAAGCTCTGCAATATACAAAAGCTTTATGAAATTGAAAACTGTCTGCCAACATTTGATGCAATATATACACATAAATACACTCCAAAACCTAGAAGTTCAAATAAAAAATATAATTTTTTTTATGAAACTACTTTTATATCTTAAAAAAAGATGTTTGATCCAGACCTGAATACAACTAGGGCAACCTACTTCCGCTGAGCAGCAGCAAGATGTGAGAACTTCTAGCGCAGCTGCTAGGAACTTCGTGAAATAGGGTTGAACCTATAAAACAATCCCAAAAATTATGAAGGGAAATTTTTTATTCCAGAAACAACCAGTATGTTACCACCGTTTAATTTAACATCGAAAACAGAAAAAACAAAAGCATCACTTAAGTATTGATGAAAACAAAAAAGTACGCAAAAAACGTCTAAACTGATAAACGTCTCATGTTATTTACCTGAACTGAAATTCCAGACCCTCCAGGATGTTGATCATATATTAGAATTCTTTCAGGGTAATATCGGCTATCGTGGGGATTTGGACACTCAGGAGACAAGTCAGACATGTTGCATGTTATATGTCTGCAACCAAAAGTATCATAATATATAGACATGAAGTTAATAAGAATTATACGTGAAAAAAAAAATCAAGATTGTAAACTAGAGAGAGGAACAGGTTTTCATTTCTTAGTCAGTTAGTCTAAATGACCAACCATTTAGAAAATAGAATGTAGTGGACTCTGCTAGACAAGTAAAGTTTTACTTCTTATCTTTGGCCAATACAACGTCCAATGTACAGGAAAAAGATTGATTTATTGGGCTTGAATGGTGAAAGAAAATATTTCCTATTCCATTTCCAGTTTTAAACTTTTTATTAATTACTAAAGTGTTATTTTCAATTTGTCTCTTGTTTTCAGAGGTTCTATAGGACAGAGGATGAGAAGTGTTTTATTGTTTTATGTTTTAAATATTATATATTTGGAAAAAAGCAATAAAGTAAGAACATGTCAATAAAAACAGAATATGTTTCCTCAAATTAAATATACCCTAAACTTCACTAACATCTCAAAGAGGAGACATCCACAGCAGAATTCCTTCCTTTAAACATACGCATAAACACACCAAAGGGAAGCATCTGAATACTCATTTGACAATTAAGCAATTTCAGAGCCACATGTAGTTCATCTTTCGCGTGCCAACAAGATAGTTCATGACCAATCGACATCTTGCTTGAATGAATTGAGAAGTAACATTCGTACCAAAGAACTCTTGCTCATCAAAAAAAAAAAAAACCCAAAGAACTCTTAATCTTAACAGTTGTATAATTTTTACATGCGGATCTCTAAACATTGGAAGTGTTCTAGGAAGCTTTTAAAATAACTACATAGTTTTCTGCTTCAATACTAATCATGCTAATAATTAATAACAATAGTGACTTCAAAATCTTGAATGTTCCTCCAACTACACCCACCTCTCCACTTTTGGAAATCGTACTAACCTCCCATGTTTGTAAGACAATTTTAAAATTATTCCTATGCATAAATCCTCCCTATAGGCTTACATACAGGTGAAAAATTAAAAACAAGGGGAGATCAGTATAATTTATGAAAAAAAAGATGAGCAGAGTGTAATTAAGGGGTGTTACCAGGCGGTTAGATGGAGCTTATTCTTAGAATGATATTAGTATTATCAATATCAACAATTAATGTTAAGGGGTCTGAACGAAAATGACAAAACACAAAATGGAAGATACTTAAGCTAAAATAATTACAAAATGATTAGCATGTACTAACTCCAAACAATCTCCACATCATAGATAGAAGAAATAAGGCTTCTGTATATCATGCTGATGCCAAAACTTAAAAACTAATATTTATAAGAAACTTACAAAGGCACTACGTGTAAAACAGCATGTGAAGCAGCATGCAAACCTCCACGGAAATCATAATTTTGCTTGACTACTGCTTCTTTTATTGACTGTGGCACTGGAATCCAAACTGCCTATTGAGAAGCAAATAACATATTGACGTTAAGACACAGGAGCCAGAGAAGGATAATTAAAAGAGAGAAAAATTCTAAAAATGCTCAAATTCACCTGCGACTCGTATGAATATTGAGGAAGAGCTAGGTCAACAGTATCAAAGATTTGATTGCTTCCTCTCCAAATGCGATAAAATCCAAACCAAGTAGTAGTTACTTTGCATACATGAGCTCGAGCATTTGTTTTTGGAAGCATGTTAGTGGAAACTTTTACTGGATAAGCCTGAGAATCGCAGGGAAATGAGTTTTTAAAGACCTGAACATCACTTGCATTATCCATCAGATCCATCTTTTAAAATTTGATGTAAATGGTGGCATTTCACTGAATTTAAGGATGATATAGTATACTGATACTAGTAAGCTCAACCTTAGAGGTAATGTTAGGTTATATCAAAAATATCTAATAATATCTTGATAGAGGAGTGCTAGTAACACTCTTTCTAACACCCCCCTTTAATTGGTTACAATCCCTGTAGGTCCCACCAAATTGGGAGTGGGCCCCATATAACTTAGTGGACCCTACATGGATTTTGACCAATCAAAAAGAGTGTTAGAAAGAGAGTGTTACTAGCATTTCACTATCTTCATATTATCCAAGTATCTGAGTATCTTAATGTATATCTTTGGATTAGTTTCCATATTTCTTTATATATCACGAGTTTTTTCCTTATTTAATAAGGTTTAGGAGTTTAAATGTTTTTTGTCATTAATTAGGATTAGAAGTCCAGAATTGGTATAAAAAAAGAATTAGTGCTTTTTCTATTATATCATATATAATACCATAATATAGTCCTTATTCTCCCTTTTCTATCTTTCCGTATCTAAGACCCTATAACTTCAACAGATCATCAGAAAACAGTTTCTAACAGTTACATGCTATCAGTTTAAAAGATAATCCAAAGGAACTCTATCAAATTGGAGATGACATACAATATTACCCCCAATGACATGAATATCAGTATAATCCCGTGTCTTCGTATAATACTTCAGATCAGCCTCTTTGCAAAAAGCAGTTTTGTTAGATAGATCTAATTTTTCAACCAAATAGGTTTTCCCCTGGCACATGTACACAGCGCCTTCATATACCTGAGTCAAGTAAAAGTGTAAAACATGAATATACTTTATGAGGTAGTAATAGAAAACATAAGACAGTATTCTTTTCATATTTGAATGGTAGAAAATTCCTTTTCCACGTGTATCAGTATTCAGTAGGTAGAAGTCACTACCTGAAAGAAAGCCTTGCTTTCCTCTACCTCTTCAAGGACTTCATTCTTTTTCTGATCTATGACACTGTATCTTACCGTTTCTATTGCACGGATATTGACTGCTTGTGAAGGTGATTTCTGGAATTTAATAAGTACAGTGAAAAAACAAGAAAAAATACTAATCTTATAATCTTCAAATATTTCTTAGAGCTCAATAATAAATTATTCAACTAGACCAGACAGACAAGAACTTAATTTGATCACATATATACCTCTGGACCAATGTAGTGCCATATTCTAGAAGAAGGAACCGATGACAGATCAAATCTCAAGTATCCTCTCGCTTTTAGAGAAATCAAAACACTTTCTAAGCAAGAGCCAAAGTACTTCTCATCATAATGCACATTCAGAGGGTGTTCAAGAGCTGCACAGGCCATATGTTGCTCAAGAACCTGAATGAAGTCTGCCATAATTAGAATAATCCCTATATTTGTTAAAACTATGTAAGTAATCAAAAAGTTAAGAACCTGCTTGTTTCTGGAATCAATATGACAGCATTCAATCGGTCTCTCAAAAAGTTTCTTAGGATTTTTCATGAAGTATTGATCAAGTGGCCCACCGAATGCAACATAGACAGCAAGGGATGGTCTATCTCTCCTCCCACCTCTTCCAGCTTGTTGCCACAAGCTAAGAGAACAAAAGATTTAAAGAAAAATAAAAAGGAAATCCGACAACTCCAAAAACAAGCAGTTGAAAAGGTTTAATATGGACAGACATCAAAGCATCAAAGCTACCTTGCAATACTACCAGGAAATCCTAGATGCAGAGTGACATCAATTTCCCCAACATCAATGCCCAACTCAAGAGCATTAGTTGCAGCAACACCACAAATTTTACCACCAAAAAATGCACTCTCTATCTTTCTTCTTTCCTGCCAACGTGAAGGACCAATATGAAGTCTCAGAGAACCATAAAATAACCAAAATGGATCATCCCAATAATCAAACAAAAGAAAAGCATGAACACTACTAATGGATTAAATGAGAAATGGTCAAAAGAAGAATCCAATGCATGTGGAGATTAATTTCTTGCTACAGAGCTTCATTACTGATAGAGACCTAGAATTAGAGTGGGCTTATTGTTAGTGGGCTTAGTGTTAGTGGGCTTATAGCCTATAAATAAGGGATTGCTAGAAGAGTTTAGGTATCTTTTGGGATCATTTAGGAAATTGGGACTTGGGAGAGAGCAGAGCCTCTCGAATGCTCTGCAACTTAATTTGTACATTCTCTCTAATTCTTATTTAGGAATTAGGGTTCATATTCCACAATATCATAGTTTCTATCTTCTTCTTGGCTGGGTTCTAACAATTACTAAATACACAAAAAGATTCAACCAAGGGTAAACATAAAATCTGATAACAATGACAACTGCCAAGTATCAGATTACAAGAAACTTTAAAATAAATGGAATAATCTAACAAAGAAAGATTATAACAATATACTGAGTAAAAGGGCTTAAAACCATACTCAGATATATATATATATATATCAACCAAGACGTACCTAACTAGGAAAACTCACTTGCATGGATCAAGCCCATGTCAATAATATCAGTAATGAATAGAATTACAAATGTACATAATTTTTTACAGTATTTCTATATTGAATAATTTTTTTACATAAATGTGCCAAAGAAGGGGTAGCACAGAGGACACGCAGCAACTTAAGAACAACAATAGATCTCTAGGTTTCAGAGCGCATGAAAATTCTATATGTTGTATTGTTTCAATGGATGGCTAAAGAATCTCATTAAAGAGCATTTATACCAAGTCCCTAACAGACTTCACAATTCACATATATGTTTCTATTTATCCCAGCTTACCATGAGATAAATATTAAAGCCAGGTATAAGATATGAAAAGGAATATTATAAGGCAAAAGTCCAAAAAGGAAATGACCACATAAAGGACTTCACTTGGATGAAATCAGAGCATCTTATGCTTATCCCTGGGGGAAATAGCATTTTACTTCGGCAAATGGCACTTAGCAGTTCACCAGTAAATAAGTTAAATGAACATGACAATGCACATCATAATGTTTGTAGACCGGAAGAAAGATTATGTGTGCACAGGCAAGCATGGATGCACAAATGCACATATTAAATGCTTATTTATAAACCCAGAAAGAGAGAGAAGTAAAATTCACCTCTGCAATGTAGCCACCACGATATGCACATATGGAATCCACTAGATGCGGGGCTGTGTCGTGAAGAATTTCGCGTCTGTCAATTTACAGCGAATCAATTGCATGAGCATCTTTCCTTTTAACAACTAAATAGCCATAAACTTGAATTCCAAAATGGACATCAGATAATAAAAACAAAATCTCAGAAAAACAAACAAATCTATTGCAATATCGATTCTACTAGTACTGAACTAGACAAGTGCAAGAAATTGATTTGACGTACGTATAGCATAAAACAAGCTCACAAAGTTTCCGTGATTTACAAAATGCAATGCAGCGAAGGCCATGCTGAACCATTTCTGCAAAAAGGCGTGAAACATCCACAATTGGGCTGCAAAAAAAATAACAGGGCATAAAGCATTAAAACTAAAGATACTCCAGAAAACTGTAAACCCTGAGGATAAATGTGTACAATTCTTAAACACATTCAATGTTCACCAATCAATATTTACACATATTACGTTTTTTTTAATAATCTATATTACATGTTAAAGTTGATTCGTAGGCATGTACTAAATCTAATATGGAGGGCATAGTAAAATATAAGGATCTTTCATTGTAAGCTACTCTAAAATGAAGAAACTGGTTTGAAAGTCAGAAAGAGGCTTGGTCTTGAAGACCCCTTCCTCTTCATTGTCCTTTATACATTGTCTGATATAAAGCTATTCTTAGGCTTCGTCCTAACAGCTTAAGCTATTAGAGATGTTGATCCTTAACATGGTATTAGAGTAAAGGGCTCTTGTGACATGGAAGCCTCCATCTAATAACAGCTTAAGCTTTTAGAAAAATTGGTCAGTAAAGTAACACACATTGCTCAAGCTGAAACTGTGCTCTTTTATTAATTAAGGTATCCAGGTTAAAACAAGGCTGCATACATCAAAGTCAATAGTTCCAAAGTTTTATAGTATTGAAGTCCATAAATACAGGGATTATCACCTTGAACGAACAAAATTAGCACTTTCATCTGCCAACTCATTATTACCAATTGCAAACTGAGCTTTCTTCAAGATCTGCAGTAGGGTAGCAATAGCATTAAGGTAGTACAAATATGTCTTCAGTTAACAGAATAAGAGCTATATATAACTTCACAAAAAGAATTTCAACTCACATCTTTTGGACGAAGAATAGGATTCCAAAGGATGAAAAGTTTCCTGGCAGATGGACTGCCATCGTTCTGAAATAGCTCCAGGGTTGGTAAATTTGCAAGTTCCTGGACATGGAAATTTCATGGTTCAATCAGGGTAGTGGTATAGCAACTCATAGAAGATTAACAAACAACCTTTTCATCCTAACATAGAAAAGACAATATCATGCATGCATACTTTACATATGTGACTAAAAATTATGTTAGAAAGTATATAATTTACCATAGAATGCTCAAGAGGATTTGCTGAAGTCGCAGTAGAAAAAACAAAAGAAGGAACGGCTCCATATACTGCACGTGGAAGCAAATTGTGTTCACATTTCCATTTACGATTTTTAAAAGAAAAAATAAAATAAAATATATATACATATATATATATGCGACGTTTCGTGAAGCTCCACAAACCATGTGAACAGAGTCTCCTTAGCCTTCTTAATATAAGGGCAGTATGACTTCCAAATGCTCCCTTGTACGTATGAGTTTCATCAATGACCACAAACCTAATTGGTTAAAGACAGTAAACCTCTCAGAATAACAGTCCATTAATAATCCATATAAATACCAAGGCAATATGGTTTGATACTTTGCTTAAAATTCCAGTATAAATACCTCAGATTTGATAAAACCCGACTAAATTGCCGATGGTGGGGCAAGATTGATATGTGTAACATATCTGGATTTGTGATCAACTGCAGTATAATATGAAATGAAGCACGTTTCACCAGAATCTGTCCGATCTAAAGGAAAATTTAGTTATTAGATTACCAGTCTAGAGTTACTACGTAACCATGTCCTCTCACTATGAGACGTGTCACCATCATATATACCAATATTTAAGTCAACATCAAATCCTTTTGTCATGTATAACAAAGCTCTTAGTTGATCTTGAGCTAATGCCTGCATGCATGAAATATTTTAGTTATCTAATTACAACACCCCCCACATGAGAGAGAAGGGGGGAGGGAGAGAGATCGATATGATTATCACCAAGAACTTAAAATGTCTGATAGAAACAAACCTTTGTTGGAAATATATACAAAGCACATGATGATGAATTCTTCAACAACTCTTCTAGAACTGGCAGATTGTAGCAAAGAGATTTGCCGCTAGATGTCATTGTAGCTACAACAACATTCTTCCCATGAAGGGAGGCTTGTATAGCGTCTGCCTAAGTAAACCAAGCAGCAGAACATATTGATTCTTAGAGTGAGAAACTATTAGCTACAACTACAAGACACCATTTGCCCATACTCAATTTGTACCTGGTGACTATACAATTTGGAAATTCCAATGCTTTTCAGTGCAGATCTCATTTTCTCTGAAAGTTCAGTTGGGATCTCGCTGAAAGTGGCTTTTCTAGCACATATGTCTTCAATGTACACAATCTGCATAAACTCAACAGTCATAATGTAGCCCGGAGCATATTAAGACACGCATTGACACATAAAAGTGAAAAAAGAATATCAAGCTTTACTATGAAGATTATTGGCTGTCTATTTCACAGTACACTATTGGTGGCAGAACAAGCATATCATGTTTTGCTAAAGATTTCATGTTTATACTTCTAAAAGACCAGAAAGATAATTAAAATAAAATAGAAAATACCTGTCCTTCAGATCCAATTCCTTTCTTAAGATGTTCAACCATGTCCACAGCCAGTAATGATTTAGTGTCCTGCCAAGCCAAGAATGAGAATAGTAGAATACGGAAATTCATGGGTTGCAGTAGTGCAGGTTGAGCAACGCAAATAACAGAAGCTAAAAGGTAGAGCTGATTTAATTGAACCAAAATCAATATATTAGGTGCTTTCTTATTCCCTTCTCAGTTTCTTGAATTTAGAAACTATTTTTATAAAAACAAAATTGAAAACTTGTTTTCTGAAAGAAAAAAATAATTGTTTGAAAGAGGCAATCATAATTCATGATTCACGACATACCCGCTGTCCATCGGTGTGAATTTTTTTTTTTCAGAAATCGTGTTTCATATACACGCTTTATTAGAGTAGAGTACACATTACTCTGATTAAAGAGTTAGTTATTGTTAGTATTTCTGAGTTAGTTATATTCTGTTAGAGTGAGCTGTCATTACAGCTGTCATGTGAGCTGTCATTACAGCTGTCACATAACTGATTCTGTTAGAGTTGATAGCTTGCTTAGCAAGTCTTGTATCCTCTATAAATACTGAGATCACTCATTGTAATCTTCAGCTTTTCAATAATGAAATTCAGTTACATATCTTAGAGATTTTAACATGGTATCAAGAGCTCTGAACGATCCTAGGGATCTTTCTCTCTGATTTTTTTTTTTTTTTCGGTTTTCTTCTTCTTCATCACCATGGCTGATGAAGCTTCTGCTACTGCAACTGGAGTTGCTGCAACTCAGGTTCCACCTCCAGTTCCGCTTGCGGTTGCTCAACCGCAATTGAGTTCTTCCTCTCTGGTTCACAAGCTAATCTTGAAGCTTGATGATTCTAACTTCCTTTCATGGAAGCAGCACGTTGAAGGCATCGTGCGCACGCACAGGTTGCAGAGCTTTCTTGCTCATCCCGAGATTCCCCCTCGCTGGCTCAGTGAGGATGATCGCGTGAATGCAGTGGAAAATCCTGCATATCAAACCTGGGAGCAACAAGATTCTGCACTGTTTACATGGCTTCTCTCGTCTCTTTCGCCATCAGTGCTTCCTACCGTGGTGAATTGCACTCAGTCTTGGCAAATTTGGGAAGCGGTGCTTGATTTCTTTCAAGCACAGTCGCTCGCTCAATCTACGCAACTACGTTCAGAGTTGCGATCGATAACCAAGGGCTCGAAGACTTCGTCGGAATTTCTCAAGCGCATCAAGTCCATCGTGAACGCGCTTGTCTCCATCGGAGATCCAGTTACCTATCGCGAGCACCTTGAGGCTATTTTCGATGGCCTTCCCGAAGATTACAGTCATCTCATGACCGTCATCTATAATCGCGATGCTCTGTGCTCGATCTCGCATGTTGAATCCATGGTTATCGCGCATGAAGCGCGACTTGAGCGTTCTCGCACTCGTCAGATGAGTGCAAATCCTCCGTCAGCACTTCTCGCTCAAGCCGCGCCACCGCCATCGACTCCAGCGCCGTCGTCTCCAGCGCCAGCATCAACTGTCTCTACACAATCGACTACATCCTCAGAAGCTAACTATGCTTCTAGTGCTGTCAACAACTCTTACGATGATCGCTCTTTTGATAATCGTGGTGGATATGATGATTCTCGCTCTCGCGGTGGCTATGGTGGTAGATCTGGTGGTCGAAACTCTCGTGGTGGAAGAAATGGTAATCGCAGTGGTGTTCAATGTCAGATCTGTTACAAGTTTGGACATGATGCTAGCATTTGCTATCATCGAGGTTCATCGGGATCTAGTGGCTCGTTTGGCATGCAATCTTCTGGTTATGGCATGCCTATGCCTATGCATCCACAAATGCTACCACACTTTGGATTCTCACCTTTCTATGGTGTTCCACAATTTGGAAATCCTACTCAGTTTGGTAATTCTCAGTTTGGACATCTTCCTGGCATGATGTTTGGCCAGTATCCTCAAAATTCAGGCATGAACATGAGCAATTTTGCTCAGTCCTTTGGTCATTCTCCTTATGGTGGTGCACAGTGGCATCCTACACCTGCACAATTCCCTGGTGGCAATCCCAGGCCTGCAAATCCTCCAGCAAGAGCTCCACAGGCCATGCTTACTGGCCCTACTACTTCTACTGCTGCAGCAAATCTGAGCTCCTGGTTTCCTGACTCTGGAGCTACACATCATGTTACCAATGATGCATCTGTGATTTCTGATAGTGTATCTCTCACTGGTAATGATCACATCCTAATGGGGAATGGACAAGGTTTGCCAATCCACTCTATTGGTTCAGCTTCTTTTCCTTCTCCTTATCACAAAAACACTACACTCACTCTTAGTGATCTTCTTTTAGTTCCTAATATCACAAAGAATCTAGTCAGTGTTAGTAAATTTGCCAAGGATAATAATGTCTATTTTGAATTTCACTCATCCTATTGTGTTGTGAAATCTCAGGCAACTTCTAGGGTTCTACTCAGGGGTACAGTTGGTCCAGATGGTCTATATATCTTTGAGGGGATGCATACTCCAACCTTTCCTTCAGCCAGTCCTGTTAAAGCTTCTTCTGTTCCAGTTCCAGTTGCTGTTTCCTCTGTTAATACTGCTTCTTTACCTATTTCTGATGTACCTAGTCCTAGTATTTCTACTCATAATACTACCTCTGATGTAAATACTACTTCTTATGCCTTGTGGCACAATAGGCTAGGTCATCCTCATCATGAGGCTTTGCATTCTGCTTTATCTGTTTGTAAAATACCAGTACCTAATAAAGCAAAGTTTTCAGTATGTTCAGCTTGTTGTTTGGCAAAGTCTCACAAATTACCTTCTTCTTCTTCTCATACTGTTTATACTGCACCTCTAGAACTTGTCTTTGCTGATTTATGGGGTCCTGCTTCTACTGTTTCTTCATGTGGATATTCTTATTTTTTGACATGTGTGGATGCTTATTCTAGGTTCACTTGGATTTTTCCCCTAAGACAAAAATCTGAAACTTATTCTGTCTTCCTTCAGTTTCAAGCCATGGTTGAATTAAAGTTTAGCTTGAAACTCAAATCTGTCCAAACAGATAATGGTACTGAGTTTAAACCTCTCACCCCTCATTTTACCAAACTTGGCATTGTCCATAGGCTCACTTGTCCTTACACACACCATCAAAATGGTAGTGTTGAAAGGAAGCATAGACATATCATAGAAACTGGTTTATCTTTGCTGGCTTATGCTAACATGCCATCCCAATACTGGGATCATGCCTTCTTAGCTGCTGTTTTCCTAATTAATAGGCTTCCTACTGTGGTCTTGGGCAATGAGAGTCCTTATTCCAAGTTGTTTAAGACTCTCCCTGATTATAAGATTCTAAAAGTGTTTGGCTGTGCATGTTACCCTCATCTAAGACCTTACACTCACAACAAGCTCTCCTTGAGGTCTAAGGAGTGTGTGTTTATTGGATATTCTTCCTCTCATCAAGGGTACAAATGCATGGACAATGATGGCAGAATTTTTATCTCTAGAGATGTGATTTTTGATGAAGTGAGGTTTCCTTATCCTGCCATGTTTGCATCTACTGATTCTGACTTCTCAGATAGTGGAATTTTGTCAACAATACCTATTGTTCCTCTTCCAGTTGCTGCTCCACCAACAATCTCCAGTTCAGACTCAGGATCTTCTTCAGGACCTATCTCTCCAGCACAAGTTTCTGCTCCAGAGCAGGTCCAAGCTTCTCCTGCAGCTTCTGGCACAGTTTCAGCTCCTTCTTCTTCTGCTGAGCCTTCCCCTCCAGTTGGGAACATTCATCCTATGCAGACAAGGGCAAAATCTGGCATTGTCATGCCCAGATTGTATCCAACCTTGCTTCTCACTCAGGCAGAACCTACAACAGCCAAGCAAGCACTCAAAGATCCTAAGTGGGTGGCTGCCATGCAGGCTGAATATGATGCATTATTAGCTAATGATACCTGGACATTAGTTTCTCTACCTAAAGATAGGACACCAATAGGATGCAAATGGGTTTTTAGAGTCAAAGAGAATGCAGATGGCTCTATTAATAGATATAAAGCAAGGCTTGTAGCCAAAGGTTATCATCAAGTGAAGGGTTTTGATTACTCTGAGACATTCTCACTTGTTGTTAAACCTATTACTATTAGGCTGATTCTCTCCCTTGCAATCACTAAACGTTGGCATATTCATCAACTTGATGTCAATAATGCCTTTCTCAATGGTGCACTTCAAGAGGAGGTGTACATGACCCAACCTTCTGGTTTTCAGAGTGCAGATAAGACACTAGTGTGCAAGCTCAACAAAGCTCTCTATGGCCTCAAACAGGCTCCTCGAGCCTGGTTTGAAAGGTTAAAGTCAGCTCTTGTGAAGTATGGCTTCAAACCTAGTAGATGTGACCCTTCTTTGTTCACTTTCCATAATGCAACTTGCTGCATCTACATCCTAGTCTATGTAGATGATATTATCATTACAGGCAACTCTTTGCCTCTTGTGCAGAAAGTGGTTGAGAATCTCAACTCTGAGTTTTCTTTAAAACAGTTAGGGCAGCTGGATTATTTCCTTGGTGTTCAGGTGCATCATCTTCAGGACAGGTCCTTATTGTTGACACAAACAAAGTACATCACAGATCTTCTTGAGAGGGCAGATATGGGGGAAGCCAAGGGGATCTCTACTCCTATGGTTGGTGGTGTAAAATTAAGCAAATATGGCGCTGATTACTTTGCTGATCCTACCCTTTACAGATCCATTGTAGGAGCACTTCAATATGCTACCTTGACCAGACCTGAGATAAGCTTTGCTGTGAACAAAGTTTGTCAATTTCTTAGTCAGCCATTGGAAGATCATTGGAAGGCTGTTAAGAGAATATTAAGGTACCTTAAGGGTACTCTTCATCATGGGCTGCATCTTAAGCCTTGCTCTCTACATTCTCCTGTTTCTCTAGTGGCATTTTGTGATGCTGATTGGGCATCAGATCCTGATGACAGAAGGTCTACCTCAGGATCATGTGTTTTCTTTGGTCCTAATCTAGTGTCTTGGAGCTCCAAGAAGCAGACCTTGGTGGCTCGTTCTAGTACTGAAGCAGAATACAGAAGCCTGGCTAACACTTCTGCTGAGTTGCTGTGGGTTCAGTCCCTTTTGCAGGAGTTGCAGATTCCTTTTTCTCCTCCTAAAATCTTTTGTGACAACATGGGTGCAGTGGCTTTGACCCATAATCCAGTTCTACACACCCGCACCAAACACATGACGCTTGACATCTTCTTTGTGAGGGAAAAAGTTCTCAACAAGTCTCTTTTTGTGCATCATATTCCTTCAGTTGATCAGCTGGCAGATCTCTTTACTAAGGCTCTTTCGCCTCTTCGATTTGAAACTCTTCGTGACAAACTCAATGTGATTGAGAAATCCATTTCTCACCCACCTTGAGTTTGAGGGGGCCTATTAGAGTAGAGTACACATTACTCTGATTAAAGAGTTAGTTATTGTTAGTATTTCTGAGTTAGTTATATTCTGTTAGGGTGAGCTGTCATTACAGCTGTCATGTGAGCTGTCATTACAGCTGTCACATAACTGATTCTGTTAGAGTTGATAGCTTGCTTAGCAAGTCTTGTATCCTCTATAAATACTGAGATCACTCATTGTAATCTTCAGCTTTTCAATAATGAAATTCAGTTACATATCTTAGAGATTTTAACACGCTTTCTTGTCTTACCCATTGTCGTGTCCTTATTTCCAATAGATCCCGGTAATTTTTTAAACCTCTGTCGTCATTTTGCGGCAACCACAGCCACAGCCAACCCCCATTTGATATTGTTAGCATTAAGGATTATGTTAAGAGTTAGGATTATATGTAGAGTCTATGGGCCAGGCCCATATGTACTTTGTACTACATTTTATACTACTCTTAACCTAGTATTATATATATGAGGGAGGCTGCACCTTGCAGTGTATCCCATTACAATATCTCAGTCTCTCTCTTAATCTTTTCTCCTTACAAGGTATCAAGAGCCTAGGTCCTCAACCTGCCTAGGTCAGCTGCTACCCTGTAAACAAAAAAAAAATATTCCGTATAAAAAAGCGTTTTTTTTTTCCTCCCAGCCACTTCAGAAAGGGCTGACCAAGGTTGCTCGGGGGTAGGAACAAAAATTTGGCGGCCAGATCTTGAAGAAATCGGCAGAATGCTGAAATCGTGGTTTATGCGAGCAATCGCGAAGGTGCTGTTTCGGAGCCAGATAACGTACATCTCAGGGACAGAGCATGGCGTGTTTGCTGTCTGAGAAAAGCCCAGTGATTTTCACAGTCGTCAGTGGTGATTTGGTGTCGTTTCGAGATGCAACGGTGTGTTTCGGTGTGCTCTAAAGGTGGAACATGCGTTTTTGTTTGTAACCAGCGTTCATTTTATTCGCTGGGTATTGAGTTTATTATATCTTGTTGGTGATTGCTCTGAGTTATGGCTGAAGACAACTCGAAGACTAAGGGTGAAGGCAAGACCCCAATCACTGAGTTTATGACTACTTAGTCCAAACTCACCAACATCAAGCTTGATGGGGATGGTGAGAATTATGTGGAGTGGAAGTATTTGGTGGAGGTCAGCCTTGGAGGAATGGGAAAGGATGAGCATTTGACGGGGACTTGTCCTACAAACGCACCGACAGCGGCGAAACGGAAGAAGGATGATAAACGCATTTTGGCGTTATTGGTGAATTCTGTTGATAAGAGGATACAATCTGTCATTACTCATTGTCAAACAGTGAAGGAGTTATGGGTGTTTCTTCAATTTATTTTTGGGGAAAGCTAATAATTTGAATCGCATCTATGCTCTGTTGCAGCAGAGATTTCGTCCGAAACAGGATAAACGTAAGTTGATGGATTATTTTCTGGAGTTCAAGAAATATACTGAGGAACTAACAACTCTCCTATCTTGCAAGACAAAAGAGGATATGCTAGATCAACAGAAGAAATTGATAGCATTGACTTGGTTATCTGGCCTTGATCAGGAGTATGACATGGTCCGATCTCAAATTTTGTCGAGCAAGCAGGTGGATACTCTCATTGATGTCTTCTCTCGAGTCATGCAGTCCTCTTTTGAGAAGCCCAAACCCGCTCCAGACAGGGGCGGAGCTAGGATCTTTGTGCTGGGGGGACTAAGACTAAAGAATATAAACTAGTAAAAAAATAGTCTAAACCACTCTAAGTTTTTTTTTTTTTTTGATAAGCCAAGATATATATTGAACTGAAGCACAAGGGGTACTTCAACCCAATACAAAGAGAAGAAAAATAGCAAAAGCTAAAAACAACAAACACAAAAATACACTTAACAAGCCCCTTGGTAGCAAGACAATTAAGGATATGGCTCATTAAAACCTTCCTAGGAAAACCCCCTTGGGAAAAAGCTAGAGAAGGAAAAAGAGTACATAGCTTAAAAATCAAGAGTTCACCACCAAGAGGACAAAACAGATAAAACACATTGTACAGACATCCACTTGCAATTACATCCTCAAATGCCTCTCCTTCAAATGAAACACATTTGTGGTAAACCACTCTAAGTAAATATAAGGTAAAATCATCATAGTTTTATGTGGTTCAATAATATTTTGACACGTCTCATGAGTTGAAATTGCTAAAAGATATGTTTAAATATTACGGGTTCATATAAAATTAGAGTGATTTTACCCCATAATTACTTAGAGTTATTTAGACAAGCTCGTAAAAATATCTAAATTTTCATATGTATAATATACGCTATGGGTCTGTGGTGACGGTTGGATGCGTTTTTTACATAAATATTTATTAAATCATTTTATAGATTTAAGTAGACATCGCATTATAGATATAATAATACTTACAATATTTTATCTTCTCCTTAATTTATCATTAACAATCGTTTTTTCCAAAATCTTATAAGTTTCTCCAACTCATTTACTAGTCAAAACGGATTTGAATGAGAAAATAGATTTTATTTAAAAAATAAAAAGACACATGAATGCTCTGATATGCAAAACAGTAAGTTTTGACCAAAACAAAAAAAGGAAGTAAAGTAAACACTAAACTCATTGGGCTAATTACACAAAATGACTCAACATATGACAAACTCTAATATTGGGCCTTCTCGACCAAAAAAATAAATAATAATATTTGGCCTTCTAACGTTAACAACGGTCCTTCCAACTTCAACTTATTTCTACAGACTACAGGGGCTATTAAATATATTTTACCATGGTTCTTAAGGATTTTGAAAAAATGGGGGTGACTATGGCATACACCAGTCACCCCCTTCAGATGAAATTTCAGACCAAGGATCTTGGAATTCTGAAATATTTTTTGGCATTGAAGTTATGTACTCGAAGAATGGGATTATGATATCTCAGAGGAAGCATGTTTTGAATTTGCTAGCTGAGACCGGTCTTATGGAATCTAATCCATGTGAGACCCCAATGGAACTAGGAATGAAACTTACATCAGAAGGAGTTCCTTTCTCTGACCCACAACAATAGAGAAGATTGGTGGGTAAGTTGAATTACTTGAAAGTTACCAGGCCAAATATTGCTTTCCAGTGAGTGTTGTAAGTCAGTTTATGTCCTCCCCGATAGACGCACATTGGGAAGCATTGATTCGCATTGTCAAGTATCTAAAGAAAGCTCCAGGAAGAAGTATCGTATACAGGGATCATGGACATATGCGAGTGGAGGCATTTTCAGATGCTGATTGGGCAGGATCTCCTATGGATAGAAAATCCACCATTGGCTATTGTGTATTTTGGGGAGGTAATTTAATTTCTTGGAAAAGCAAGAAGCAAAATGTGGTGGCACGGTCTAGTGCAGAAGCTGAATATCGTGCTATGGCATAAACTACTGGTAAACTTATGTGGGTAGGACAAATCTTGAGTGAGATGGGAATTGAGAGCATATCTCCAATGAAACTATAGTGTGATAATGAGGCTGCCTTACATATCTCATCAAATCCAGTTTTTCATGAAAGAACTAAACATATTGAGGTGGATTGTCATTTTATCCGTGAGAAGCTTCAACAAAACCTTATATCCACTTCTTATATTAGAACGAGTGATCAACTTGCAGATGTGTTTACAAAGGCTTTGAATGAGGTCCATAATGATTTTATTTGTAACAAGCTAGGCATGATTAATATCTATGCTCCAGCTTGAGGGGGAGTGTTAGCATTAAGAATTATGTTAAGAGTTAGGGTTAGATGTAGAGGCTATGGGTCAGGCCCATATGTATTTTGTGCTACATGTTGTACTACTCTTAACCTAGTATTATATATATGAGGGAGGTTGCACCTTGCAGTGTATCCCATTACAATATCTCTTTCTCTCTCTCTTAATCTTTTCTCCTTACAGATACCAAGGACCCCTCCGCTGCCTTCGCCGTCCACAGATCGGCAAAACCCCCATTGGTCCGACAACCATCCGCCACTACATGCAAGGCTCCTCCACTGACAAGTTGGATTCACGCACCAAACACCTTGAGAAGCTTGTAGTCAGGAATCTTATTATAAAGGACTTGAAAGGGTGACTTATGCTCAAGAACAAGGGTTGGCAGCCTGTTCATAAGGGAAACAGTAGTGAGAAAATCATGGTCCCAATATTTCATCGGTAATTGAGCATGAGCAAGAGTAAGTCCAGCTTCAACTAAGTGACAATGTTTACGCTCAACTAAACCATTTTGGTGATTAGAATGTGAACAAATAATTGTATGAATGATTCCTAAGTCAAAGAAGTATTTAGACAGTGGCCTCAACTCTCCACCCCAGTCAGTTTGAATTGACTTTAGCTTAGTCTTAAGTAGTAATTCTGCTATTTTTTAAATTAACAAGGGCTTGATAGGTATCAGACTTTGTTTTTAAAGGAACGACCCAAGTGTAATGATAAAAAGCATCTAGACATGTTAATATGTAGTTATAACCAGAGGATGACTGCATTGGAGCAAGTCCACACAAACCGCAGAACAGTAATTCATGAGGTTTAGTATAAGTAGAAGTAGAAGTGTGTGAAGGAAGACGATGTGCTTACCCAAACAACAAGCAGAACAGAAATCAGAGGACATTTTATCAGGTAATGAAATTTTACAATGATTAAGAGCTGTCTTTAATGCCTCAAAGTGAGGATGTCCTAGTCTACAGTGCCAAATTGTATAACTAGAAGAACTAGATAATAGGAAATCTTTATTATGAGTACGCAAACTATTGACAGAGGTACAATGAACTAACGGGAAAGATGCATCCCTGGTCACGTGAGAAGAGCCATTGTTTCGTAGCAAAGAGCGAAAGGAATATAAGCCATCAGAGCCAAGAGTACCACGAAGTAACACTTCAGAATTGTCCTGAGATTTCACAAGACAGAAATCAGGACGAAATTCAAAGAAAATTGAATTGTGTCTAGCAAACTTGCTAACACTAACTAAATTCTTAGTAATAGATGGAACAAGTAGATTGTTAAGAGTAAAGGATGCCTGACAATAATAGGGTGGTGAAAGAAATTAGAACCTACATAATGTATTAACTATTAACAGACCTTGACCATTACCCGTGTAGACTTGATTCTAAGTTGAATCGGTGAGAGGAACACTCTCCAATAGTTTGGCAGCATCATGAGTTACATGATGAGTAGCGCCAAAATTAATGAACCATTCCTGAGAGGCATTGGAATCAGGTGTAGTAAGGTAGGCCTGTGGCTGATGGTGTGCAGTAGAAGGTGGATGTGAATGCTGATATCCAGAATTGATTGGAACAAATTTTGGAGGAGGTGGTCAATAAGAAGGCCTTTGATTTTGTGAAGAGTGCCAATTTCCAGCATAATTTGGTACTCTATAGTAGCGAATTGATGCATCATGGTTGTAAACAGAGAAAAGAACTAAGAGAGAGAGAGAGAGAGAGAGAGAGAGAGAGAAAGGGACATTGTAATGGGATTCACTGCTAGGTCCAGCCTCCCTCAATATATAATATTTGGTTAAGAGTAGTACAACGTGTAGTACAAAGTACGAACTTAAATTACAAATGGGTTTGGCTCATAGGCTCTACGTCTAACCCTAACTCTTAACATAATCCTTATCGCTAACACTCCCCCTCAAGCTAGAGCATAGATATTAATCATGACTAGCTTCTTGCAGATAAAATCACTACGTGCCCTATTTAAAGCCTTTGTAAAGACATCTGCAAGTTGATCATCTGTCCTAACATAAGAAGTGGATATAAGGTTCTGTTGAAGCTTCTCACGGATAAAATGGCAATCCACATCAATATGATTCTTTCATGAAAAGTTGGATTAGATGAGATATGTAAGGCACTAAGGCAGCCTGATTATCACACCAAAGTTTCATTGGCGATATGCTCTCAATTCCCATCTCACTCAAGATTTGTCCTACACTCCTACCCACACAAGTTCACAGGTAGTTTGAGCCATAGCCCGATATTCAGCTTCTGCACTTGATCGTTCCACCACATTTTGTTTCTTGCTATTCCAGAAATTATTACCTCCCAAAATACATGATAGGCAGTGGTGGATTTTATATCCGAAGGAGATCCTGCCCAACCAACATCTAAAAATGCCTCCACTCACATATGTCCATGATCCCTATATATGATACCTCTCCCTGGGGCTTTCTTCAAATACTTAACAATGCGAATTAATGCTTCCCAATGTGTGTCTGCCTAGGAGGACATAAACTGACTTACAACACACTGGGAAAGCAGAATCTGGTCTGACAGTCAAGTAATTCAGCATACCCACCAATCTTCTATATTTTTGTGGGTCAGAGAAAGGAACCCCTTCTGTTGTAAGCCTCCTACCTAGTTCCATTGGGGTCACACAGCGCCAGTCTCACCCAGAAAATCCAAAACATACTTCCTTTGCGATATAGAGTCTCATTCTTAGAGTTCATAACTTGAATGTCCAAAAAATATTTGAGATTTTCAAGAGCTTTAGTCTAAAATTTAGTCTGTAGGAAAATCTTCATGTTGCCAATTCCTTTACTATCACTACCTGTAATCACAATATCAACATAAACAACCATAAAAAAAATGCATCCTTTATTAGTTTACTTTTAAAACACAGTGTGATCACTCTCGCTTCTTCGTAAGCTACATTCCATAACAATACCACTGAATCTTCCGAACCAGAACCTAGGTGATTGTTTTAGGCCATACAATGATTTCTTTAGTCGACACACTTTGGCACACTCCCCCTGAGCAAAAAACCAAGGTGATTGCTCCATGTGAAAATAAGAGATTTCGAAAACTGAAATTGAAAGTAACTTGTATTATTGAAAGTGACATAAGAGATGGGGAAAGTACAAGTGTGTTTACCTTTACGTGAAGCTATAGGGAGGTCAAGATTATAAGGAGGACCTGAAGACACCAGAGGATATAGAGGTAGAGATTGAGTATCAGGTGGAGGAACACTACTTGTACCAAAAGTGAGGATTGTGCTACCCTATATAAATATTTATTTACTCATATCTCTAGTCAATGTGGGACCCTAACGAGCCACCTCATGCCCAGAGTTGGACATTTGGAGCGTAATGTTTGCAGGACTAGACATTTGTGGGTGACCCATTAAACATATTTAGGATAGGCTCTGATACAATCTTAGAATTTGGGTTATGCGTAACTCTACCCAAAACCTAGCTCATAGATGAGAATTTCTCTATTCTATATAAAGATTTAACAAGTCATATCTCTAGTCAATGTGGGACCTTAACAGGGATTTAAGTTTTAAAAACTAAAAATAAGAACAGCTTTTAAGATCAGTTTTTCAAAACAGTTCCTATCAAACAGGTTTTCCTCATTTTATTTTTAAAAAATTAAAACCAAACTGTTTTATAAGACGATAATCAAACAGGCCCATCATCATATTCCTACATGCAATAATTTCTCACAAGTTACAACCATCTCTTTAAACATAAAACCTAATATCTATTAGAATTTCACTAATATATAAGACACATATATGAACAAAAGAGGTTAACATTTTAAAACTTTACCCTTGGTATTGAGTGTACTGTGTGGCATAGTCTTGATATTATAGGACACCTATATTAGTTGTAGGTTTGGCACACTTAGAGTTAGCTACACAGTTGTCAAAGTTAGAGTTAGAGTTAGAATTAGAGTAAGAGAGAGTTAGTTTATTTATTCTTGAACCTGAGCCATTGCATCTATATATTGATTTACATGTAATTAATTATTCATTCTGATCAATACAATCACATTTTTCCGATTCTCTAAAGTCTAAACTTCAATACCAGCCATATTATGTTGGGTTGGCTAGGGAGTTGTCACTAGTCATATTCATAATATAGAACCCTTGATCAAGAGGTAAAAAGCGAAAATGAACTCCACTTCAATAGCATTAGCCGCAAATTAACAAAGTTATTTGCAATCAAACAATTGAATTATGGTAATAGAATATGAACCTCTAATGCTTTCTATCTTCATGCTAGCATGTGATAAATTTTGAACGAATGCAGAAGACTAAAAGTTAAGAATAAATGTCAGCTAGACGGATACATACATGACATCCAATGTGGTTGTCAGGTTTTTTAGTAGTTGAGCTTCTCTTTACACGTTTTGATTTGTTTTCTTTTCCAACAAAACTATGGTCTTTAATTGCTGCAAGCATTTCTTCCAAGGTAGTTCCAACTGCCATCTCATCTCCAAATTCAAACTGCAAATAGATTCAATACACATTATTCAACATCAGAAATATTACGGACACATCATTCCTGATGCAGGAGTTTGTAGAATTTGGGCTAGGCCTAACTCTAGCCTAAAAGCTAGCTTAGGGGTGAGGATTGTTCTACCAAATATAGGGACTATTTTGACTATATCGCTAGTGAATGTGAGACCTTAACTCGCCCCTCACGCCCAAGATGGACATCTGGAGCGTGGAGTTGGCATGAATGGACTTATGTGGGTGTCCCATGTATGGGTGGCCCAACGAACTGATCTAGATAGGATTTCATATCATCTTAGAATTTCAGTTAGGCCTAACTATACCCCAAAATCTAGATTAGGGGAGTGGGGATTGCTGTACCCTATATAAGGATAATATTGGTCACATCTCTAGTGAATGTGGGGACCTTAACAAAAGCTGTTTATTTAATGTTATGTTTTATGTTTTTAACTACAGTATGTTATCTTTCAACTTTGAAGTGCTTTTCTAAGCAATAAGTGGTGAGATGATTAGCATGTGAGCTTTAATGAGGTTAAGACATAAGATTATTTGAGCTTTGAAATATAGGGCTAGGTTCATGAAATGCTTAAAAACCTGTATAGATAATCCTAGTGGACTTGTATTTAGCCTTGATATTACAATTTAATATTTGAGAAGACTTTAGAAATGAGTACCCCTCAAGTCATCTTTCCACATTCTATTGCTTGATTTGCTGTCTAATATCTTTAACTGTCAGCTCCGCTAGCAAAAAAGCTGTTAGCACACCTAATGACTTGTTTTATGAATTAATCACCATACTAATACTATCCTAAAGCCAACTATGTGAAGCACTGAAGCCAATCCTTGCTGGTGAAAACTGTAAAAATAATTATTTAGCTTAACTTTCTCCGTGGGATCTAAAACTTTTCTTATTCGAACAAAATAAAGAAAGACTTGTTCTTTAGCCACATTGCAATGGTTATTCTGACCAAAAGTTGAGAAGAATATCCACATAATTTATAAAGAAAAAGTTAAGGATAGTTGTAAGTCACATCTCGTCATCTTAAAATGCACATTAAACAATAATTTCATACTATTAAGTGGAGTATCAATCTTGTGGGTGTACTGGATATGATTTGTTCAATCAGACTTACTCGTATATTGAACTATACTCAAGTTCAGTTCAATTGTAAATATGCATTTATTACGATAAGGCCAAATGCAAATTTGAAGCAAACATATATGGGCTGCAATTGCAATGCTTCATTCATGGTTATTATTGTTAAGAAAGCATACCGGCATCTGCTCAAAAGCCCACCCTAGATATTTTCGGAAAGAACTGTCCCTTCTCTTCAATGTACTGACAATCTTTGAAGCAGACAACCACTTGCGAGCTATTGAACAAGGCATTCCAAGAAAAATAGAAAAATTTATCTCCATGAAAAAGAATTTAACTCAGTTTAGAACCACATAACAGCATACATCTTTGATGTATAGATATATACCTCCACTAGGATTATCTTCAACTTGATCTTTATCACTGGTTGAATGGTTAACTACAACAATGACATCACCAAAACTTGCCTTCTCTACTTCATCCACAAAACACACTAGCTGCAAACAATTCAATCTACAAATTAGAGCAGGAAAATGCAATATGCCGAAATGCTTCACCCTTCCACACTTCATGATAATAAAAAAGAAGGCTTTCAATAATCGGGAACAACAATAATTTCATGGTACAAACAATATTGTTCATTAGTTTATAACAGGCATACCAGACCATATCATACACATTCTAAATTAGAAAATTAAAGCTTCACAAAAAAAAAATTAAAAGGAGATAAAATCAGTGAATTTACATTAGGACAAAGAAGGGAAAGATGCTTCACGTCATGAAGACCAAGTTTGACTCCAAACTTGGCAACCTGATTAAGTGCCTCTTCCAGTAAAAATGCAGTAATGTTTCGACGCTGCAAATGAAGAAACGCGGAGAAAATGTTTATGAAAGCAAACGCCTTTACTACTGTCTTCAACCATGGTGGACACAAGCATGTAACACCACCCTTGACAAAAGCTCCCTCCAAACGTGCTTTTCTCAACAGCTTGCAGTGTCCCAGAGGCAGGTCAGATAAACAGTTCACAGACTCCAAAACCTTCGAAAAAACCTCGCAATTATGCTCACTGAAAACGCAAGTACAATCCAGCGTGTTCAGTATGAGATGATAAGGAAGCTCAATCTGCTTCTCCTGACCTAAACCTAAACCTAAACCTAAACCCCCTTTACTTGGTTCAGAAGCAAATGCTCCAAACTCTGAATTAGATGCACTGTTATCGCCACATTCAGCGGTGCCATCACGCAAATGCGACAAATCCTCCATGATATTAGACCATGTGGAATCAGCAAGGTTAGAGGTTGAACCAGAGGCGCTGTTAGCAACATTTGAAGAATCGAGAACCGGGTCCGGGTTTTGCGTCCCGGTTGAAGTTGAATCCTTCTTGGAAAAGGGAACCAGGACGAGAAACTCGCCTAGTTGAATTGGGTAAGAACCAATCTTTGCCTGCAATCGCAATTTTTCACCCTGAAACAGACAAGCAATGCGTGAGTACCTCGCATTCATAGCAAAATGCCATTGCTTCGCATCGCGAAATTCGAATAGTGTGTGAGTGAATGGATAGTGAAATTGAAAGAGTGTGTGAGTGTGCTTGCCTTGAAAAAGAGGTGGAAATTTGGGGAGTTTGTGGCGGGTGAGAATGAGTGGTTGAGGAGGAGCTTGAGGTGTTGGACGGTGGCGGAGGGAGTGATGTGAAGAGTAGTGGATTCACCAGTTAGGGTTCGGATTTGGATTTCTTTCTCGTTGTTCTCTGCCATTGCTGTTGTCTCTTGAACTTCATGGGAATTTGGTTCCCTCTCTTCTATTGATTGCGGTTTCCTCTGCGGAACAAACCGGCAGACTTACACACCACTCCCTCCAATTTTGTTCATTTTTTTTAAAGAGTTTTTTGATTCTTTCATAACTTTATTTCGCTTCTATCTCACCCTTACTCATTTATACTCGATGTTATCAAACTCGACCCAAAGATCGACTCGGTCAGGGCATTGGTCAATGTATCACTGGTTTGACAATTGGGTCACTGGTTGAACCGTTTAACTCGATTGACATTAAAAAAATAAAAAATTCATAATACCATGACAAAATATCACAAATATCAAACACACAAAATCAAAAAAATTTAAAAACTTATTTTAGCCCTATCATTTCATGTGCTGCTTAATAAAAAAAATTCTTATTAATAATATAAATCTTAAATCTTTTTTAAATACATAATGTAAATCTTAAATCTTTATGGATTTTTTTTTACATCGGAAAATATAAATCTTTATGGATTTACATGATATTTTTATGTAATATGAATTAAAATGTATAAGTGTATGCATTTTTAATGATTTAAAACACGCACTGTTTATTGAAAATAAAAACACGCATTGTTTTAATTCTGGCAGTGGTTTGTTAAATGGCAATTTGGAAAAAGCAGCACAGACATAAGAGTCTTATTTTTTTTTTTGTCACTAGTGGAATGTCTTGTAAATGCACAAGATTCCTTTAGTTTTTTTCCTAGTTTGGGCTTAGCACTTTTCTATTGAATCAGATGACTTTAACAAAAAAAAAAAAGAAGCCTTATTTATTTCAGAAGTAGCTGAGCTTTCTCCTCCATCACCAAAACCCTAGCACACACCTCTCCTCCAAAGCCCTCAGCCGCCGCCCTCTCCCTCTCCCTCTCCATAGTTGTTTCCACCACCAAAGGCCCTTTCTTCCTCTGAATCACACCATCACAGGTTCCACTCGTTCAAAACATCACCGCCACCACCTTCGATATAAACCAGCTGCCATTACCTCACTCTCTCTACCCTAATTCACACCATCACCACCACCTTCCCGATCTGAAGCCACCAACGTTGTCGCCATCTCTCCTCTCTCTCCTGGAACTGCACCGCCGCAAGTCCTCTTCCAAAGATCGCGCTGTTTCACTTCCTCCATTTCTTGAATGATTAAAAAAATCGGTCCAATCGTAGCTTCAGGTCACCGGTTTTTATACCAACCCGGCCGGTTTAATGCGGTTCAAAACGAGCCAATTGCATGCCCGATCCGATGCTCGACTCGAACCGGTCAGGGGTCCGGTTCCCGGTTCAATCGGTCGAACCGGCCAGTTCGAGCCAAATTTGATAACATTGTCTATACTTCCACACATTTCCGCATCACATCACCTATCATATTTCTCATATTTCTTTCATTTCTTTCTTTCTCTATTAGGTGGAAATGTTTGTCAAGTGTGAATAAACACTTATTGTTTTTAAAATGTATATTTCACCCCACCTTCGTTAAACTTTTTCGACGGGATATCAAAATCTGTCACAAAATTCTTCGTCGATGAATGATGAACATGTAATGAGTGACGGATTTTGTAGAAGGATGTTTTCTCATCGCAAAGATCATCACTAATTTTGATCTCTCTACTTTAGGGATGAATTATATTTTCACCTCTAAAATTTGTCGCTAGTTTTAAAATATTTGTTAAAATTTGCATGTATTAGTGAAAAAAACTAGTGACGATAAACAAATTTAAACTGCTGACGATATTTGCGATGGAAAACATTTATCTATAAAATCTATGACTAATTCTTTCTATTTTATTCATCAACTATAGAATTTGTGACAGATTCTGACATTCTGGGCAAAAGTTAAAAGTTTTGGGGTCGAGAGTAGATTTTAGATGAGAATAGAGTTTACTATCATATGAGCAAAGAGTGAGTGTAGTTTACTCGAATCAATTTTGTAGTAAAAATATTAGCCAACTCGATAAGGTGACAAGTGAAACTTCACAAACAACTCAGTTTATGTTTAACTATAGCATTATAGTCTGTTTTAGCGATAGCACGAGTCGTTTTCACACCCAACTAAGGCCGAGAGTGTCCAAGGAAGGTTATTTCCACCACTAGAGCACCGTTTAAAAGCACGAGTCGTTTTCACACCCAACTAAGGCCGAGAGTGTCCAAGGAAGGTTATTTCCACCACTAGAGCACCGTTTAAAATGTAGTTTGATAGAGGCAAGAGAATAGAAACCTTAAGGTATTTTTCCCTTGACCTGTGTTCCATTACAGAACTTTCGACTGTAAACTCGACATTTTTCACTTTCTAGAAACTCGATAAAGCTAGGCTTTATCTCCGCAAGGACTTAACGAGACCCTATATGAAAGGTTTTTCCATTCGGAGCTTCTTTCAGAAATTCTACCCACGAAATCTTAATTCCTTCACTGCTAGGAGTCTTTCTTATGAAGGAAGTTTTCTCATCCGATGTTAATTGCAAAAAGTAGTTCTACAACGTTTTGAAGCAGCCTGGATTTAAGCCATTTTCTCATTTTTAATGAGCTCTGAGATAAGTGTCGACATTTTATCGCTGAATACTTACTTTAAATCAGCAGGTAAAAGCACCAAAACAACCGGACCCACAAAATCTTTCTTTTCTTCTTTTTCCTTCTCCTATAAAAGGAGAAAAATCTTTCTTTGATTGATTCTCTGTTGCTGACTTTGTTGATATCTGATTTGATTCTAGGTCGTTGATTTTTTGTTGATATCTGATTTGATTATATGTTATTGACTTTGTTGATACTTGATTTGATTCTATGTGTTGATTGTGTTAATATCTATTTTGGATTATATTGCTAGCGTATTTATCGCAATGTTTTGAATTACGCCAAAGTGGCAGTTCAGTGATTTTCGTTACACGTGACTGTCATGTCTAAAAAAAGGTTTTTGGTCGCCCCATCTTAGTAGTAGTGTACAGGTGCACTACAGGGCACTTATATTGGATTTGATTTATATTTGGTTTGATTTCATGCTGTTGGATATATGTTGTCATCTATCTAAAATTAAATTGGTAATTATTTACCATGTCACGTATTTAAATTTGAATAACATATTTTTCTCTTTTTATGTGAAGTGATTTTATGGAGTTAACCTTTTCTTTTTTGCTACTTGTTGTTTGGGGGCTTAACGCTATTAGACGATGGATATCCTTCTTATGAAGACTAGCTATGTACGGGACGAAGGAGAGCTTGTAGGCGGTGGATTGAGGATGGAAGAGGAAGCGTGATAATTTGTTTTGTGGGCTTTAATTGAGGCTTCTTCGCCATATGAAAAACTCTGTTATAAAACCTTACTTTTTCCACTTGTCTAATTGTGTGTACTTATTTTGAATCCTACTTATGTTATGGTGAAGTACTATATTATTATTACTACTATATGTGGGTACAAGTTCATAGTTAAGGGTGTGTTATGTTTTAAGAACCTATGGTTGAAGTGTTTCATCAAACTAGGTGGCAGGTGTTCTCGCTTTAGAGATGATGTGTGTAAGACCCATAATTTTAGAATTAAATAATTAATTAATCTCCAACTCACGCGTAGGATTCTGTGTAAGCGTGAGGGGAACTTGACTTGGGTTTGATGTTTGGATTAGTATTATGAAGAAAAAAGTTCAGGAAATGACTAAGAATAGTTCTATAGTCGCTATAGGTTATAGCACGAGTCTTATTCACTTCCGCCTTAGGGCGAAAACGTCAGTAAATGGCTAATCTACTCTTAAAGCACTGTAGAAGCATAATTCAAAAAATATTTAGAGGAATATAAGAATTTATCTTATTCATTTCCATGACAAGTGTTTCGACACAAAACTCTGAACTGTACGAACGACCGATTTCAATTCTCGGAAGTTTGCCGAAACCGAGTTCTCGATAACTCAAGAACCTTAAAATGAACTGTAGATGAAGTCTTTTTCTATTCGGAGCTTCAAACAAAGATTCCACACATGCGTACTCATTTCTTTCGATGTTTCCAATCTTTCTTCAGAAGGAAGTTTTCTCATCCGACATCAACTGCAAAAAGTAACTTTTCGGGTTAAATCGATCAACACCGTTGTTGAATCGTTTGCTTAAATTCCAAGAAACCTGTTTCAAGTTCTGGAATTATGTCACCGGATTATCTCTTATAATTCACAGAGGAATGTGCAGGAAAATCGGAATCACAAAATTTTCATTTTCCCGCGTTTTCCATCTCCTATAAATAGGAGAAAAACTCATAAATCCTCATCATTTTCACCATCAAACTCGCGTCCAAGGAGGAGAGAAAGGGAGGAGAGCTTTTTGCCGTTTCTTTCCTGATCGCCGCTCTGTTCGTTGCTACGCATAGACCTCGAGGTACTGATGCTATTTCGTACCTCTAAGCGTAAATTCTTTTGCTTTTCTCTATGTCTTTCTCTGCTCAAAGTTATGAGATTTTTATAAAACTATCCAAATAAATTGATTTCTCTGTCAAAACCTCTTCCCTACCTTCCCAAGAGCATGAATATCCGGTTATTATTCGCTGATTCTCGCCGGATCATCGTAGGAATTCAAAAACTGCTCAAATACCCATTTTTATGTTAAGGTTCCGCTTTTTGGATCAAAACCTCTCGACTGAGCTTAGCGTCAGTAAGATTAGGTGTCATAAACGTCGTTGGTATCAAACTCATCCAATTTATTTTTCGAAATTCCGACTTCGAGTTTCTAAGCTAAAAATCTTGACCAAAATACCCCTAAATCGCATTTCGAATTCTTAAATTTTTTTTGAGAGTTTCCCTAGCCTAGATATCGGGTAGGAATACCTAGGAATTAAATTAGATCAAAGAAAAAGTTCGGGAAACCCTATTTTTGGTAGTGGCCGAGACCTGTTGTAGTTGTACCGAGTCTGAAAATAATTTTTGGGTTTGTATAGTCTGAGCTATAGTGTATCTCTTTCAATTGTCGAAATTTTGACGTCGGTTTCGTGTCATTCCAAGTTTTGTAGCTCAAGTTATGCGCGTTTTAGCAAACGAAGTTATGTTGTTTATTCGTGCCTAAATAGGAACTCCGAAGCTTTAAAAGCCTTCCTTTCGGTTTCGATTAGCATTAATAGATTGGTTGCTTCTGGTGGAGCTTGTGTTGATGAGACCGTGTTTCTATGTTTTAGGATCGCGACTTCCATGCACTACTTCTACTCACGAAGGTAAGTGTAACTCAGTTTAGAGCATCTTTGAGTCTTGCATGTTTAAATCGCACTGCTTGCGTTTGAAATGAAGGTGTTTGTTTTGATTGGCGTTTTGATTGAGATATTAGTATGCTTGCAATGTTGTATGATTGCTTATGTTGACTGTTTTTGAGGCTTTCGCCAAATGTTTTCTGAGGCTTCGGTCATTGTTAAACAATAGAGACGTGCGTCTCCGAGTTCTGGGGCTTCGACCATTTATTGGTTTCTGTCATACTGCTTTGTAGTGGGTAGGACAGGGTTATGTTTTACAGCATTGAATTATTGTTTCATCACTCAATAGAGTTTGATGTATTTGTGTTGATATCGATCTGATTTAGTATGCTTGTTGAAATCATGAATAACATGTGGTTACTCTGACTTGATTATTGGTTTGGGGATTGTTTTGACTGGCTTGAAGTGGCAATGAGGTGGGTGTGGTCCCACGTGATTGTCCCGTCTTTCGAGACGTTATACCGTGACAATGAGATGATAAATTTTTCCCATGAGATTGTCCCATTCTTCCGAATGTTCTTTTGACAATGAGATGGTAATTTGTCCCATGAGATTGTGTCATTCTACAGAATGACTATATTGGTTGGATTGACAATGAGATGGTAATTTGTCCCATGAGAAAGTTCAAGAAATGACTAAGAATAATTCTATAGTCGCTATAGGTTATAGCACGAGTCTTATTCACTTCCGCCTTAGGGCGAAAACGTCAATAAAGGGCTAATCTACTCTTAAAGCACTGTAGAAGCAGAATTCCAAAAATATTCAGAGAAATATAAGAATTTCTCTTATTCCTTTCCATGACAAGTGTTTCGACACGAAACCCTAAACTGTACGAACGACCGATTTCCATTCTCGGAAGTTTGCCGAAACCGAGTTCATGATAACTCAAGAACCTTTAAACGAACTGTAGATGAAGAATTTTTCTATTCGGGGCTTCAAACAAAGATTCCACACATGCCTACTCATTTCTTTCGATGTTTCCAATCTTTCTTCAGAAGGAAGTTTTCTCATCCGACATCAACTGCAAAAAGTAACTTTTCAAGTTAAATCGATTAACACCGTTGTTCAATCGTTTGCTTAAATTTCAAGATACCTGTTTCAAGTTCTGGAATTATGTCGTCGGATTCTCTCTTATAATTCAAAGAGGAATGTGCAGGAAAAATCGGAATCGCGAAATTTTCATTTTCCCGCGTTTTCCATCTCCTATAAATAGGAGAACAACTCAAAAATCCTCACCATTTTCACCATCTAACCCGCGGCCAAGGAGGAGAGAAAGGGAGGAGAGCTTTTTGCCGTTTCTTGTCTGATCGCCGCTCTGTTCGTTGCTATGCGTAGACCTCGAGGTACTGATGCTATTTCGTACCTCTAATCGTAAATTCTTTCGCTTTTCTCTATGTCTTTCTCTGCTCAAAGTTATGAGCTTTTTATAAAGAGTAAAATACACTCACCCCCCTCAAGGTTTGCAAGATTGACACTCCACCCCATTCTTTTTTTAAATCTACACTCCACCCCATTTTTTATAAAGGCAAAATTTAGTGACGAAAACAAATTCGTCACTAATAAAAAATAATTACTAATTAGTTAAAATTTAAATAAGTTTAATGCATATACACTATCATACATTAATTTATGAAAATAATTTTACTGAATTAAATTTAAAAAAGCAATCCACTCTATCTGTTAAGTCCACGTCCCATCTGTCTCCAAATCATATTTCTCACCACAAACGGTCACCACCAAGCTTTTGCTCCCTTTAACACGACGACCACTGTCCCAGAATGTGAAACCCCATGGCACCACCATGCATCAAAGTTTTGTTGCGACCTGAACCACAGAACGTAAATCGCACATTCCCAAAGCTACCTGTTCAACTACTTCTTGTGAACTTCACCCCCTTTAAGTTGCGAGCGAACGCTCTGTTGGTTTAAGATGTCGTTGGATTTTGTTAAAAACGGTGCTCCACCGCATCGTTGGGTTCTAATAACCTCCGATCCACTTCATATTTCTTAATTTTGTTTCTCTATTTTCTTCACCCATTTGTCTTGCTTTTTGGGTCTACAATCCAATTTTCAAAATTTGAGGTATAAAGAGATTATTTTGATTAAAATTGAATTATTACCAAATATGAAAACACAAGCATGTTTCCCTATGTTCGAGATATGGTTTGTAAACCGCGATTGAGAGAATGAGGAGGACTTTGATGTTTTCATTTTTAAATTTATTGGATTATATTGAAAATATTTTTTGAAATTATTGATTAACAATTTAAATAATAACTAATTATTAATGAAGAATATTTTTCGTCACTAAATTTGCATCTATATAAAATGGGGTGGGGTGTAGATTTTAGACAAGAATGGGGTGGAGTGTAATTCTAACAAACCTTGAGAGGGGTGAGTGTACTTTACTCTTTTATAAAACTGTCCAAATAAATTGATTTCTCTGTCAAAACCTCTTCCCTGCCTTCCCAAGAGCATGAATATCCGGTTATTATTCACTGATTCTCGCCGGATCGTCGTAGGAATTCAAAAACTGCTCAAATACCCATTTTTATGCTGAGGTTCCGCTTTTTGGATCAAAAACTCTCGACTGAGCTTAGCGTCAGTAGGATTAGGTGTCATAAACGTCGTTGGTATCAAACTCATCCAATTTATTTTTCGAAATTCTGACTTTGAGTTTCTGAGCTAAAAATCTTGACCAAAATACCCCTAAATCGCATTTCGAATTCTTAAATTTTTCTGAGAGTTTCCCTGGCCTAGATATCGCCTAAGAATACCTAGGAATTAAATTAGATCAAAGAAAAAATTCGGGAAACCCTATTTTTGGTAGTGGCCGAGACCTGTTGTAGTTGTACCGAGTCTGAAAATAATTTTTGGGTTTGTATAGTCTGAGCTATAGCGTATCTCTTTCAATTGTCGAAATTTTGACGTCGGTTTCGTGTCATTCCAAGTTTTGTAGCTCAAGTTATGCGCGTTTTAGCAAACGAAGTTATGTTGTTTATTCGTGCCTAAATAGGAACTCCGAAGCTTTAAAAGCCTTCCTTTCGGTTTCGATTAGCATTAATAGATTGGTTGCTTCTGGTGGAGCTTGTGTTGATGAGACCGTGTTTCTATGTTTTAGGATCGCGACTTCCATGCACTACTTCTACTCACGAAGGTAAGTGTAACTCAGTTTAGAGCATCTTTGAGTCTTGCATGTTTAAATCGCACTGCTTGCGTTTGAAATGAAGGTGTTTGTTTTGATTGGCGTTTTGATTGAGATATTAGTATGCTTGCAATGTTGTATGATTGCTTATGTTGACTGTTTTTGAGGCTTTCGCCAAATGTTTTCTGAGGCTTCGGTCATTGTTAAACAATAGAGACGTGCGTCTCCGTGTTCTGGGGCTTCGACCATTTATTGGTTTCTGTCATACTGCTTTGCAGTGGGTAGGACAGGGTTATGTTTTACAGCATTGAATTATTGTTTCATCACTCAATAGAGTTTGATGTATTTGTGTTGATATCGATCTGATTTAGTATGCTTGTTGAAATCATGAATAACATGTGGTTACTCTGACTTGATTATTGGTCTGGGGATTGTTTTGACTGGCTTGAAGTGGCAATGAGGTGGGTGTGGTCCCACGTGATTGTACCGTCTTTCGAGACGTTATACCGTGACAATGAGATAGTAATTTGTCCCATGAGACTGTCTCATTCTTCCGAATGTTCTTTTGACAATGAGATGGTAATTTGTCCCATGAGATTGTTTCATTCTACGGAATGACTATATTGGTTGGATTGACAATGAGATGGTAATTTGTCCCATGAGATTGTCTCATTCTACGGAATGACTATATTGGTTGGATTGACAATGAGATGGTAATTTGTCCCATGAGATTGTCTCATTCTACGGAGTGACTATATTGTTTGGATTGACGATGAGATGGTAATTTGTCCCATGAGATTGTCATATTCTTCGGAATGATTTGAAGTTATATTGTTGAGATTGATGATATCTAATTGATGTTATATTGTTTAGATTGTTGATATCTGATTTGATGTTATATTGTTGAGGTTATTGTTATCTGTTTTAAATCTATGCTATTGAGGTTATTGTTATCTGACTTAATCTATGTCGTTTAGTTATTGATTCTTGAGTTAATGTAGGTTGTTAAGTTGTTGATATCTGAGTTAAAACCATATCGTTGATTTTGTTGATATATGATTTGATTTCATGTTGTTAGATATATGTTGTTATCTATCCTGAATTAAGTTGCTAGTTTATGTGCCATGTTATACACTTTAATTTGAATAGCATGTTTTTCTCTTTTATATGTGGTAATTGCATGGAGTTAACCATTTCTGTTTGTTACTTGTTGTTTGGGCGCTTAACGCTATTAGGCGATGGAGAGCCTTCCGATAATGCTTAGCCATGCATGAGATGGAGAAGGGATAGTAAGCGGCGGAGCAGAGATGGAAGGAGCTGTTTGATATTTTCTTTTAGTAGTTTGTGTTTGAGTCTTCTTCATCTCCTGAAAACTCTACTACTAAAACCCTGTTGCGCCACTGTTTAAGTGTGCGTACTTATTTTGGAACCCTGCTTATGTTATTGCAAGTTACTATTATTATATGTCGGGAATGGGATGTTTAAGTAAGGCTATGTTATGTTTCAAACCTTATGGTTGAAGTGTTTAGTTATTTTTCAAGAAAAAAACATATCCTTGCTTTTTAGGATTGCAAAATAGTCCTTAGACTTTGATAGGTGTCTAATGTGATTCCTCGGTTGAGAAATCGGGGCGTTACAATGTGTTTTGTTGTTTTCAAAAAAATAGCCTTGAGTTTTTAGGAGTGCAATATAGTCCTTAGATTTTGACAGGTTACTAATGTGATCCTCTATTAAGAAATTGGGGCGTTACAAGTGCTAGGATTCTATGAGGTCCATTTTGAAAATAAAATTATCTCATTTAAGTGATGAAAGACCTGTTTTTGAATCTCTAAAAGCGAAGGTTTTAACTGCATTTTAAAGGAGGACTAAAGCATGAAATAAATGAGATTTTGGGCAAGAATAGAAGAAGAAAATATTTGAAAGATGGTCCCTTAGTTGACTTTGTATGGCTGAATATTTTCAAAGCATTTTGGAAGGAAAATTGTGTTAAGTTCAAACGCTTATTCATATCATTTGTCATATGTTGAATGATAACAATTTTAAGGGTATAAGTGTAATAGTAAAAAAATTCATATGATTTGAATCTCAGGAAATATCACTTATTGTCTATACCCTCTACCATCTTGTCATAAATGCAAGTCAAAGCTATAAGACAGTGTGCACAATAGAAGAATCGTAAATGCAAGTCAAAGCTACAAGACAGTCTACACAAGAGAAGAATCGTAAATGCAAGTTAAAGCTACAAGACAGTCTGCACAAGAGAAGAATCTACTGACTGTATGCTTCTATCATCTAACTCAAGCTTACCAGTAAAAAACAATGTCTAGAGAATGTGTGTCATCTTCAATTTCGAAATTATCTCTGACAAGTTTAGAGAGGAAGTCAAGTGCAAAAGAAATCACGTGATTCTCTACAAAACACCTTGATCAAAGAAACAAGTACAACGTTGTCACAACTAGGTTTTCATTATCTCTCTTCATAAGAAAGTAACAAAGTTCAAGTGCTACCAACCAGCTGACAAGATACATCTTTATGGAAATAAGTCTTCGTCAAACACTACCATGCATTAAATGCACCTGACAAAAGAAACGTTTGATCCAACGGCTAGAACATGTTGTGCTCTACACGCTCTAACAACTATCAACACACTTATAAGCACTTGAAGTATAGAAGGAGGACTTGAAGATTTTCAAGTAGAGATCGAAAAATGCAAAAAAACCAACTACTATTATATTATGAAATCTTCATCAAGAAAAAAAGTGAAAACGTCCTTACATCGTATGAGAAACCAAAATCCAAAGAGTCAAATATCTTCATCTTATTCTCACTAGATCTATAACTAAAAGTATTTCTTAGAGTCAAATCAACTTCAATACTTTGTAGTTCCTGAGCTTGGAAACTTTCTACGATCACTCTTGTGATGAGAAGGGAACCTTGTAGAAGCAAACAATCTTGAAAACGATTGTAGGAGAAGTCCTTGATAATAATTGGTTAAGGAGAAGTCCTTGATAATACATGGTTTAGGAGAAGTCCTTGATAATACTTATAAAGGAGAAGTCCTTGAGAATACTTGTAAAGGAGAAGTCCTTGATACTTGGAGGATAGTGAAATCTTGGTACAACTCAGAACTGGACGTAGCCTAACCGTTTAAGGGGTGAACCAGGATAACATCTTCGTGTTTCTATCGTTTACCTACTTTTTACTTATCTGCTGCACTAAACGATTGCGAAAACGTTTTGAAACTAATAATATTTTGAGAAACCAAGTTTTAGAACAACACAATTCAACCCAACCCTTTCTTGTGTTATTTCATTACATCTCAAATTGCACTCATTTCTCCCTTTAATGCATTGTCCCAAACCTCTACTATAAATATAGAACTTTAGCATTTGCATTTTCCACACAAAAACTCTCATCTCTTCTCTAGCTAGCGTGACCTCTCTTGCTCTTCATTTTGTTTTTCTTGCTTTGTTTTATTCCTTGATTAAGGTGATGCTGATGATTCTGAGTATGCTCTATGGTTGCAGTATAAACTGATCTCCCACATCTAGAAAAGAATGATCATTTGATTGAGTGATCAAGGAAAAGTTTGTGAAAATGATGTTTTTCTTCAAAGTGTTCTTATTATGTTCTTTCATATTCATAGCAAAATTGTTAGAAAAAACCTTTGATCTTGAAAGGATTAAAACTATGCAAAAATTATGTTTTCCTTCGAATGTTCTTGGAAAACTTTATTATGCACAAGCATCTTTTGACCCAATTGTAGCACGTTTCCAGGTTTTAAGAAAAAATCAATAAACATATTTATTAATCACAACAATTAGCTTGTGATAATTTTAATTAAGTTAATTGGGTATGGTAAATGAGCAGATAAGAAACTCCCAACCACCCGGCAACCCGATCTGCTAGTGCCATCCAACCACCAGAAACCCACGCTGCAACCACCGCGAAAGCCAACCCAGTCCATCAAACTTCTCCAAACCCAGTTGAATAAAAGGAACTCCATAAAAACAAAGATGAATCCAGATTGAAGTTCAGACCAATCAAACCAAACTCATGAACACCTTCCGCTATGTAATAATACCCACTGGGCTTCAAAATAACGAGGGTTCGTCGGGTTAAAAAGCTAGACGACAAGGGAAGAAGTGACAACGAGGTGGACAACTTGAGGTTCTCAACACCGCACTGCTTCATGGCTTCAACCCACCAGTCCACACTAGACCGGAGAACATCGCAAAAACCCACATTGCAACCACTGATCTTCCCTCACTTAAAACCTAGTTGAAGAAAATGGACCCCCTTTGTTGATGTCCCTGATCTTTGCTTCCTTTTTCTACTGTTGGTGTCTCTCTTTGTCTCTCTCTCTAGACCTCGATTGTCGCCGCCAGAGAAGAAGCGGTGGTCGGCGCAGATCGAGAGGTTGCTTGCTCCTAATTCCAGACGGTGGTCAGTGCGAAGTAGTGTTCAGTGCGAAACAGTGGTCGGCGCGGTGGGATAGATCGAAACCGTGAAGGGTTTCTCGCCCCCTTTCACCAAGTTCGAACCTTTTCCCCCAATGACGGTGGAGGGAGATCAAGGTTGCTCGCGGTGGCTCAAGTGAGTTGACGTTGAGGCACTAGTGATGGAAGAAGGGTGGGGGCCAAAGCTGAAAGCTCATCTCACCGAAGGTCAAGGTTGAAGCTATTTTGTAACAATGGTTATGTTGGGATCTGAAAAAAAAAATTTCTTGAATTTTCTTCTATGATTTTTTCTCTGGTTTTCCTTTCTCAGTAAAGTCACCACCTTTCTCGAATCTGAGGGGATGGTGTTGATCTGCGCCAGGGCCGGCCTTGTGCAAGCAGGCCCACAGCTTAGGGCCTCCAAAAAGAAGGGGCCCAAAAAAAAATCTCATCAAACTTTCCCCTAAAATAAAATTTAGTTATAATAATTAATGTTCAAGATGTTATTAATGACTTGAGCTGATTTAGTGGTTAATAACAGTGTATGTTACTTTTACATACCGGGTTCAAATCCTTTTGACATGTTATTTGTTAATTAATTTGAATTGAAAGAATTCAAAAATTAAAGCAAAAGGTCGCGTTGCTTGGATTCGAACACGCAACCCCTGAGCGGGTTGCAAGAGGCCAGTTGCCAAACGAACCAACATAATGGTTCTGATAAAATTTCGAACGTTAAAATTATTAGGGGTCCATTTTTATTATTTGCTCAGGGCCTCCAAAATGTCGGGACCGGCCCTGAATTCTGCGCTTTGGAATTTTGTGGGATGATTCTACTATTAAGGGAGGAGGAAGGAGATGATGATGATGATGAAATTAGCACATTAAATAGTAATTATTAAATATGCTTTTTAAATTTTTTTTAAAAAAAACTTGGAAACCTGCTACTATGTGTCAAAACCACCTTGTGCATCATAAATTTGTCCAATGTTCTTATGATCTTCAAGCAAAAACCTTTGGAAAGAAAGATTTGATCTTCAAAGGAAAATTGTTTTGAATTTCAAGGGTTTTGGGGGGAATTTCGTGATCAATAAGGGCATGGGTTTATGATCGATCTGATCGGCCGATTAGTAACGTTACTCTGTCCGTTTGTTGGTAAGACATTTCCGACTTCCGAGCGTATACCTAGCTTCAAGAAGTAATTCGAGACTTTTAAGAAAACGTACCTTAAGGTAAGGGCACTTCGGCTACGGCCTAAAAAATTTGATTGTGATTGTGTATGATTGATTATGTATGTGATGATGATATATGATCATGATATGTTGGATATGCTAGCAAACCATGTTAAGAACATGTTATATATGATATGCTTAAGTTGCTAGTTGTTTTATTGATTATATGCAAGTTATATATTGTTTGTGATAAGTTTATGATGTAGACGTGATGTGGCAAGTATGCCGGTGTCAAGGGGACAAGTGGATTAGGACCTCAGATCGTAAGAACGAAGAATTTGTTAACTCGTTAGACGAATGACTTGCATGGCATAAATGTCTTACCAAGTGACCGTGATGGGCTTGGTGGCCATGACTTATGACCGTGATGAGCTAGTCTGTGGTGTGTTTTATCAAGTGATCGTGAAAGACTTGATGGTCATGAATAGTAACTGTGATGGGCTAATATGTGGTGTTAAGTGACAAAATGTGAAGTGACAGTGCGTTAGCATTTGACTGAATTTCAATATAATTGAAGTGTAACTAGTGTTTTTACCCGTGCGCTGCACGGCGAAAGATTTTTCTAATTTTTTATGACAATTATTTTTACATGAAATTGACATGATTAACTACCACAAAACCATAGATAACAATTGAAATTAGATTTGATTCGTTTACACAACAATGAAAAATTGAATGAATCTAACAAAGATTGATGATTACAGAAATATATATATCAACAACAAAAAGATGTCATATGAACGTTATGCATTCCACTTGTTGCTTGCTGCTCCATTATCATTGAAAGTCTGTTGAATCTGCAACAATTTAAAAAATGTTTTAAATAAGTAGATCAAAAAATACAGCACGCTAAATACAATGTGCATTATACAAAGAAGTACAAATTCAAAGATAGATAATCTAACCATTCATATGTTCTGGAATACTTCTTCATACACAACATTCCGAGTGCAATTAGATACTACTCCTTTGTCATCGACTATAAGTATCTTCAACCCTTTTCTAGATTTTACTCTTGATAGAGCTACATATAGCCGGCCATGCGTGAACACCGGCCTAGGAAGGTATAATCCAACATGCGATAACGACTGGCCTTGGCTCTTATTTATAGTCATAGCAAAACAAACAGTAATAGGGAACTGTCTCCTTGAGAATTTGAAAGGAAGGCCAGTATCAGAAGCAGTTAAGCTAAGCCTAGGAATATAAACATGTTTACCTGTTTTAGAACCGGAAAGAGCTGTTGCAACAATGATATAAGGTGTCAAAGCGCTCGCTATCAATCTTGTTCCATTACACAATCCAGCAGACTGATCAATGTTCCGAATTAACATGATAGGGACACCAACTTTGAGAACAATTCTGTGGTTGGGAATACCAGACCACTTAACATCATTTAGAAATTCTGAAGTGAACCATTTTGCATCTATTTCAGAGTCTTCATCTGACCTGCATGGTGTGTCATAACTCAAATATTATGTTTCCTCCCCAGGGATCATTGACATCATGAAGTTATTAACCTCTTCAACACTTTCAAGAGTGGGAGCAAGGAGTGCTCTTTGTTCAAAATATGCATGGTTCTCCAAATTAGCAACAACAATGGGATATGCAAAATTGACTAACTCAAGTAAGGGATTATCGGGCTCCCTCACCAACAAATCAGAGGGAATTTCTATAATATAATCATCCTCATCGATTGGCTTAACCGTGCCATCACCCACTTGAAGAAGCCAATCCGCAAATTCTTTGATCTCCAAGGATGAAGAAGAGGACCCTACTTGTTGTAACCTCATGTTGGTAGTTAACTTCATTACTTTACAATGCTTCCATAGGTATGATGAATTCACAGAAGAAGAAATGATTTCTGATCTACTTCCTTTCAAAATTACTGGCAGAATCTGTCGAAAGTCCCCACCCAAAAAAACTGCCTTTCCTCCAAAGGGTTTATCGTGGCCAAAAGTTGCTTGGGTCTTCATGATGTCATTCATAGTTTTGTCTAGAGATTCAAAACAGTGCTTGTTAAGCATTGGAGCTTCATCCCAAATGATAAGACTTGATTTCTGAAGCATTTCAGCTTTATGAGAACCTTGACGGACATTACATGTTGATGATTCATGGATAGTGATAGGAATGGAAAATCTAGAGTGAGCAGTTCTACCTCCAGGTAATAGTAATGAAGCAATGCCACTTGACGCAACATTTAGAACAATCTTTCCTTCAGAACGCAGCGCAGCTGAGAGGGTATTCCACACAAAAGTTTTACCAGATCCGCCAAATCCATATAGGAAAAAAAATCCTCCGTTATTGGACGAAACAGCATCCAATATCTGTAAATTGACATTATTTGTCAAAAAGAAAATACGAAACACATAATAATCGAAATTATTCATTTTTTCTTCTATTATGCTTTAATCATAATTTATTACCTGGGTATACGCTCCTTTCTGTTCAGAAGTTAGGGAACAGACCAATTGTTGATGATGTACGTTCATTTCATCCTTATTGTAATTAAGCTCATCTGCAACAAATTGATTTTCAAAACGAAAGGTCTCACAAAATGATGGATAAGGTAAGCTAGGTCATTCTTTAAGTGACCTTCCATTGGTTCTCAACACCTTCTCTATCTCAATCAAACATAAGTTCATCAAATCCTCATCATTTATTTGAAGATCTGCAACAAATATTAAATGGATTTAAAACAATATAGAAAAACATTCTCTAAATCACGTAATCTATATAATAAAATCCAATTGTACAGAGGTTGTTTCTTTGATATAGCAAAGGAAATGATTCCTTCTACGATGCCCATTTCAAGTAACACACAAAAATAAAAAAACGTCATTAAATATATTTAATAAGAACATAGTGCAAAAATACCTGGCATTTTAAGCAACCTTCTTCTGTGGTACAAAATGCCGTCAGCTAAAAATCTCCATGTCTTATCCCACACTTCTCTTGGCTTTCCTATAGCGTTTGTTGAGAGCAACGTTACAAACAAATGCCTCAAATAAGACCCTGAACCAATCTCACTCATGTGAATAATCCCATCAACATACTCCCTCTCATCTTCCATTAATCCCATAGCATCGCACGCATCTTGGAATGTTGGATAAACAACCCCTTTGACAGTTCTTAAACTTGCAAAAATGTCACAGCCTCTCTGTTTGGTTAATAGAATCCTCATGTAATATACCTCGCCCATGCCTAGAGCGATATATTGAAGACGACCAAGGGAGAAACCTCTCTTTCTTGGCTCCCATACTTGCTTATCTTTCTTATAAACAAACATAGACGGATATTCAGCATATGTTAAACTTCTTCCCTCCGGGTATAGCTTATTCGCATTCATCCATGCTAGGAATTGAGTATCTTTAGTTGAACATTTTTCAACAACGCTTTCCAAGTCTTCATCGTCGTTGAAAGTTACACACTGTTCACCGGGAAGATGAAATGATAAGCGCTTCACGGGCGGCCATCTCTCGTGGATATCAAATTTAAATGTCCTCCATGCTGCCTCACATGGAGTTAGATACCTGCCATTTCATTTCAGTTTAATAACTGGGTAAAAAAAAATTAAAAAAAAATAAAGAAAAACAATGTGATTACTTACCTGCAATCGTAGTACTGTTTAATTTCATCCTGGTTCGATTCTCCATTTCCAGCATTTGAAATTTGAACATTCACCCTATCACTGCCTTTGTTGATATATTTAAATAGATACTTTATTGCATTCGATTTATTGCAATACTCCACGTTGGTATGTCCATGATAATTCATCAGAAGTCGAGGATTGTAGGGAACAACAAAACCATTATCCAAAGGAACTCCTTTCTTGGCCACTGTAATTCCTGTCTTCCTTCTCTTATAAATTGGGAAACCATCATCATCAATGGTAGTACAGTTTTTTGGGAAAGTGTTTAGAACACTTGCCATCAACCATGCATGCACACTTTGGATCAATAACCCCACACGGACCGTGGATCATGAAGGAGGAAACGGCCTTGTAAAGCTTTGGATACAACTGCGGGTTAGGAAGCTCAGCTGAAATGAATTTATCAATGTCCTCTCCGGTTATCAATTTGTACTGGGGTTTCAACCATAGAAGAATGTGCGCGTGTGGCAATCCACGTTTTTGAAACTCTACTGTATACATACCTTCACAAAAAGTTAAACGAAATTAAATGGAACTCACAACTTGATTTAATGAGAACCACTCGTGAGTGATCTGGGTATCAAATTCAAATTCATAGGTAGTTTCCTGAACCACAGTTTGTTCAGGAACATCAAGATTTATTTCACCCACTTGAAACGGAATTTGATCATCATCTGATAAAAAAATAGGTTCAGAAGTTTCAGGAGGAAAAGTTGAAGGATTTCCCTGATACAAAGGAGGGCCTTGAGAGGACTGTCCAGCAAACCTAAAGTCAGGATAAAAGTCCAGAACACCAAGAGAATCAGTCTCATGATCCACGCTCCAGTCTATAGGAGGAGGACCTCCAGGCACTTGTATTTCCTTGTGGTTTGAATCACGAACATCAATTTTGAAGATTGAATCATCAACCTCATTGAACCAAATTGTGCAATTCCCCTCCAAGTTGTAGAATTGCCTCAATTCATACCAACCTATTGTTAGGCGAGGCCTTTGCTCATTCATGTTAAAGCCAACAGTATGTTGCTTCATCGCATCATCAATTAGAACCCATTGTGGCTTTAGCTTGTTGATGTTTTTCCTCACGTAAGCACGACTCAGTTCACCCTCCCTCTGTAAAAAGGCAAAATTAATAAGAGGAAGAGAATGGAAGAAAATGAAGAACATTGAAAGGATTTAGCAAACTTTGATTTACCTCTAAATAGCAACTTCTAACAGGAAAGAAACTCTTGTAAAAGAGGCGTGGATGGTTTACTGGATGGATCCATAGCAAATTTTGGAAACAAAAAAGACTTTGAGAAATATGGAGAAGTTGTGATTGGAACGTATGAAGTAGAGAAGTTTATATAGAAGAGAAAGAATCAAATGGCATGGTGGTTGAGTTTCCATGCAAAATGTGAAGGTTACACGTGTGTTAACCAATTTCACCCTTTCAAAAGAATATGATTGGGAATATGAATTTTTGCATTCAATCCACATTCAATGAGCAATGATTAGATTCAAGAACAAAACATCAGTTCACATATGAAAGGTTGGTGTAAAGGAAGGATTCTTTTGGTCTTCACGTGTCTACATACCGTTTTTGCTATCAATAGTTTTGGGAATGAGGAACTATAAGGCACTACCCAATTTAAAGAAGAAATTGGAAGTCATTAAAATAATAAAAAGATGTTAATGTATTTCAAAAAATTATAAACGGTTTTGGGAATCCAAAAGGATGAATAAGAAGATAGAAAGAAGTGGGTTATAATAAGGGACAACGGTTTTCAAAAATAATTATTGGAACTAAACAAAATAAAAAAAAATTAATTTTATTTTTCTTCATAGGGTATTATAACCTAGAATCTATTTATATTTCTAGAAAATATAAATATATTAACTTCCAAACAAATAAATATTATAAAAATTACATTATAATCATCTGATATGATACTAATGGAAAATTAAAATAAAAATATCGTATTTAAAATATCTGATATTTCCATATGATTCATTATTGGCATGATTTAAAATTAACAAAAAGCTGTTATGAATGGGCGATAATTCACGTTAAGGAAGGAGGGGGGAATAAGTTATTAACTAATCATATATTGGTGATAGATGAATCATTTTAAATTGGGGACATATTTAAAATGAATTAAATATAAAATTCTATTTTTTTTTGTTACTTCTGATAACAAAATATAAAAATCTATATACTAACAAACAGGTTTTGTGTAACATGAAAAAATAAAAATGGATACCATCTAAGTAGAACAAACCCTTATTTTTAAAAGGGATACGTATATGTTATATTTTCAATAAAATACGTATGCTAATTTTAAAATAAGGGATATTTCCAAAAAGATAGAAACAAATTAAGGAAGGAGGGGGGACTTAAGAAAAATTATTTTTATAATAGGAAATTAGGGAATTATATAGAATGAAATACAAAAATTTGAATTAAATAATATTAAACACTGTTATTACTTAGAAATTTTGACCAATAAAAAAAGAGTAATCTATTAACTCAAATTCGCATTTTGGGTTGTTATGTTGTTATAGAAACTCAAAGTATTAAAATAATCCAATTTATCTTACATATGAATTCAATATCTCATAAACGAATTTCAATATTTCTACCTGAAATTGATATAAAATAAAATTATGTGCGTGAGGTCCAATTTTGAAAAAAATTTATTAAGTTGATAACATTCATGTGGAAGGAAGAAACAACATCCAATCTTTGATGATACCCTCTGTTTCAACATTAAGAGCTTTGTCCTGCAGTAAAAAAAAACAAAAATTGGATAAGACACTTATATAATATTAAAGGGTGTAACTAAAATCTTAATAAATTTCTCACATGAGATAACACAAACCTGAACATTCTTTTTAGAAGAAGCAGAAACGTTCTTTTTAGAAGCCACTGATTTCATTTTTTGTGGGACTTTGACCTCCTTATCCTGAGCCTTAATTGGTGTAATATTAAACGTTAGAAAGACAATATAATAAAATATTAATAAGATTTAGATCCAACTCAAGAAACTAAAAAGTGCAAAGGAAATTTCAGGACCAGATCATCGTGCTTAGTTGCTGAAAGCTCAATATTTTCTAGCGGGGATGATCCATTAACACCACTAACTGATTTAGAAGAGGCTTCAACAGCAGCAGATTCATTGATCAAGTTAGATGGATCGCAGGCTGTAGAAGAACCACCGGGAGCACCATTCGAAGCCTTAAAAACATCAAGATACTGTAATGGAAGAAGACAACACTATATTATATTAAGCAAATGTTCAAAAAATGCATTCAGAGTAAAATCAAATACGATTCTAACATCTTTTTTAGGTAGAATTTCTGCATTTCCCTTGTTGGATTTCTTTTGGGTTTCGAACTGCATCTTCAGTTCAGAAACAGGAGCCAACACTATAGAACCTTCTTGACAACCTCTACTTATATCAATAGCAGGGGAATTGTTTGAAGAAAACCCACCAGCAACATTAAAATCTTCATTAAGATCCTAATTTCATAAAAAAAGCAAATTAGATAAAAAACCATACTAATGAAAGAAACAAAATCAAAAAATCAGGTAAGATGTACACAACCTTAGCAAAACTTGAAGAAGATCCTTGGCCAACACTCTCTGAGCTAGGAGTGGTTAAAAGCATATAGGGAGGAGAGCTTTCTAAGTGGGGATTTGCGTTCTTAAACTGGGAAATGACTTCAGGATCAGAACAAATTCTCTTCACCTTATAAGATGGCTTAAACCATGTGTTGGAACTGTTGTCAACTTCAATCTTGAATAAAAATGACTTATCAATCAAACTCATAATCTCCGACGGAACCTGAGAATCGCTAGGGTCCTGGAATTGAAAAATATAATTTAGTTAGAGAAAAAATAGTACAAATTTAATTGAAAAGTAGAGGATTTAGGTATATCTGAAATAACTTTATGGCATTTTTCAACCAATTCTGAACATGGCTTATTAAGAAGGTTGTTGACCTCTTGATCAAATAAAACAAAGGTTGTCGAATCTTTAGCATCCATAACCCTAAAACGAATTTTGTATTTAGGAATTGCAGTAACAACATGGCGAACACAGGCTTCACAAAAGTACATGTCCTCAGCTGGGTACACCTTTTTGTTACACTTGCAAGCAGGGTAATACCAACTGTTGTCATCAGGAATGAATTTAACAGTGGCAAACACAACACAAACAGATTTCTGATGATAAGAAATTAGAAAAAGTTAGGGAAATGGAAAAAACACTATAAATCAACACCAAACCAACAAATAAAAAACAAAATAAAATAAACAAACCTCAGCCAAATCTTTAATCCGCTCAATGGTTTTCCCTTCATTTTGTTTTAGAAAATCCTCTGTTGGAGATAGTTTTGCCGAATCCTGAAGCTGGCAAATGACCTTAGCAGCAGGGCCATTAGCCTCAAAAAACATTTCTCGAATTGGACCAGCTTCATCAATAGCAGGATTAAAAAGAATTTGGGTTGCCCCATACATGTTTTGAATGCTAGGCCTCCCTGTGAATTACAAAAAAAAAGGAAGTTAGAATCTAAGGACGCCATACGAATTTAATTAAGGAGAATGATTTACAAAAGAACAAACAAACAAAAAACAAAAAAAAACCTTTAAAAGGTTTTATCTTCGCAAATTGGACAACAACTACAGCGTTCGTCATATCCCCAGAAGCCAATTGCCCAACAATTTCATCCACATATTTTCCAAAAAAAAAACTGCCTCGACACGAACTCTAAGCAAAAGAGAAAAAACCAAATCAATAAACACCACATAAGATAATTGAATCAAAATTATGGTAGAGATTTACACATACCCTTCCTGTTCAATTTCTAGTGTGATCCTCTTTTTCACTTTACCATGCTTCTCAAACTCCTGCTCACCAGAGGAGCCAGTCAAGATACCTATGACATCTGGAAAAAATAAAACTTTTAGAGGGCCATAACAACGTTTATATAATGTAAAAAAAAACATAATAACAACAAAATCACAACGATTCTATATATAAATATATTAACAGAAAAAACAAAAATTGAAATAACAAAAAAATTACGTATAAAGATAACAAAAAGAGCAATAATCAAATTAAGGGGTGAATAATTTATAGATTGAAAGAAGAATGAATCAAAAAATAAACAGATAAAATATCAAAAAATAAATAAACAGATAAAATCTACCTATGAGGAAGGATGTGTCAGGATCCTTGAAGACAACATCAGATAGAGGCATGAAGGTAAAAGGTTTTCCTGTGATGGGGTGTTAGCCATAAGCCTAACACTGGTATGCATTTGAAAATTAACCTTGTATGGATGAGAGGTCGTCCTGAAATCACCGCCGTTCTCACAAACACCAAAAAATGATATCTGGTATACACGACCCTCAAGCACCTGATTCTTGAATCGGTAGACTAAAGTACGCCGGATTGAAGCATGTATTTTGCAACCCTAAATAAAAATAAAAAAGGACGTTAAAAAAAGATTCTCAAAACATAAACCCATAAACATTGAGGAATATAGGGTAAAAATGAAACCTTGGAGTCCATCAAAACCATCTCCAACGATGAAGGTAGCTTAGATCCAGAGTAGCTTGGAGTTAACCACAACCTTACAACCTTCACAACAATGGCCCAAGTTTCTTTGGAAGCATCAATCTTGGACACATCATCAACTCGGAGAGACATTTCAAGAGGGGATGAAGAACAAATTATGAAGAAGATAAACTCTTAATTCAGAAGGGATTGTGGATGAGGACATCACAACACAACTACTTATATAGAAGACTCTACATGGGTTGAAACCTTTGAATTTTCATTTCAAAATAAGAATTGGAAACAACAAAATAAGGGGGGATGAACAAACAATTATTGGGCACATATAGAGAAAATCAAAACACAAAGTCTCAATATTCATTAAAGGGGCGTGAAAAAAAAATCAGGGAATGGAGAATGGAATGTTGAGCCAATAAATGGAGGATGATGAATTTGAAATATATTGTGTTAATAAGGAATAGGGGTTCATGTGTATAAACGTGAAGACATAATGGGAGAAAGAGAATAAAAGAAAGGAGATAAAATAGATGAAATTAAAATTAAATATTCTTTATTTTAATTACTTAGTGGGCGGTTTAAATAATACATAGGGAATGTAGAAATACAAATAAAGGAGGCCGAATAATTAAATCATTTTCGAATATAAATGAAAAAGGGACCGGATTCATAATCTCTTTTTCAACAACATGAGAAAAGGGAGGATAAAGAGAGATAAAATCAATGAAGATTAATGTTAATTGTACATTGAAATTTGACCAACAATAAACACTCAATGATTCTATGCTTATGCCGAGATAATGGGGGAGACCAAATTAATGGAGATAGTGGAAGAAGAAGGAAAATGAAGGTTGGAGGAATAAAAATGAATATAATATTCATGGAGGGACACGTGTCACGTTGTGATGCAAAGGGGAGGGAATAAAATATTACAAAATATTCAGGAGCTGAGGTTTTTGATAATGACATGCTTAGAGTGTTACTGCTTTAATATATATATATAGATTAATATATCAACATAATTTTTTACTTTCATGAGACAATAGAATTTCACTGAAATTTTCACCAAATTATTGGTTGATTTCAATATAAGATTTGTAGACGTTTTTCCTAGCTTTCTAATGGCGTAAAATTTGCCTCATCATTTAAATCAGTGTAGCTTTTAATAACTAGTAGGTTTTTTTTTACGGGAATATATAGTAGTTCAAAAAAAAAAACTTTTAATAAATATCTACATAATATTTCTTCAAAATTAACACGTCTTTTAATTACCGCTTTCAAATTCAAAGAAATAGAGTGAGAATGAATTTTACAAATTTTTGTTATTCTTTTTCGTTACAAAACTTTTAATTCAACCATAGAAATTTTAATGTAACAAAAAAAACATTGAAATTATAAAATTATAATTTCAATATTAAATTAAAAGTTTTGTAAAAAAAACCTAAAATCATTGAAATTATAAAATTAGTATTTATGAGAAGTTATTTTTTTGGTGCATTTTATGAGAAGTTATAATAGCACATACATATGATTTAACTTCTGAAATTATCTAGAACTTTTAATTTGTTAAATTCATGAATCAAACCAACTAGAACCGGGTCACAATAGTTAAAAGTTGTCGTTAAGTTGAGAGTTCAATTCTTAAGAACCACATTATCAAAGAGACATTTGCTCTTCACACTCCCGTGAAATTAAAAAACCATAATCAAATCACGCATAGCCTCGGAGTGATGGATTCATCGTAAGCTCTCTTCCTAATCCCAATTAATTTTTTTAATTAAAAACATTCACCTATCATGTCATGTCCCTATAATTAAAATGAACGGCCCCTTAAACAAGTTATTAAGAATGCAAGTTTTATTGAAATAGACAATAAATATTTTTCGTTCTAATAAAAAAATTAAATCTCCACAAATGTTAATTAATACTATAAGTAAACGAATTTCTAGAAAAATTTGTAGACCGTTGTCAAATTAAATCTCCACAAATTTCTCATATTTTCGATAGAATCACAAATGGACTCATTACTCATTGAGGTTGTGTAACTCCCTTAAATGCACATTTTCAAATTTAAATCCTAAATTCCCTGATTTGCTCTCTTACATTTCCTTTCTCTACCACAATATTCTCCCCCAAAGGCCAATAAAGATAATCAATCAAATAATATTACAATGACATGGCAGATCAGATGCAGTTCATGTCTTTAGGTAAACTTATTCATGTGAAGATTTGATTTCTCTCTTCTTCTTCTTCTCTTGTTGATTAACATTTTAGATTTTCAAAGTTATAATCATTTACTCTAAACAATCGTATATGCAGATGATCATGATTTGGCTTCATCGTCTCAAAACATGGCATTTGACAAGAGAAATGACAGTAGTAGCAGCACCAATCCTATCCATAACCAGAATTTGCCACTTCCAAGCCCAAAATGCAACAGTAATAGAAAGCTAAACAATACAGTGGACAACAAGGATAAAGAAGGGTTTTCTGCTGGAAATGAATCAAGTTGGTCCCTTTCAGCAGATGAAGAAGATTATATAGTGTTCAGTTTTAGAGAAGATGGAACATTAGATGTTGTCGAAGATCGTAACGATGGTGGTGTTGATAGAAAGCATAAGAACTCAAGGCCTGTGAGTAGAAAGGTACACAATTCTCAAATTTTGATCTACACATAGTTGGCTTGGTTAGATACTAAAAATGTATATAATGTTTTGAATTTTGAAATTTTATGTTTTCTTATGGGAATGAAAAGCAGCTTGAATATTGTGAGGATGCAGAACAAGTTGGTGATAACATGTTTGAGAAAAGATTAAATTCAAACCAATTGGATATTGATCAAGATTGCATGACCCCTTCAAGAGAGGCAAGCTATCACCACTAACTTTTTTTTTTCTTTTTCTGTTTTTGTGCTTGTTAGTTGCATTAGTATAGCCAAGCTATTTCTTATTTCTTTGTTTTCCACTTCCTTGTAGGCTGAGGAAAAAGAGATTGTGGATACTGAAGAACCTGAGATGGTGCCTTCAGATTTAAGGGACTCAAATAAATCTGAAGGAAGCAGAGGTTCTTTTGCATTCCCTGTGTAAGTCAATTCTGTTTTATTATCTTATAATTCTATGTTATTATTATTATTATTATTATTATTATTATTATTATTATTATTATTATTATGATTGTTATTTTTATTATTATTATTATTGTGTGTGAATATTACAGGTTAGGCTTGGAATGGATTGGAAGCCCTGTGCAAATGCCAAGGTCAGAAGATGTGCATCTAAGGAAGCAGAAGATTCGGTCTCTGAGATTTCTGTGTTGTAAATTCTGATATCTGCTGCATATTCTTTTTCCCCTAGGATCAATTATTAAGAAAAGAATTTTTTTTTTTACTTTGATTTTAAGTCCACATAGGTTGCCCATTTGAGCCTGACATCACATGTTCTTAATTAATTTTTTTTTGTCATTAAGTCATGCAAAAAATTTCTAGAAATAATAGTATTTAGATTTTACTTTCTATGTCAGGGAACTCAAATGTAACACAAAATATTATTTAGCCCACATATCCCGGGCAAAAGAAAGACGCTTATGATTGCAATAATTGGTTAGGACTAAACGTCGTACTCTTTTTTTCTTGTGGCAATGTAAAATCAAAATTATTTTAATTTTTTTTTTAACATGGGTCAAAATGTTATTAAAATGCGAGCATTGAAGCCAATAAGTCATCATGCAGTAAAGCTAAAAGACCCGGAGGCCCTTCCTCCACCCAAACAACATCATTGAGTGAGGAGGCACTCCGAGCCATATAATCTCCACAATTTATAAGGAGGAATCCCGTGATGAAATTATTTCAGGCCTTCAGAAAGATGTTAAGGGTCTGAATTCATCTGCAATACAGACAACTTCTTCATACTTTTATGGGAAATTGATTGCAAGGGCAGCGAGGTTGGCGTTGATAGCTGAAGAGGCTTGTTTCCTTGATGTGATTCAAGCTGTTAGGAAGTATTTAAAGCAAACCATTGAGCCCTGGCTGGATGGAACTTTTAATGGGAATGGATTTCTATATGATAGGAAGTGGGGAGGCATCATTACCAAAAAAAGGTTCTACTGATACTGGTGCTGATTTTGGGTTTGGACTTTATAATGACCATCATTATCATTTGGGGTACTTTGTTTATGGAATTGCAGTGCTTGCAAGGATTGACCCAGTTTGGGGTAGGAAGTACAAGCCTCAAGCCTATTCACTCATGGAAGATTTTATGACCTTGAGCAGAAATTCAAACTCGAATTACACACGTCTAAGGTGTTTTGACCTTTATAAATTGCACTCTTGGGCGGGAGGCTTAACTGAGTTTGCAGATGGAAGAAATCAAGAGAGCACGAGTGAAGCTGTGAATGCATATTATTCTGCAGCCTTGATGGGTCTGGCATATGGTGACACCCATCTTGTTGAGATTGGATCGACACTTGCAGCATTGGAAATTCATGCAGCTCAAATGTGGTGGCATGTGAGAGAGGAAGATAAGCTGTATGAAGCAGATTTTACCAAAGGGAACAAGGTAGTTGGTGTACTATGGGCTAACAAGAGAGACAGTGGACTGTGGTTTGCTCCTCCTGATTGGAGAGAATGTAGGCTTGGTATTCAAGTCTTGCCCATATTGCCTATTTCTGAAGCTCTGTTCTCAAATGTTGGTTTTGTGAAGGAGCTTGTGAAGTGGACATTACCTGCTTTGCATACGGAAAAATGGAAGGGTTGCCTATGCACTGCAAGGACTTTATGACAACAAAGGTGCATTGCAGAAGATAAGAAGGTTAAATGGTTTTGATGATGGAAACTCATTGACTAATCTCTTATGGTGGATTCACAGTAGAGGACAGAGGTGATGAATATGGTCATGAAAAACACTGCTGTTTTGGTCTGTTAAGTGGAATTTTGAATTCATTGTCTGTCTTTACTGTGTCATGATGATCTAGTGGTTTAGTTTTGTGCACTTTTGGTATCCTAAATAAAAATGTCTGTTAGTTAATGGATGGTATCCTAAAATCTGGAGATGGTAACTACAATTAATGAAGCATTTGAAAGCAGCAAAAACCTGTGGATTTACTCTTCTATAGTGAATTGTGCACTTTAAAGGGTAAATTGAGAGTTACAACTGTTGGTTGATGAAATGCCAACACATATCGAAGTTTGGTTACAAAAGGTATACGAGAGCAAATAAAATGAGAGAATAGAACCAAAGAGAGTGAAAAATTAGTGGCTCTGTGAATTTATATGTTTGCTCATGTCAAACAACAAGCATGTGTAGAGGCGTAGAGTGTAACAGTAAACAATTTATAGGCAACACAAGTAAAACTACAAAGAGGAAATTTTGGGTTTGAAAAGAATTGATTGAAGATGTAACCTAGCATTGGCAGCAGCAGCAATAGATTCTTGATCCTGTTTTTCTTTCGCATAAGCAACAGCAACATTATAAGCTTTTCTTGCTTCTTCGATTTTATGCATTTCCATCTCGTCCAAATCATCCTATTGAACAAAACAGAAAAGTTTACTATTCTGAAAATAAACATAAAGTATTTTATAATTGCGGATACACACAAGACTGTTTTGAATAATAATGGTACTCAGAAATTATACAAATGTGTAGTCTAATAAAATGCCACTGTATACTGTATATACTAATTTTACCCCGACAGAATTGTGTAATCTGTTAAGTCCTAATATTGCACCCATTACGTGCTTCTCAGGAAAAAATACACACAAATCTTCCATTATGTATGCATGGTTGCATTACTGCAAGATGTACATATTGGTTGACAAGAGATAAATCTATCTTGTTACCAAGAAGATGATCAAAATTAGTATTTTGTTGCAATCATGACAGCATATACAGAAATTTGCAAAACAAATGCAGCGCGTACTGGTCAGAGAAGTATGAATCAACTCACAATGCTAGGAAGGTGATTGGAGTGAACATAAGGCTTAATATCATAATCATCAATGTATTCAGCATTGTCTGTTATTGTCAGGCCTTCAAGTAGCAATGTAAATGATGAAAGATCTCCTTGCATGGAACCTATCTCTTCTTGAAGTTTCTCTGCTTTCTTGTTGGATATCATTGATTCCCACTGTATCTTTTCAAGAGCAGCTTGATTGTCTGCAAGCATCATCTGTGGAAAACGATACCTGTTGTGTAAGAACTGTCAAGAAATTTCAAAACAATGCTCCAAATGAGCATTTTGCTTCCCTTATAATATCACAGTTTTGAATTTTGATGCACTTTGAATTTTTGATCTCACAGGATTAAGGTTTCACAAAATCCGAAATGGACTTTCACTAACAATTTCAGTGGTGACACAGTCCAAATTCTAAACAATACTTATATGAGAATGGTACAGTAGAATGGAAAAAAGGAAAACTGTGAAACCTTCCCATGTTCATATGCCTAATAAATCCATAAAAATTTTAGATGACATTTGGTATACTAGTTAAAATACAAGGGCAAACGTGATACTATAAAGCTCCATCAATGCACAAGCTCTTGGGAGGGGTCGAACCCACTTTGTGGATCTACTCTAGGCAGCCTTACCTTGCATTTTTCCAAGAGACTGATTCTACGCCATTGAGAAGCTGGAACCCAAAAAAACTAGACTTTGCATTTTGTTTTGGCCATATGCCAAAAACTACTTTTGGATCCAATTTTCAGCACTCATCACCGCAGTTATGGTTGTCATGTTCAAGAGATGTGAAGTGGATGCATTAAGTGAAAATCTTCATGAATAGCATAAGGTATGAAGTATGAACCCTCATCACAGTCTAAAAAACTTTGCAACTAATTTTGCCAAATTATAAATCAAAGAATATAAATAGACCAGTACCTTCACATCAAAGAGTTGTTGTTGTGTAGACTTCAGCAAAGAGTCCTTTTGTGCAGCCTGGTGTTTCAGTTCATCAAGTTTCTCATTAACAGAACTCATCTGATTTCTTGAGTTTTCTGCTGACTTTAAAAGTTCATCTTTCTCCAATAACTTCATCTGCAGTTCCTCCACCTGTTCTTTCACTAAGAAGTACTCTTCTTTTATTTGTCCTTTTTCTCCATGATCTTTTTTCTTTTTAGCAGGAAAAGATTGACCTATGCTCCTGACTTTTAAATATTTCATCTAGAAGGGGATGAAAAATATTTAATATGATGATTGATGATAGTGACAAAGGAATATCAGTTGTGAATTGTAATGTGATGCTCTAAGCATAGCATATGCTTTGTGGCTTTTAAAAAATTTGTACATAAACAATCTGAATTTCTTCGTTCATAAATAATGAGATGCTGTTATATTTTGTTCTTAAATGAGTTGGTATATTTTGTTGTTAAGTTTTCATTTTCTGTATTGAAAGATCTCTCCATATCTTCCAAGTATTTTCAGCACTGCTAGATTCAAATCATTATTAGGTATGTTTTCAATTTTTGTAGGTAGAATTTACTGCCATTTTCTTAGAATGAGCTATCTCCTTCTTTTCATAGTTAATTTTCATATCTCTTATTCTAATCATTTATAATTAAGAGCACTAAGTCACTGATTATTCTCCAAGTACAGAGTACAGTGTTAGCACTCTTATGAGTAGTGAGAGTGGTAAAGCATTATGTTTTCCACAGCCAAGATTTCTGGTGGTGTTGTAGTGCTAAAGGTATGCTTGCCTGTTTTCATGATGGTTGTTAATGATTTTTTGGCTCACTTATATCTTCATTATATACTGTTATTTCAGGCTTCATCCATATGTAGCTTATGCTTTGTGGCTTTTAAAAAATTTGTTAGTGTGCAATAGCATTAGCACCTAAAGTGATAGAGAGATGTTTCAATTTTCATGTGGCAGGGAAAGTTGGCTGTGGTTGGATTTTAGATATAGCTCAGAAACCTCATGTCTGGCAGGTCAAGAAATTGGTTTGCAGTCAAAATTTGGTGGTATCCATATAATTCTTGATGGTTAAGTTGCAATTTTTAATTCCCTAAATTCACTGAATTTGTTTGATCTCCTTGCTACTATTTCACTATACCTTCATCACTTAGAAATTTTGTTGTTACTTCAGCCTATCATAGTAGAACAACATATTTCAAGCCATTTGCTGGCTACTATTTCAGTGGTGATTGCTGCACCAGGTTAGTGATCTCTTTGCTAGTATAGGATGTGTTCTATTGGTATGTTTTACTAAGCTAAGTGGTATCAATTAGTCTTTAAATAACAGGAAAGATTGGATTGAGTTTGGTCCTTGAAGGATATGTGATATCAATTTAAGGATATGTGATATTCTATGTTTTACCGAGTTAGAAACTTAGAAGTCTTCTCAAAAAAAAAATTGCAGATGGCATGAGCAGGAAAAATTATGAAAACCAAAGTAATAACATATTAAAAGTAACTACAAGATTAGTCCAAAAATCTGGTAACGTTATCCAAAAGATTATACTTAATTAACATTGGACAAATAGCATATAGCAGTCAGCCCTCACAGCGCGCCCTATGCGCTATTCGACAACCCTGGTAACAACACCCCGTACTCAATTTGCTTCTTTATCTCTCTTCATATCACAATCATTATATATCATATCAATTACTTATTTATCTTCTCTTCCTTTCTCTCTCATTATTATTTGGGTGTCCAGACACCCAGAGACGAAACATTACTCATCCGCATATAAATGCTCCGACGATTCAAAACAAAGCCATATTATATTGATGACAATCATAACAAACTTAACAAGAATGAAAAGGATAAGTGAACAAAATTCAAATCAAAGGGAGGGAACAAGAGTCTTTACTCTTTCCAACCACGACTCTTTTGAAGGTGCCTTAGTGTAGATCATCGAACCTCGACGCGCAAACGAACTGCTTGCTTTCTTATCCTAATCAAATTTCAAGAAAACTAAATCAAAATTGCTTAAAAATTTGAACTAGAAATCCATCCAAAAGAATTAAAATTGTTTTGATCCCTCATTGAACCAAAAAACTTACTAGCATTAGCATTTTGCATGAATGTATTATAATCTCTGAGCGTGTATGATTCAAAAGTATGTGGTTGGTTTTGTTAAAAAATGGAGATGCGAAATTGAAGGCGAGGGAGTGAGAGAGATTACATACAGTAGTGAGGGAGTGAACAAGAGGCACAATCTGGACGAGGTCATCGAAGAGGACACGATCGAATTTGAAGGACGAGTTGTCTAGGTCTCGCTCGGAAGAAAGACAAGTGTTCAAATCCATTTTTCCTTCCAAACGCTGCTTCTCATCGCAAACAAAGCAGGACTGGAAGGCGAGAAACGAGGGAGGGAAAGACTGGGCTTGAAATATAACTGCTCTAAGAATTTGAAAAGAAAAAAAATATAAGTCTAAAGTACTCCTTTGGTATGCCTTATATTATAAGATCCAAGGTTATTAAAACCGGACCGGTGATCAAACCGGTGAGGGCATTGGTTCAAGGTTCATTGGTTCAGCCGTATTTGAACCGTGGTCTAACCGGTATTACCGTAATAAATTAAATAATACTATTTTAAAATAAATATATAATATATGTAGTAAAAAAATATTGATTTCAATGTATAATAAGAAGGAAATATTGAATTAAAAAATATATTCATAGCTTCATAATATTTTTTTATACTTATTTTAAATTTATAAGTAACATTTACAAATTAAATATACCTTCAATTTTTTAAACTAGGCTTAATTACAACTTTGGTCCCTGACATTTACCAATTCCACAATTTTAGTCCCCCACCTAATTTAATTACACAGATGGTCCCTGACTTTGCTGGCAGTCTGCAACGTTGGTCATACCGTTTGTTTGTTAATGGAGGAGGTTTACGTGGATGGTCACTTAGCTGATGTGGAAGTTGAATTGGAGAGAGAAAGAGACCAGCAACTGTTTCAACCTTCTTCCTCGCCTCTAGGGACTCGTTCGTTCTTTATCTCTTCCCTTTTCGCTAAATCTCAAGCTTCGAAACATCTTCCTCACGGAGCTCTGTTTTTTAAGGAGGAAGAGGGTAGAAGATGACCGTTGCAGGTCTCACGTGCAACTCACGTGTTTCCCTCTCTCTTTAGTTTTTCTTTCTCTCTCCAATTGGACATCCACGTAAGCATCCTCCGTTAACAAATAAACGACAGGACCAACATTGCAGACGGGCAGCAAAGTCAGGGACCATCCATGTAATTAAATTAGGTGGGGGACTAAAATTGTGGAATTAGTAAACGTCAGGGACCAAAGTTGCAATTAAACCTTTAAATTATTATTAGAAAATTTCCTCTAATAACAAATATACTCGCATCATGGTCTTTTATTGTGAATATTAATTTTCTAAAATGAAATTGATATTGGTTTCTTTTTTTGATTAACCAAATTGATATTGGTTTAAAAGCAGCCGCACAAACACAAAACAATAAAATAAAGGAAAGTATGAAGAATTGAAGATATAACTTAAAAGGCACAAACCAGCCCACTAGCATGTTTGAAGCAAAAAAAGCCCAGGTGGAGAGTTATTTAGAAATAGAACACAAACCCTAGTATTCACCCATCCAAGTGACAATACAGCCGCACATCACATCTATGCAACCTTTTATCATTTTTTTAAACAACCTTTATCATCTTCTCATCGTAAACCAGGTAAAAAATCAGTGAAGCAGCATAGGGGAAAAAGCATGATTTCCAATACACAAAGTTGTGAACTGCATAGAAGCAGTAGTTGGTACAGTGTTGTGAACTCGTACAGATCTGAGTGGCTGCCGGCTGGTACTGGTGGATCAGAGCTCGGGACGGCGTGTAACAGTGGCGCACGATGGTTCTGTGGTGTTTCGTGGGTGCAAAGAAGTAACCGGTCTAAACCAGTGAACCACCGGTTTTACGGTTTTTAATCGGTTTTCACGGTTCTTTACCGGTTTTATTGCCATCCGGTTTTTCAAACGTTTTGTACCGGTCGGACCGTCCGGTCCGGTCCGGTTTTAACAACCATGATAAGACCTGATAGTATAAGACCTGGTTGTATTAAGTTTGATAGAATTTTAATATTATACAACATTTGGTCATACACTGTATAATTTGGTGCAGTCAGTGGTGATGGTGGTATTCAGAGGTGATGATGGTGGTAGTGGTGGAGGGTGGTGGCGATAGTGGTGGTGGAGGGTGGTGGTGGTGGTGGTGGAGGGTGGTGATGACGGTGGTGGTGGTGGTGGTAGTGGCGATAATGATGACAACATAAACAATGGTGGCAGTGGTGGAGCGTGGTGATGGTGGCGGCGAGCCGACCACGATGGTGGTAGCGGTGGATATGGTAAAGGGTAGTGGAGGGTGGCGTCGGCGGTGGAGGGTGGCGATGGAGGGTGGTGGCGACAGTGGAGGTAGCGGTGATGGAGGTGGTGGTGGAGGGTGGTGGTGACGGTGGAGGAGGTGGAGGGTGGTGGTGGTGGCGGCGGTGGTGGTAGTAGTGGTGATAACTATGACAGTATCAACGATGGTGGCAGTGGTGCAACATGGAGGTGGTGACAGCGACGGTGGTGGTGGTGGCGGCAGCAGTGGTGGTGATGGTGGTGGAAGCAGTGGTGGTGGTGGTGGCGGAGGTGGTGGTTGAGAGTGGTGGCGATGGCGGTTGATTAAATATATTCAAGTAGTTTATACATCACACTCTTATCATGCCTTATCCATCATCTATAGGGTGAATAAAATAATTCATAATTTTAATGTATAAAAGGGGATTGATGTATAAGCTTTTACAATACAATGTGAGCACCAAACAATGGATAAGTCCATAATGTATTGTATAAGCTTATATTATCATGCCTAATACAGTGTACCAAACGAGCCTAATTCACATTGGATTTATCTTTTTTTGGTTGACATATGTGTCCTCTTTCGGAGGCAATCTTGTTCGAGCCGGAACATCCACATCATGGTGGGTAGGGGTGGAAATAGGTCGGGCCGAGCCAAGCTTTGCGTGGCCCAAGCCTGGCCTGCATTCTCTTTTCATAGCCCAAGTCTGGCCTATCAATAGGCTAAACTTTAGGGCTTGGTCTGGCCTTTTATAAGGCCTGATCTGACCTACAAGCCTACTTAAAAGCTTATTTAACAGAAAATTTCACCAAAAGAAGGTCATTAGGTCAGCGGGCTAATAGGCCTTTTATATATCATTGCATTTTCTTTTCAAATAAATAAACATGTATATCATTGCATTTCAAAGAACAAAATCTCAATTATTTAAAACAAACACAACTAAAATTAAATTATATATATTTATATTATTAATGAAAATAATAGATGTGTAGGCCGGCATATTAGGCCAAATAGGCTTTTTTAATTGTTTGGGCTTGACCTTTTTAGTTAGACATGTCTTTTAAAAAGCCTAAGCCTTGCATTTTTAATAAACGAGCAGGGCCGGGCCGAGCCTCAGACGAGCCGAGCCATAGGCGCCTGACGAGCCGCCTGACCTATTTTCACCCCTAATGGTGGGGCTAACTCTCTCAGTGAAGGTTTTTCTCATCAACAAGACTCGAACCCGAGACCTTACTTAGGGAGAATCAAGCATGTACCACTTGAACCAACCACCCGTTGGTACATTGGACTTATCTGAATGGAATAAAGGCACAAAGCTTTCTTAATGTATAATTCTTTAAAAAAGAATATATATTTCTTTTATTTTTTGAACATGTTTCCTTTTCAAGAGATTACTTGAACACCTTACTTCAACAACAATCAAGTTTTTTTTTCCACTTAAATTGATAGGTGTTAGGTGTTGATATTGAGTGTAATGGTTTGATTCATTAGTTCTTGAGATGAAATAATAAGGTTGTTTTCATAAATGATTAAAATTTTAGGTGAGTTCAATTCTGGTTACCATCACAGTTAGTTGGTTAGGAATTGCCTCCAAAAACTACATGTCACTTATAAAAATTTTTACAGATCATTCATCATCACAACCCTTACATTAACAATGAAAATCAAACATACAATTTTCTGAAAAGAAATAATAAAATATATATAAACGTGAGATGAGTTTACTTATCAAGCGCCTTTGCTTATAATTTTTTTATTATCAAGCACCACTATTTTCATCGTGTATCATTTTTAAAGCACCTCTGTAAGCAAGACTAGTCAAATAAATTATAAATTAGATTATATATTACCAAACACTCTATTTTATTTTTCACCAACATAATAACCTTCAAAGATTGATTTAATTCTAATCCCTATAAACTAAAGGCCAGTTTGATTTCATAAATTATTTGGTATTATCATTTTTAATACCAAATACAATTTCTCAAGGCAAGTTTCAAAGTCTGATTTTTTCTTGGCTTAATACTCATATTAGTCCCTGTCTTTGTGTTGCCGTCTGAACCAGGTCCCTGATCGGAAAAATTTGTGGATTAAATCCCTCTCTTTTAAAAACGTATGGAGCAAGTCCTCGCCGGAGCTCGAAGCTCCGGCGAGTGATGATTTAGCGTGCTGACTATGTAAATGATGCTTACGTGGATTTTAAAAAAAATAAAAAATAAAAAACAAATTACATATCAGAAAATTAAATTAAATTAATAAAATTAAAACCCCAATTTTTTTAAAACAATTCAACCCTCTCAATTTTTTACTTCAGGGTACTTTAATTAACAAATTTTCTCCACCTTCTCATCTTTCTCCCTCTCCCATCATACCCACCCACCATATCATCTTCAACAACATATCATCTGAAATCATCCATCTTCATCTTTGTCTCATCACCCTTCATCAATTTTGGCCAGACATCATCAACTCAACCTCCACCATCAAACCCCACAACCAGATAAGGTAAAATCAATAATTAAAAATACCCTAAATTCTTCATATATCTAAAATAAAGGTACTGGCATAAGGGAAAAACCAGAAGATAAATATTCAAAGCTAGTGGGAGATGAAGGCGTAAGGGCAAAACCCAATTTTGCTAAGTTTGACTTTAAAGTTGCAAGCTTTATTTCCATGGGCATAAAAAATAGTGGGAGAGGAGATGAAGGAAACCCAGAACTAGCATTAAGAACCCAGAACAGTGCACAAACCAACAGAGGAAACCCAGAACAAGGATTCAAAACCCAGACACACATGGGTATTGCTGCAGCCTGCTCAATCTTCTACCCACCTCACTACAACCCCATCCACCGCAACCCAGAATTGTTTTGTTCTTTCCAGCCTTGCACAAATCTAGGTTCATCTTCGATGAAGACGCAGCTCACGACAGAGGTCTGGGTGTTGGTCGCGACTGTTGGCGCAGCGGTGCACAGGTCCTAGGTCTCTTCGATTTGGGTCCGAATGGTGGGGCGTGGGTGCGATGGTACCTGAAGGCGAAGGGAAGAGAAACGGGATACCACGCTTTTCTGAGGGCTCCGATCTGCCTCCATGAAACCAAACCCATAAGCTACCTCCGCCGCTCCTTGCCCAGATTTGACGATTCACCACCACCGCGAAGTCGCCAACCAACACCACTCGCCATTTCCTTTCACTTTTTCCTTTTTTCTCTCACAGACAATCAGTTGCAGTCGGTTGCAGGTATTCAGGGGTAGAAGGTGGGGGTTGCAGGTGGTGGTGGTGTCGTTTTCATGGGTCTTTGATGATGTTGATGGTGAAGAAGAAGATTAAAAAGATGAAGGAGGAGGAGATGAATTTGGGGGTTCTGGATGAATTAGGAAATTAGGTTTTTCTTTTTTTGAGAAGATGAAGGAGGAGATGAATTTCTAGGAAATGAATTGCTTAATTTTGGGTTTTTTAATTAATTCGGGATTAGATTTTTTTAATTAATTTTGGGTTTTTAAATTAATTTATTTTCCTTATGTGTAATTTTTTTATTTTTTTTAAAATCCACGTAAGCATCATTTACACAGTCAGCACGCTAAATCATAACTCGCCGGAGCTAGCTCCGGCGAGGACTTGCTCCATACGTTTTTAAAAGAGAGGGATTTAAACCACAATTTTTTCCGGTCAGGGACCTGGTTCAGACGGCGACACAAAGACAGGGACTAATATGAGGATTAAGCCTTTTTTCTTTATCAAATTGGTGCTTGTTTGTTTCTTTCTATTGTTTCCTTTTGGTTCAGAAACACCAAAATGATTAAAGAGTTCCTCATATAGCAATTTTTTTTTACAAATTCCGTAATTTAACCTTGGCAAGATTATTTGAGTCATTCCCTTATATTAAACACATCATCCCAAAAGAGCAAAGTTACATTAACCCTTATTATTAAAATAAAAAATCTGAATCTCTCTCCAAAAAAAAACAACTCCCCCACCATCTCCCTCCCTCTCTCTCTTTCACGGTTCATCTTCATCTTTCTCTCAACCCATCAAAAACAAAAACAAAAACTAACCCTTTGCATTTCTGAACAAAGAGAAAGGGAGAGGAAAGAAGGTGCAGGAAGAAGAAGCAAGGAGGAAGAAGAAGTAAAGGAAGAAGAAAGGAGGAAGATGAAGAACCAAGTTAAACTACCATTTTCCTTGTATTTGGTAAATGTGAACATTTGCATTTGTTCAAGTTTTCATATCCTTTTGACTTTGCATTGTGTTGAATCTGGTATTTGTTCTTTGAAATATTCATATTCATTGTGTCTGGTTCGATCCGCACTTTAAATTGCTACAACTAGCGCAGTTTAAACTGGTATGATATTGTCAAATTTGAAACTTGAAACATACCGTACTTTAAATTGCTACAACTAAGGAATCAGAGTCACTAACATCCCCGCTTTTTAAATTGCTACAGCTTTCAAAATCATCTTTTAAACCTACCGCAGTTAAAACTGCTATGATATTGTCAAATTTGAAACTTGAAACTTGTCGCACTTTAAATTGCTACAACTACCGCACTTTAAATTGCGGTACGAACTAGTACGTCGAAAATCACGAAAAACATAAAAATGTTCAAAATCATACCTTTTTTGAGCTTCTATTCTTCTTTTGATCTCACCAAACTGTCTTTAAGACCAAGTTGGAGCTCAAAATACCTCTAGAGTGTATGATGTTTTGATTTAGAAAGAGGAGGAAGGGATGAGGAAAGTGAGAGTGGAAGAGGAAGAAGGGATGGGTTAGGAAATTACTTTTTTTTAAGTTTTTTATGTTTTGTATGTTAGGGGTATTTTTGAAATTAAAAAGTTTGGGGATGGTGGGTTTAGTAAAAGGGGATGACTCAAATAGTCTCACCCTATAACCTTCTTTTGATTTGGACCCGAAAAAAAAAACTTCTGATTATTTTTGTTCTGCTACAAGGTTCCATTAACATGTTCTGCTCATTTGCTGGGATAAAAACAGACATGCAGCTCCAAATAGTTTTTATATATAAGTTGTTGTTTCAGTTTTTCAGATCAATGTTGCTTTTTTCAAAGAAAAAGAACAAAAATTTACATTTGTAGCTCGATCAGTTCAATGCAACATTCTTCGTTGATGCCTTCAATTTTATTTGTATTACAGACACATATTTTTCATAGACTCATGGACCTTCCAAGTTCCAACACATGTTTCTCACAAACAGCAAACATGATTCATGTAGAATACAAAATCATAGTTGTGAAAGTCTGAGATTTACATGGAATCTGAGAGGGAGTACAAAATCGTGGATCATAAAATCGTAAATTGGATCGTAAAATTCTACCATTGATGTAAAAATACACTTAAAACATTACATATTCATAAAAAATAGCATAGATAGAGAAAATATCATGTAAATCTTATCATGATACTAAAGTTGTAATAAAAATTCCTAAGGTTAACACCCTAATAAGAGTCAAACTAAATCCATAGCCATAGGATTTACGCTAACATGAAAGTAAAGCACAAAAGAAGAAAATAAAACAATAGATTTCTAGTAAGAGTCACCAAGTTTTCACCAACAGAGGGAAAAACTTCCAACTCTTGTAAAAGCTCTCTGTCCATATCCCATGAGAAAGAGATCACGCACCCGATTATGCAACCGATTCAGCTTGAAATATTTTAGAAGTCTCACATTGGTTAGAGATGTGGCCAACCAAGTGCTTATAAAGGGTAGAGCAAACCTCAACTCTTGAGCTAGCTTTTTGGTTGAGTTAGGTCTCCCTAATTCTAACATGGTATCAGAGCACGGAACCGAAAAAAAAAAAACTTGAGAAGTGCCCCCTGTGGCATTTTCAAAAACTGAAGATGCTCCATGAATGGGCTAGAGCTATGAAGAGGTCGTTGAGAGGCCAGACGGAAGTGGAGTTTCATTGATGGAACCATAGCAAAGCTCCATATCATACTTGGAAACAGTCAAGGAGATGTGGGATGATCTTGCAACCCACGAACCTGCAATCACTTGTACCTGCAGCGGGTGCAACTGTGGTGTTGCAGCGAGGCTTGAGAAACGTAAGGAAGAAGAAAGGCGTCACACTTTTTTAATGGGTCTTGACGACGCAACCTATGGACCGATTCGTTCAAATCTGCTTGCAACAGACCCATTGCCTTCATTAAACAAGGTGTATTCCATCCTTATACAGGAGGAGCGTGTTCGCAACATCACCCAAGGAAGAGACGTGCGACCCGAGGCCATGGCTCTTGCCGTTCAAGCGAGTGCAAAGGTGAGGGGCCGTGACAACAGCAAGGCGGTCTGCACTCACTGCAACCGAATTGGTCATGAAAAAGCAGGTTGCTTCCTGCTTGCACATAATGGGAGCGAAGGAGGAAGCTCAGCGTCTCGCACCTCTAAAGGACATGTCCGTGCCAACATTGTGCATAGTGCAGGGAGCAATCTTGGTGATGATATGGATCATGGAGGTTTGAGCAAGGAACAATGGAAAACTCTGGTCAAATTGCTATCACCATGGTGTGCAAATTGCGAAAATCATTGTTTAAATACACAAAGTTGTTTCTAAAAACTCTCGTGAGTTCTATCAGCTCTATCAAATAAAATAAAACTTAATCAACTCTAACAGATAACAAAACTAAATCTGCTCTATCAGATAACAAAACTAAATCTAAATTGAATAGATATAACAAACTCTAATAACAAACTCTATTAACTCAGATAGAGTTTGTTACTACGACATTAAAATAGGAATACGGAAGTGTAAAATCGTGGGATCGTACGACCTGAATCTAAGATCCTACCAGATTCCACTGGAAAAAGATTTTGCATCAGATTCAGATCGGAATGAGGGTGCTAAAGCGTAAAATAGTGGGATTTTAAGATTTTGCTATAGATTTTGCTAACAATGCATGAAAACCTAGTATCAAATTAGCTTTGGATGTACATCGATACTCTTTCGATTTCCTTGATGATAAGCTCCTTCTCCTCCTCAAATTGTTCATCTACTGAACCTGCAAGTGGCCAAGAGCTCAGACGAATGACTCAAAATATTATACTTCAATTCTTGAGTACCAGAGAATGGAAATTCAGAGCATTAATGTGTAATTGCAAGTTTTAAATCAACCCATTACTGAAAGTATAATAACCTTTTCCCGGAGACAGATTATGAAGCAACTCTAGCAGCTTCTCCTTGTTCTTCCCCAGAATAATTTTGATTTCTTGGGGCTTATTCGGATTAGCAACGAAAACCTGGATAAATGTGTGGGAGAATATTGAACAGATATAGATTATCATCTCCAATACGAAGTGTTATGTTGTAGGGTATATTTTAAAAAATAAAACCAATGAAATCCTTGAATTAGAAAGTATAGAATGTCAAGCAGTCAATATTTTGAAAGAAGTGCACAATAGCATTCAGAAAGTTTCTGCATTTCAGACTCTTTTGTAAATTAGATTATCCATTAAAAGAATTCATAATGTAACCTGCTATAACAAAATTTTCAATTAATGGTGGCCATGTAATAAGTCAAGGCAGATTAGGTCTCTTAAGGATGCTAAACTTTGCAAAGAATGAGATACTCCCAAATACTTTTGAATGGAAGGCATAATCGGGTTGAATATTTTGTGCATCCAAAAATTAATGAGCTCAATATATAAAAGCATGAAAGGGGAAATTCACCTTGAATATGTGGAAAGCTGATAACTGAATGTTTTTACTTGAATCCTGCTCAGCCCAAAATATAACAATTAAACATATGGAGTTAATAGATAGAGAAGGTAAAATAAAAGCAATACCTCTTGTCTGTGAAAACTAGAAAAAGCATGTATAACAAGAGTTTAGATGCTTATCATTGCATTAAACATTGATATTAGCAATTAGTGTTTGTGATGCCATGCAGATAGAGTACAGCAACAATAATCACCGAACCTTATCCTAATAGTATAGTGAAGTTAGCTACGTGGATCAATTGATGTCATTGAGTTCTATAAAAACCAGCATTTCAGCAAAACCATTTACAGCAAGGTCTGTTTCATTTGTTTCTCCTCATATTTTCTTAGATCTGAGTCTACCCCTTTTAACTGAACTATATTCAATTTGCATTATTGGTGATCTTCCCACACCCCTGGCAAGTTTTTATCATCTTCTCCTAAATCGGTGCTACTTCAACTTTCTCCTGTGTACATTCTCATCTCTAATCTCTATTACACTTAAGTTTTGCTTTGATTGGCACCTCATTGCCAAATATTCACAACCAAAGAGCATCCATAAGCAACGACGTTTGTGCCCTCGAGGGGCTGTGACATATATCACAAACTTCACACTAATAACATTACATGTAACTTAACTGACCAGATCATTAATTATGAAATCATCTAAAAGCCATGAAATATCTAAAGAGAATGTGTTCAAAGAGTTGCTTCGCTTCCTTACAAACCAATTAAGTTACAGAACACCATAATAAACAAGAACTTCTAAAAATAAGTGTCCTTTGCTGTTCATGTAGTGATGCAATACACAAAATTAAAACAGAGACAAGAGAAAGTAGTCCTTTATATGAAAATTTAAACAAACAGAGAAACCAAGATATACAACACTAAAAGGAAACATGAACATGTTCCGTTATGCATACTGCGTGTAATAACAGGAAAAGCAAGTCCACTAGTCAAGGGGGAAAACATAATACACAACTAACAAGATTAAGAGGAGTCATACCCTCAATAATGTCATGATGAATTTCAGATGATAAACTTCTAAGATGTAGTGCTTCATTATCTTAGAGTTGGGAGATTCCAGAAGAAATTCCGAGAGAAGCTAGAATCCATATAAATTCAATTGTTCATTAGCATGGATATCAAAAAGAAGTTCAGAAAGCAAAAACATTGAAATTGTTGCTAGTACAAACCTTCAAAGACTGGCTCCTTGTGACATAATTAGAAGATGTCAAAAGTTTCTCGTATTGATCAAAGAACTGGGAACAAGAAGTCATATTAGAAAAAGATGGACTATATATAGGAGATAAAACCACCCCAATCAATTAGTTTCTAGCATGCCCGCGCGCATGTTTAAAGATGAGGGTAGGCACACTTAACTATCCAATTAGGAAGGATAACATATATGCTTAAATTATTTCCCAAGAGATTTGATCTCCTGGGTAAATATTCAACCGACATTCATAAATTTTGCTCAAGCAGTATTTTGTGCTGGCTTGATATGCTCAAATCTGTTAAACATGCCAAAAAGGAAGCAAACCTCGTCATAGTGAGCTGTCAAAAATTCAGAGACCACATCTCCATGTTTAGTAAGAAGGTCCTGCAAGGCATATATTAAGGGGCATATAGAACTCTACAACCAGTAAGATAAGTGATGGGAATTAAAGGGGGAAAATTCAGATCTAACCTTAAACGTAGAAAATGCGTCAGATGCAACATCAAAGTTACGCAACTCTACAAATTTAAAGAAGAGCTCAAAGCTTGCAGATTCCAATATGTATCTGATAATGCCCAAAAGTAAAAAAAGAAAAAGTTAGAGAAGCATAACCGACTTGCCATCTTGATAGATTGCATGACAAGCACCAGCCACAACATGCAAGTTTATAGTGATAATAATCTGTTAGTTTTTACAATATAATAAGTCCCACTAAAGCATGAGTACAGAAGCAGATCCTTTTACAAAAATGCACATCAAAATCTTGGCAGGACCGATATGAGTCTACAATGAACATGAAAATATCAGAAAAATTAGGAAAAAGAAAAAATAGTGACAACCCAAAATAACTTACTTTGCAAGTGTCGGAAATTTGATGCAATCCCGCAACATTAAGCCACAGCTCAAGGCAATATCGCTGTTATCATAGCTGCTTGGAAATGGATACAGAAATGTTGTGAGAAACTATTTATAACTATATATAGTTGTTTACTTAAGTATATAGTGAAACTAAACATGTTTCACATTGCTGTAATATTAGATATCTGATTTTGGAAAAATCACCTTGGCAATTATTGATAGCAATATACTGTAAGACTAGTATTAATAGCAATATACTGCATGTTGAATCTTATACTCCAAATATAGAGGAAAGGTCACTCATTTATGGCATTCACAGCATTGCGGTGTATGTTCATCACTGTCATAAAACTAAAATAAATCCAAATGTCCTTCACCAACTTTTTCCCAGACCAGACAAGTTACAAGGATACAAAAGATGTTGAAATTAAGAAAAACCAAAATCTCTCATGTTTTCAATCTGGCATGGAGCATTAGTTTCATTCACCCAACTTGAATACCATCAAGAAAGATAAAGATCCCTCATTGGAAAAGGAGTGAAGGAAGGCAGCAGAAATCAGTTCAAGTTGGTGAGAGAAAAGGTGATGCAGTGAAAAACTTACCATGCAACAAGAAAGTCCAGTAACTCAGTGTGTTGTTCAATGTATTCTACACAGCAGTATTTGAAGTCAACAGTTTGTTTCAATAATATGGACCAACAGTGGACTAAATCCTTTCTAGCCTGTATCAAAATCCACACTCAAACAATGAGTATCCAATAAGTCAACTCCACATGGTAATGCTTGGTATCAATCAGAACTTACTTTCCATTGAAGTGCAGGAAGCTTGTGAATTACAAGAGTGAGAACATCCTCCTTGCAGATTTCCTCCACTAGCTGTGAAACCTGGTCCAGATTTGGTTCTGACTCTCCATCTCCAGAAAGTATTGTTCTCATTGTTACGAAATTCTTTTCAACTTTCTCAAAAGCCTACAATAAAGTGAAAGAAAGGCTTAATATCTGTGTAGATATTATTTTGCTTCTTGTCCACAATAAATATCTTCAACAAAATGGTGACAATTAGAAGCATGCAAATAAACGAATAATTATATCTGCACACCTCATTTTTTAGGTGTGGAGAGGTGGAGGGAGAAAGTTCGGAAGAAAGGAGAGAGAAAGGTAAAGAAGTGATAGGTAATTTGATTGATAGAGAAAAGATAAATAAATAAAAAATGAAGGTGCAAAATGAGTGGAGAAATGTGTATATATCATAACTCCAAAGAAACAGTGCCGGAATGACTTCTCCGACATAATCTTCTTAGGTGATTAACATGGCATACAAAATAGTTGTTTAACAAGAAACCCGGTTTGTACTTTTAATATGCATGATCTTCTTGTTTGTTTAACAAGAAACCCGGTTTAGAGAATTATAAGACACCCACGATTCAAGACCGAAAATTTAACTGAAAAAAGTACAAATACCCAGATAGAGCATTGAGGATTTGAATCAAAAGGGGTGCTACCTTCTTGAGGGATTTAACTTCAGCAACGGTTTTGGTATCGAGGGCCATGAGGCTTTCCTTGATGGACTTGGCCACCTCAGGCGGCGTTTTCGGCCTCGAACCCTTGAAGAATGAAAAACACATGATGATCGTGAATCTTCGAGATTGCTGGAAGCGGAGGAGACAGCGGAACTGGGTAGTTCTCGGCGGTGACGGCGGGGGTGTTTCCGGAACAATGCTTTCGTTCGTTCGCCTTGGCGGGAACTTGACATGGCTACACGCACACGGGCCGATCCAACTCGCTTGCTTCAGTGTTGGACTTGGACCCATGCGTTTTCCTCAGCTTCTCATGAATCAAAATATTTGTGAAGCCATCCACCCTAAAATAATATATATATATATATATATATATATATATATATATATATATTTTGAAAGATAAAGGTATAAATATTGGATTTCACAAAAAATCCCTAAGGACAGGACCCTCAGGGGGCGAAGATCACCTCACTAAAAACAAGGTACCTCGACGAACAAAAAGAAAACCCGTTAAACCGAACAGGAACTAAAACGGGCAAAAAACAAGAGCGCTATGAACCAAACTGGCCTCCAAGGGCACAAGCCACAAAGAACACCCTACAAATTCACAGACACAACCAGGATATACAAGCACGACTCAAGTCTTAAAATGATCCTCATAGACCTTTTCCAAACCACGAATAGCCTCTATGTCGCTACCCTCGAACTCTAACCCCAAGACTTTGCCAAGCAACCACGTCTTTTTCAAGCGCGTGAAGTAAGGACCACCACTACCAGTAGTAGCGCCATCTTCCTAAAAAACAACCCGCTGCTCCACACAAGCCACAGTCGGAGCACTCTGGCAAGAAGGAGGAACCTTTTTGGGACTCCCACGCCTACGTGGTAGCTGAACTTGCTTCTGCACGACGCAACCCTCCTCAAGCGTAGAACCAGCGGCAGCCGATCCCCCATCAAAAGGAACCATAGCCGAGAAAGGAGAGGACACTGGCAGAACCTCTGAGCCCACCTGCATCGGATGAACAACAGCAGCAACTGCAAAAGAACCAGAGGAGACCAAATCCAAGGACTTGGTGCTCTCCAACACCCCAGAACCACGTCTCAAACCTGCAAGGAACAAATTCAAAGGAATAAAAGTCCTCAAAGCACTCCTAACACCCACAGACACCGACAGAAGAGAGGGAGCAACAGACAGGATAAGATCCCGGTGCCAACACCCATCCGAGGACCCTTTGAGAAGAAAGGAAAAGCCGTTCATCCAAAACCCCCTCGAGGCAAACCGAGTGCCAAACGAGTTCTCACCTCCCTGCACAACCTCTGCAACCGCCGCCTCACCATCAACTAAACCGCCTCTGAAACACCGTGCCTTCCGGACCGAACCTAGGGCAAGACACCCACTGGTTTCACCACCTCTCCCTTCTGCTCCTCTCGCACCACAAGCCACATCAAGAACCGCCCTTGAAATCTCTGGAAATAGGACCTGAACCGGAACTCTCGTCCCCTCCTCAATCGAATAACCAACTCCATCAAGCATCCTAACCTCATCCTCGGAAAAATAAGGCACATCTCTGCCTTTCCTAAGTCCCACGACAACATCACGCCAGGAAGGGGAAAAAGGGGGAGAAGAATCATCCCCCCAATGAAGAACTGGAGCAGAAAATCGCTTCCCCTGAACAGAAGCGTTCTGGAGACCCAAATCAGAATTGCACGGAGAAGAAACACTAACCCGTGGGGATCTGGCCATGGCAACCGACAGTGAGGCATTTCCCAGCATAACGCCATTGAGACCCTGAATCGCCTTCACCGCCTGGTCTCGAAGCCCATACCGAACAAAACCGAATCGGAAAAGTCGCCCAATCTTTCTTTGTCTCTGGACAAAGAGATTGAGAACCTTACCAAACTTTGAACACAAGTTGCGAAGATGGAGATAATCAGCCTTCTCTTCAATTCCGTCAATGAAAACAGAGAAACACTTCCTCCCTCCGCCGTTTCTTCCACCGGACCCACCGTCTGCATCACCGTCCTTCTCACCACCTTCTGCCTCGCCGTCCACGATGCCCTCACCGCGAGCAGTCGACGAGCCCTCCTGAATTGCCACCGCCGCCCTTGGGATGTTTTGCCCAGAAACCCTAGCAGAGTGGTTACTTGGAAAACTCATTTCAATTTTTTATATATATATATATATATATATATATATATATATATTTATTTGTGAAGTAATTAAAATTTAAAAATTATACTTGCCATAAATTATTTTTTTGTGTCATGAAAATGTGATAATTATTACATGTGTTTGCTTATTATGAAATGTCATTTTAACTTAGGAACCTTCAGCTTTTGAGTGTGTATCAACACACTTCAGATGTTCATCACGTTGAAGTTCCTTGAATGCTTCTTTCTCAACGACTTCTTCAATTTTGATTTCTATGAGAACGATTTGTCTTTAGCATGAGTTTCTCCTTTAGAATTAGATGTTGTTTCCACTTTTGAGTGTAGGAAGATCTTCTTCTTTATGAGCTTTATGTCGGATCTTCTCAGCGCCATGATGACTACTTTGTAGTTGCTTTCTTCTTATGTCATTACATCTCTGCTTCTAACGAATGCTCTCTGTATCTAACCAACTTCTTTGAGATTTTAATATAGCGAGTAGTCGATTTAGATCCTTTCTCCATCAGAGTTGATTCTTCATAGAGACATGGATGTGTTAGCTTTGATTGATGTTTTTCCCTGTATGTTACAACATCTCTTTGTTTGCATATCTTCTTCTCTGTGAGCTGTAATCTGATACTCGTCTTTATGTCAGGGCCAAGTATAGACATTTTGGAGCCTAAGGTCAAAATGTTAAAGTAATTGTCTTTTGACAAGATTCTTAGAGAAACTTAATATATTATATAAATTATGTATTTTTATATTAGTCTTCTAGATCTTTTAGCTGCTAAATCATTTATCAGAGTTTCATAATCAAGCAAGTCTAACATTTCACTTTCAATAAATAAGATATCAAATTGATTCAATCTATCTTATAACATTGTTGACTTTAGATATTATTTAAGTAATGTTAATTTTGAAAATTTTCTTTCGGCAGTAGCAATCGTTAATGGATTGTCAATAAAATTCTATAAGCAATATATAAATTTGGAAAAGAATCTAAAGTTACAATACCACTCAATATTTCTATTTGATTTATTTTTTTAACACTTCTTTTTGTTAAAAGTTAAAACCATCAATGTCAAAATATTCATTAAATATTAAAAACTTTTCAAGGTTAATACAATGTTTTTTTTCAATTCATCCTCATCTACTTTAAGTTTTTTTTGAATCCAGTAAAAAACCAAAAATAACCTCATATTGTAAAACATGTTGATCTAATATATATATATATATAAAATACTCAATATGAAAACGTGCTCAGATGAATGTGTGATCTCATTACTAATATTTTCATCAAAATGAGTTTTCTTTAAACTTTACTTCTTATGAAATTTTAGCTCTCTCAAAATAGTTTCATAACCTTTCTCAAGTCTCAATAGTATATACTATATATCGATCGTATTTTAATAAAGATTTCTGCTTTCTAAATAAAATAGTATATACTATATATATATAGGTTCTAATTATTTGGGGGCCTAAGGACATTGCATATATTTCCTTAGGCAATACAAGACCCTACTTTTGTCAATTTAGGGTTGGCAACTGGCCACGTGGGTGCGGGTCTTACCATTTCCACACTCGAACCCGAACTTAACACCCAAACCCAAACCTAATATGGATGCAAAAGTTAAACCCAAACCCAAACCCTTGGGTTTCGGGTTACCCAAAACCCCCGAAAACAACATGTACAGAAGATAACAACATGAACCTAAGCTGATTAAACCTCATCATTATTCCAATACAAAGGAAAAAAATATAGTTCATGAACATAAGCAGATAAACAACATATATCATGGATTTTTTACGTTAAAGAAAATCCTACTTAGTAACTTTAATAATATATATAAGGGCTGGTAATTACATGCATAAGGCTTTAAGTTTGGGTTTGGGTGCGGGTGCGGGTTTAATCAATCTCACACCCGAACCCAAACAGGTTTTAAAATTTGGATGAAACTCAAACCCAAACCCAAAGAAATCGGGTTTCGCCTGAAATTTCTGGTTGAGTTCGGGTCGGGCCCCGCGAGTGTAAGTTTTCCTGCCATATTCTGTCAATGTGGATGAGTTTCTATAGAAATTCCTTTGGGATCTGCTTCACTGTTAGTCTTTTTCTGAAAAGGATTTCAACACTAAGTTTTCCTTTCAACAAGGACCTTATTGGGTTTTGATGGGTGATTCCTTCTGAGTTGTTTCTTTGTCAATTAATGTGATCAACTCTGAAGTGCTTCAACATCTGATGTGCTTGATATTTGAACTTCTGAACTCTAATAAGTTCTTTCGGCGAGGTCTTGTTCTGAATCTGAGAGTTTTTGTCGGTTAGATTTACTGTTTGGAGCGCACATCAAATTTCAAGCATTATATGGGTGCTATGAAGCACGGACTGTGACACGAACACCTGGACACGACACGACATCGGCACCGCGACACGACTAAAATCTAAAAAGCAAGACACGGGGACACAGTATATATAGTGTAGAGGGAGTATCTAGGGAGTTGACTTATTTCTATGTGAGAGTGAGAGGAGCTAATTTTAACCACTTGATTAAAACCAATGGTTGAGATTAAACATTTTTTTTAAAATGCTCACGTGCCTTCTTAGAACCTCTTCTCGTGATTTTTTACTTTTGAGGTATCTCCTTTTCTCTTGTTCCACCGCCATCCTCACCTTGTTCAAAGAGTTGATGAAAAATCGAAGAGGCAAATGATTAGCCAATCCCCTGTTTTGATTAATTGATTTAATCTTGCAATCGTTGCATAGTTTAGTATGGTTTATCAGAGAATTTTCCAATTGAATGGCCCTTATGGTAAATTATTGTGTTGTGTTGTTGTCCCCAATTGACCAATTGAATGTGTCCTTGACTCCTTGTGCGAAGCCGCGGCACAAAATCATAACAGAGAGTCAGAGATTTATAATACTCTCTCCGTTCTAGAAAGTTTGTTGTTTTGCACCATTTTTTAATATTCTAAAATGTTTGTTGTTTTAGAAAACCAATTATTTTTTGCTAATTTTTTCCACCTCTACCATCATTTAATACATTTTCTCTCACTTATCACCTTTCATATTAACCAACCACAACTCTTCTCTATTAATTATATTCTTCTCTATCTAAGTATAATTTAATAGTTGCACGTCATACTAGTAAAATTAAATAAGGGTAATCTAGTCAAATTATGCTATCAATAATTATTTTCTTACTTTTTGTGTCACAACCTTAAACTACAAACTTTCTAGAACGGATGGAGTAGGAGATAAGAAATCATCGTGAAGACAGGTAGAAGAATAGAAGAAGATGACATTCAAATGAAGAGAAGAACGGCAACTACAGTTTGGACCTCCACGGTGGAACAAGAGAAAACAAGGGTTCCAAAGTGGCACGTGAGCGTTTTTAAAAAATGTTTAATCTCAACCATTGGTTTTAATCAAGTGGTCAAAATTAGCTCCTCCCACTCTCATATACTCCCTCCGGTTCTATTTATAAGCAACAAAAAAAATTCACATAGTTTAAGAAATGTAGTTAAACTCAGTGTTATCAGACTCGGACCGGTGATCGACTCGGTCGAGACACTGGGTCAATGAGTCAATGGTTCAACCACTGGGTCATTAGTTCGATTGTTTGACTCGATTTATATTAAAAAATTATAATAATTTAAAATATTTAGTATATCATATATATAAAATAATATGCATTCTTCCTAACAACAAGCAAAGTGGTGTAGTGGAAATTTGGATTAGCATTCTTCCCTCCAGGTCCTGTGTTCAAGTCCTAGATATGACAATTTTTTTAAATAACTCTCAATTGAATATCATTTGACCAAATAATTAACATTAAATATAAATTAATTACAGTTTGACCATTAAAAACAGTTTTGAAAAAAAAAAGGCAAAAAAAAAAAAAAACTGACCGGTTCATAAAAAACCGGTCGAGTCGCCGGTTTATTCTCTGAACCGGCCGGTCCAAATCGGTTCATACCGGTTGAATTGCATGGCTGATCCATTAAATGGCTCGGACCGGTCAGGGGTTCGGTTCCCGGTTCAACCGGTCGAACCGGCCGGTCCGGTCCGAGTTTTATAACACTGGTTAAACTAGATAAAATGCATTAAATTTTTCTTAAATCAAAATAAACTTCCAAAATTACCCTTTGTTATTAGTGTTGGAAAGTGGGAAAGAGAGAGAATAATTAATGAGACACATTTTACAAGTTAGAATTAATAAGGGTATCATTGGAAAAAAATTAATTAATATAGCTCAAACTTTTATTTGGTTCTTATAAAAAGGACCAAGGTTTTTCTTCTCTTTCATGCTTATAAATAGGAACGGAGGGAGTAAAAACAAGCCCTCTCACTAGATACTCCATATATATATATATATATATATATATGTGTGTGTGTGTGTGTGTGTGAAACTGAAACTTTATAAAGCTTAGGAAATTGCTTTGATGTTTTCTTTATAAAAATGCTAACTTGTATGCAAAAAGAACTAATATATTTACCGGTTTTCACTTTCTTATTAATCATCATCATTGAAAATGTATTTAACTATGGTTCTTCAAGTGATAAATAAGTAATTTTTTCATGCTTTACTCTTAAAAATAATATGCTTTTTAAGCATACAAGTGCCCTAGAGGTGTCTAGCTAAGAAGAGGTGTCGGCTCAAGTGTCAGAGCCACAAAAAATACATTTTTAATTTGACACCGCAAAGAAGTGTCTGACACGTGTCGTGTAGGTGTCGTACAGGTATCGGTGTCCGACAACGGGACACTCCATATGTGAGAGGTGTCCGTGCTTCATAGAGTGTTGACTGTTGAGTATGAACTTGAAGAACTGAGCTTCCATTTGATGAGGCTTCCTTCAAATAACCTTGTTTCTGATCACCAACTTTTGATTTGTTTTACTTGTACTTTCACTTCTTTCAAAAGGCACATATTCTGAAGTCTTTGTTATTTGCTTTGCTGGATGTTATGCTTGCTCTGTAATCTTCTGATAATTATCCACATGTTAATATTTCTTTGATAAGTTAACTGGATAATGGTTAAAAACAACTTCCACAAAATCTTTTATATTACTGGGTTGTGAAACATCAAAACCTATAGGTTGATCTTTCAGGATTTAAAATTCTCCCCATTTTTGTTGATGACAACTCCATGAAACCTTTTATTATAATCTTTGAAACTCAAGAAACTGTCAATAACTTCAAATCAATGAAGCATTTTTCTTCTCCCCCTATCTGAGTGAGAAGAATAATCAATAGCACGTATAAAGTTATTATATATAGATGTAGATATGCAATAAAATAATAACAACATGAAGAATTGTGTATAGCAAACTGAAAACATACTTCATTAGAAATATGAATCATTACAAAAAAAAAACTTGTCTCTTTTCTCTCCACTTGGCATTGAAAAATAGATTAGGGTAGAGAGTTGAGAGTGGAGAACATGATTTAGGGTGAAAGGTTTTGCAGAAGGTCTTTATGAATATAAATCGTTATCTTGGTGAAGGCATCCTCGAGATATTGATGAAGGTCATCCCTAAGGCTTCGAATATTCTCATCAATTTCTTCAATAAGAGTCACATTTGACTTCTTCTTCGAATATTCTCACCAGTTTCTCAATCTTTTGATCTTCTCTTTCCAATCCATCGTTTTCCTCTCTCCTTCTTTTTCTCTTATTTTCTTTTACTTCTTCAAAGAAACTCAGTAGAATTCAGTGGAGACTAGAGACATATAGACATTCTTGTCTATCAAACTAATTCCACCTTTTGAATGGGTGAATAGACTTTTTTATTAGAAGGAGAGTGATCAGAAATCGATACGAAATGGCAGAAGTAATTACAGTAAAGATTTCAAAATGTATTTTTTGTGGTAATTGTATTGAGAGGATCAGAAGACGGTTAGGGTGGCAAGGCAACCTCTCTGCTAAGACAGGAATAAGCTCCATCAGCTAGAGGGACTTCAAGGATAAAAGCTAAAAGCATATAAAAACAAAATCAGAGCTGCATTGCCAATCCTTTTATGCGATCTGATCTTTGTATGGAGTCCCAAATTATGTGTTTGATGGACTTGATCTATTTTTAGCTTCATCAAGGCATGATAGATGATGAACGTCTAAGGACCTTTGTCTAGTAGTGGCGGCATGTGCTAAATTCTCAAGCACGGATGAACCCCAATTGTATGTGGCGGCATGTGCTAAATTCACTAGTAGTAGAAGATATCTTAGAGGCACATGAGATCCCGTGTGTTCGGGTTATAAGAAACAACCAATCAGGCGCAAAGTGAATGCTCTTGCAACAAATGTCGTTTCTGCCAGGTCAATTGCACCTAGTTGCTCAAAATTAAACTGCTCATTTAACCATTTCAAGTTTAAACTGCTTCCTTTGATAACACCTTCCGGTAGAATTACTCCTTACGCACGATGTACGAGATCGGGCCAGTCACACCATGTAACCCCGATGACAGGGTTCCCATCAATGTTTAGTCCTAGATGAACGGCAACATCTTGCAAAGTGATTGTGTCTCGGGCCGCCAACGCTCCATAGTGCTGATATCAACACTTTGTCCAGTTTAATAGAACCAGCTAAAGCGACCTCATAAAATCCGGTAAGACGAACATCTGCTTCAATTTGGGGAGGGACACCATTCAAAGTAGTTCCATACCGATCCCGACACATGTTTTTCTTGCTTGACCAACAACGTCGTATTTCTCGGGTTGGGAGTTACCACTCCTTCATCTGCCATTTATAAAACCTTCAGGGACAGTTTGAGACTTTAATTAACAATTGAGAGTGAGACAAATATAAGGAAGATATTACATGCAACAAAAAATTAAGCATTATAGAGAGTTTGAGACTTAAATACAAATGATAAACAAAAAGAATTGAAAGGTAAGATTGAGAGAGTTAGAAATAATTACCAACAATTGAGAGACTGAGACTTGAGAGAGTCTGAGGGTAGATAGAGCTTGAGAGGGAAGTATGGGAAATGAGAGTTGAAAGATGGGAATTGAGGGAAATGAACAGGTGAGGTCGTGAGTTGAAGAGGGTTGAAGAGGTGTGTTGGTTTCTGGTGGTCCATTTATAGTGGTTTAGGACCACCAGAAACCAACACACCTAGGTTTGGATTTGGGTTTGTCCACTTCTTCTCTAGGTCTCTTGCAGAGGCGGCACTGGCAAAGCTCAATAGAGCAAAGATTGGCATGTTTCACCTTTCTGTGACGGTGGCAAGGTTCCCCCAGAAGATTGATTCAAAGACTCAGAGACAAGGCTCGGCTAGGATGGTTATCAGTCAAAGGAAGGGGCTCTCTGGTTCATGAAAAAAAGAGGTTATGGGTGCTGTGAAGGCTCCTAACTTTTTTTCGTGGCGCGATGTGGTTCTTGGTAAGAGTAATGTGAGTCAGCAAGCGGTTTGTGCGTCAGTTAAAGATTGCTTGTTTTCTGCTTCCTGGAGATGTAGCGAGGAGATAGTGAGGCTTCCGGAGGTGGTCCTTTTCCCTGAAATTTTGTCTGGTTTGCGAGAGGAAGAGTGTAAGACCCCAGTTTTTAAGATAGGTTAAATAATTATTTTCTTATTTACGCTTAGGTTTCCGATGTAACGTGAAAAGAACTCGATTAAGTATCTGCTGTATTGGACGACTTTATGAAGAAGAAAGTTCAAGAAATGACTAAGGATGGTACCATAGAAAGTTTAAGTTATAGTTCGAGCCATTTCAACACCCTGCTTATGTCGAGAGTGTCAGAAAAAGGCTATTTCTGCTTCTAGAGCACTATTTACGCGAACTTCAAAATCGTTAGAAGAATAAGAACCTCCGAGTATTTTTCCCATGACCAGTGTTTCGCTACGGAACTCTGGACTGTTCACACGATAGGTTAGGCTTCCCGGAAGTCCGTCGAAGCTAGGCTTTAATCTCTCGAGGACTTTAATTAAGACCCTTAATGAAACGTTTTTCTATTCGAAGCTTTTAACGAAGTTTCCATCCGCGTGGTCACAATTCTTTCAACAATTGCGACATTTCTTCAGAAGGAAGTTTCTTCAACCGACGTCAACTGCAAAAAGTAGTTTTCCGGCGTATTTTGGCGAATTCTGCGTTTATATCATTTTCTTCAATTCTGAGAACTTCATTTTGAGTTTTGGAATTTTGTCGCCAAATATTCACTTCTTATCGTCCGACAAAGGTACTAGAACGACCGGTTTCGGAAAACCTCGAAGTTTGCTTTTTCAACGACCGCTATAAAAGGGCGGGAAATGAGAAAATATTTCATTTCCCACCATTATAGAGAGAGAGCCGCGAGTTGTAGAGAGAGAGGGAGAGGATTTCTTCGCCGATTCTTGTCCGATCGTTCCGATTTCAGTTTCTATGGATCGACAGCGAGGTATTCTTGCTATTCCATAACTTTGTTTCTACTTTCTGTAGCTTTAAACTATGTCTTTATGTGCTCAAAGTTTTGAGCATTTTCCAAAAATATCTTTTTAATCCGATTTTTTCTTTCAATCATCTTCTATACCCTTCTTGTGTTCCATATTCACCGCCGGTGCGCACGGATTTTCTCTGAGTCGTCGTAGATCTGAAATGAGATGCAATAAAGTAACACAAGAAATGGGGGTTTGAATTGTGTTCTTGAAAATTACTTTTTAAAACTTTGTTTTATGAAAAGAATATTAGTTCTTAGGCAAAACGTTTAAGAGTGACTTTTCACAAACTGTTTAGTGCAGCGGAAGTAAAACAGTAAACAGAACAGAACGATCAGCACACAGAGATTTATACTGGTTCACCCTAAACGATTGGGCTACGTCCAGTACTTGGCCACCACCAAGATTTTCACTAGCAAGTATCAAGGACTTCTCCAATACAAGTATTATCCAGGACTTCTCCAAGTATTATCACGGACTTCTCCAAGTATTATGCAGGACTCCTCCTATAAGTATTGTACAAGACTTCTCCTAAATCTTTACAAAGATTTATGATACTCTACAATGGTTCTCTTCTTTCAAGAGTGAGGGTAGAGACTTTATGGCACTGGAACTCTAAGTGTTTGGGTTCAGATTTGACTATTGAATTCACTTCAGAGTTACTACAATAGTGTGAAGAGAATAAAAGATGTGACTCTTTTAAGGTACGGGGTTTTCTCTTCCACTGGGCAGAATTTATGACTGGTGTTTGACACTTGGGAATATCTGCTCAAGCTTTGAATGCTGTTGAGAAGTTTGAATATGAATGCTTGAATGCTTGGATTCTCAGAGTTAATTCTTCTTTTCTTCAGATCTTCAAGGATCCCTTAAATACTTGCTTTCTAGTGTTGTAGCCGTTGTGAGATACAATCCAACCGTTGAGATAGCCGTTGAGTTTTGATATCGGACCGTTGATTCAATTGGCTTGGTTGGTAGCTTCATTAAATGTTACTTCTGAAGCAAGTCTATCCTTTAACTTGAAAGGTGATGTTTGTCAGCTAGTAGGTGGTGATAGACTTTGGGCTACTTTTCAGATAAGAGACAATTTGGCAATTTGATGTTGACGGCTTGTACTTTTCCTCATTGGTCAGCGTGCCTTTTGCTAAAGCAAGTTTGTCTTCATCTGATTTAGTTTGAATGAAATTCAAGTGATTGTCATAAGATTTGAATGTGAGACAACTGGTTGAAATCAAACTGAATCTTTTGTAAGATCAAGATTTGGTCATGTGGTACAACTCTATGTTTTGATGATAACAAGTATTTATTTGTGGATGAACAACTATGATACTCTAATGTTTGTCTTGAGTGTTTTGACAAACAGGTTCTGATTCTGACACCAGAAGATATATTCGTCAGAAGTTCTGAAGATCAGAGGATCAGAGGATCAGAAGATCAGAGGATCAGAAGATCTGAAGATCAGAGGATCTGAAGATCAGAGGATCTGAAGATCAGAGGATCTGAGGATCAGAGGATCAGAGGATCAGAAGATCAGAGGATCAGAAGATCTGAGGATCAGAAGATCTGAAGACCAGAAGCTCTGAGGGACCAGAGGCTCTGAAGGTCCAGAAGCAGAAGTTACGAAGGTCAGAGGATCCAAGCATCCCTCTGACTCTGATCACCAAGCTTCACAAGTTCCAACACGAAGCATAACTCTGATCAGAAGTCAATGGTTAAAGGCAAATGTCTCTATCGAGAAGTACAAGAGAAGTGTACTATTCTGAAAAGCCTACCTACCAAGGTTCAGCCACAGCAGGTTCTGGAAGTTCCAGAAATGCCCTCCAACGGTCATATTCTCTCAACAGAAATATCCTTTGCACCTTGGACTATAAAAGGCTGAAGAAAAGAAGAAAGCAGTGTGAGAGAAATCAAGAGCTGCAATACAAGAAAAGATTCAAGCCTCTACTTTCTTCATCTATTCTTATTTGGTTTACACTCAGCTTATTTAGAAGCAAACCTTTGTAAACACCAACCTCAAACAGTTGTTTGATTTTCCTTAAGGGACCGGGTAGGTCAGTATCCTTAAGAAGACTAAGAGAGTGAATCTTAGTGGTGATTCCTTTAGGAGATCAAGGTTGATCGGATCCTAGAGAAGACTAAGAGAGTGAATCTTAGTGATAGCTAAGTCAGTGTATTGTTAGTCACTTGTAGGTTTCAAGTGCAGTTGTAACAATTATCTGATTAGTGGATTGCCTTCATTCTAAGAAGGAAGAAATCACCTTAACGGGTGGACTGGATTAGCTTGAGGGATTTATCAAGTGAACCAGGATAAAATACTTGTGTGCTTCTCTCTTCTCTCTATCTTTATCCGCTGCACCATCTATCTTAGAGAAACCGAAAAGATTTACTTTAAATCTTAAGGGGAAAGTTTTTATATTAAAAACGTTATTCAACCCCCCCTTCTAGTCGTTTTTCACACCTTCATCTTTGGCGCTCAAAATATTGCTTGAAATATATGACTGATGATGTGTTATTGAACGATCAGAATTTTCAGCTAGGGTACAGTAGTTGCAAGGTTCCTTCTTTTCCTGGAGAAAAAAATTTCTTCTTAATAAGTGACAGAACGTTGAGGCGTGTGATATAGAGCCAAGTTTCTCCTGTAATTAAGAATGTTGTCAATGAATAAATTTTTCAAGGAAACTTCTATTATAAAATTGTTATGATCAAAATAAGATTTTAAAAATGTTATGATGCGTTTGAACTTAACATGAAATACTGTGGAAATACCCATATTCACCAAAGTTCCGCTTTTTGAACCAAAAATTCACGAATTAACCTAGTGCCTTTAGAATTAGTTGCTATAAATGCTACAATCTACGACCCTATGAAATTTGTTTTCAAAAGTTTTAACTTTGAGTTTTTAGCTTAAAGTTTTATCCCAAAAGCAACTAATAGCATAGCAATTTCTAAAAAAATTTCGAGCATTGATTTACCCTAGTTATACCCCTAGATTACCAGAAATTTAATTAGATCGAAGAAAAAGCGCCAAAACGCAATTTCAAGAGGGAGTGGCCGAGAGCTCTATGTGGGTTTGGGGGAGATTTTATTTTTTGTAAAAACTTGTCTTTTTTCGTAGATTCTCATACTCTGAAACTTCTAAAGTTTTGTCGGACGTTAGTTGAAATTGTTTAAGTTGTTTTGATTGATTCTGACTGAGTAATGTTTTTTTTTCTCAAAGGTTTCAGTTTGGGAACTTTTGGAGCTGCTGAGGAATCGCTTGAGGAACTCGTGGAGTGTGAAGCTGGAAGAGATAGAGGTGAGGGAAACTTACTATACTAGATAATGATTTAGGCTCGATAACTTCGACTTGTTTATTTGGCTGTTGATATTGATTGAACTGAGTTAGAAAATGTTTTCTGAGGCTTCGACCGTTGTTAAAACTTGAGACTTGTGTCTCCGATTTCTGGGGCTTCGGCCGACATATGTGTATAAGCTTTAACTTTTCTATGATTGATGTTGACTGAATCACATGCTTTATGTGCTAAGAGGCTAATTGTAGAATATGATGATATGTTTGAATATGCGTTATAGGATTGTGCTAACTGATTATGCAATTATTTATTCGTATATTGTGATATCGTCGGAGTGTGGGTAACGAGAGTTTATGC